>NC_142636.1:13820681-14131590 GCF_059453375.1 Lepisosteus platostomus | reverse complement strand
GTGACATCCTGACCAGAGTTTCCTGTAGTCTGTGACACAAGCAAGTGTGTGTGTAAGATCAAAGTAAAATCACTGAAACTAGGATGAAATCACAGTACAGTTAATCGCAGCGAGATCAGGGTAAAATCAAGATACACTGCAGTGAAGTCCAGTGTGATCATGGTAAAAGCACAATATAAACACGGTAAAAGCACAGGAGCTGAAAGAGCCACTTCCTGCTCCCCAACTCGATTTCCTGTCCTGCCAGTGCTGCCCCACTGTCCCTCCCAGCACTGGGCCTGTCCCAGCCTGAGCACAGTGTCACTGGTCACTCACTGGTCACAGGTCAGAGTGGTCTGGACAGGCCTGGTGGTGTGACCCTGCGGGCGGCTCGACACAGCAGCTGGACACAGCTGGACACAGCTGGACAGTCTGCACTCCAGCTGTACTCCAGGTCAGTACACAAGGAGTGTGGGGCACCAGCAGGTGACCAGAACCTCAGTGGTCTAGAACTCAGTCAGAACACAGTGAGGCCTCATACTCACCTCCAGAGCACTGAGACCTCAGTCATGGCCAGGAGTGACACCCCAGTCCTGCCAGACCCCTCTCTAACTCTCCTGTTCTGCCCTCAGAGCCGATATCTTCTGTCCGTGTGGGTCCGAAGGATGGCCAGACACCAGAGCTGAATAAGACTCTGACTGTGTTCTGTGAGGTTCTTGGCTCTGGCACTGTGAGCTCCAGACAGTGGAGGAAAGACAGCCAGACTCTGACCCCGAGCCCCAGCATCAGCTTCTCTAGTGACAACAGCACAGTGACCTTTCACCTCCTGCAGCAGTCTGATGCAGGAACCTATCAGTGCACAGCGACCAACCCTGTGAGCTCAGGGACTGGAGAGTACAGACTGGAGCTCCAGAGACCAAGTGAGTGCCTGATGACCACACACTGACCTCACTGACCACACACTGAGTGAGACTGACCACACACTGAGTGACTACCTGACTGACCACACACTGAACTCACTGACCACACAATGAGTGAGACTGACCACACACAGAGTGACTCCCTGGCTGACCAGACACTGACCTGAGTGCCCACACACAGAGGGGCCTGGTCTCTGCTGGTCCAGAGGAGAGGAGCCCCTCCACTGCGGCCCGGCCCACACTCTCACTGGACCCATCCAGAACCTGCAGGAGCCGGGTTAAAGGACCCAGCAGAGTCGGTCTTCAGCAGCTCAGCTGGGCAGTGTGATCCACACACACACCACCACTACTCTGTGTGTAAAGACATGCCTCCTGTTCCCACTGCTACACTACTGAGAGCGCCCCCTCTGGAGGAGAAGGGAACTGCACAGAGCAGTGGTGGGAGTTGCCCACTGTGTCAGAAGCAGACTCCTGACAGGAGGGTGTAGGGGGGGGTTGGTGACCTGTGACCTCCCCTGTTGCAGTGTGTGTCTGTGTGCTGAGTCTGTGTCCCTCTGTCTCTCCCTCTCTCTGCAGCTCCGCCAGGAGGAGGAGGAGGAGGAGGAGGAGGAGGGGGCTCTCTGAGCGGAGGAGCCATCGCTGGGATTGTGATCGCGGTGCTGGTGGCTGTAGGGCTCATCGCCGGACTCATCTACTTCCTGATGACGAGACAGGGGTGAGTGTTCTCCCACTTCCACTGTCCACCTGGTCTAACAAGACTGGACCTGAACCACTGGACCAGCTGTCCTCCTGGTCTAACAAGACTGGACCTGAACACTGGACCAGCTGTCCTCCTGGTGTAACAGGACTGGACCTGAACACTGGACCAGCTGTCCTCCAGGTGTAACAGGACTGGACCTGAACCTTTGAGACAGTGTAGGGTATAACAGAGTGTGAGGGTTGTGTGTGAGAGAGGGTTGTGTGGGAACTGAGTGTCTGAAACAAGGTGTTTAAGAGTTGTGTATTGGTGAGAGAGTGTTGTGTGTTTCAGAGTGTGTGTGAGAGTTGTGTGTGTGTTCAGAGGAAGTTCAGTTTCCCCTTCACTGTACTGACACACTGTTAGCACAGCCCCTCCTCTATCTGTAACCCTCCTGCTGCTTCCTCTGTGTGATTCTCTCTGTGCAGAGCCTGCTGCAACACCAGTAGACACGCTGATACTGGAATAGACACGCTGATACTGGAATAGACACAGTGCTGGAACACACTGATACTGGAATAGACACGCTGATACTGGAATAGACACACTGATACTGGAATAGACACGCTGATACTGGAATAGACACGCTGATACTGGAATAAACACTGATACTGGAATAGACAGTCTGTAACCCTCCTGCTGCTTCCTCTGTGTGATTCTCTCTGTGCAGAGCCTGCTGCAACACCAGTAGACACGCTGATACTGGAATAGACACGCTGATACTGGAATAGACACAGTGCTGGAACACACTGATACTGGAATAGACACGCTGATACTGGAATAGACACAGTGCTGGAACACACTGATACTGGAATAGACACGCTGATACTGGAATAGACACAGTGCTGGAACACACTGATACTGGAATAGACACAATGCTGGAACACACTGATACTGGAATAGACACAGTGCTGGAACAAACTGATACTGGAATAGACACACTGCTGGAATAGACACACTGATACTGGAATAGACACAGTGCTGGAATAGACACGCTGATACTGGAATAGACACAGTGCTTGAATAGACACACTGATACTGGAATAGACACGCTGATACTGGAATAGACACACTGATACTGGAATAGACACGCTGATACTGGAATAGACAGTGCTGGAATAGACACGCTGATACTGAAATAGACACAGTGCTGGAATAGACACGCTGATACTGGAATAGACACAGTGCTGGAATAGACACACTGATACTGGAATAGACACGCTGATACTGGAATAGACACACTGATACTGGAATAGACACTGATACTGGAATAGACACAGTGCTGGAATAGACACACTGATACTGGAATAGACACGCTGATACTGGAATAGACACACTGATACTGGAATAAACACTGATACTGGAATAGACAGTCTGTAACCCTCCTGCTGCTTCCTCTGTGTGATTCTCTCTGTGCAGAGCCTGCTGCAACACCAATAGACACGCTGATACTGGAATAGACACGCTGATACTGGAATAGACACAGTGCTGGAACACACTGATACTGGAATAGACACGCTGATACTGGAATAGACACAGTGCTGGAACACACTGATACTGGAATAGACACAGTGCTGGAATAGACACACTGATACTGGAATAGACACAGTGCTGGAATAGACACACTGATACTGAAATAGACACAGTGCTGGAACACGCTGATACTGGAATAGACACGCTGATACTGGAATAGACAGTGCTGGAATAGACACGCTGATACTGGAATAGACACAGTGCTGGAATAGACACACTGATACTGGAATAGACACGCTGATACTGGAATAGACACACTGATACTGGAATAGACACTGATACTGGAATAGACACAGTGCTGGAATAGACACACTGATACTGGAATAGACACGCTGATACTGGAATAGACACACTGATACTGGAATAAACACTGATACTGGAATAGACATGCTGATACTGGAATAGACACAGTGCTGGAATAGACACGCTGATACTGGAATAGACACGCTGATAGTGGAATAGATACACTGATACTGGAATAGACTGCTGGAATAGACACCCTGATACTGAAATAGACACAGTGCTAGAATAGACACAGTGATACTGGAATAGACACGCTGATACTGGAATAGACACTGATACTGGAATAAACACTGATACTGGAATAGACAGTCTGTAACCCTCCTGCTGCTTCCTCTGTGTGATTCTCTCTGTGCAGAGCCTGCTGCAACACCAATAGACACGCTGATACTGGAATAGACACGCGGATACTGGAATAGACACAGTGCTGGAACACACTGATACTGGAATAGACACGCTGATACTGGAATAGACACAGTGCTGGAACACACTGATACTGGAATAGACACAGTGCTGGAACACACTGATACTGGAATAGACACACTGCTGGAATAGACACACTGATACTGGAATAGACACAGTGCTGGAATAGACACACTGATACTGGAATAGACACAGTGCTGGAATAGACACGCTGATACTGGAATAGACACGCTGATACTGGAATAGACAGTGCTGGAATAGACACACTGATACTGAAATAGACACAGTGCTGGAATAGACACGCTGATACTGGAATAGACACAGTGCTGGAATAGACACACTGATACTGGAATAGACACGCTGATACTGGAATAGACACACTGATACTGGAATAGACACTGATACTGGAATAGACACAGTGCTGGAATAGACACACTGATACTGGAATAGACACGCTGATACTGGAATAGACACACTGATACTGTAATAAACACTGATACTGGAATAGACATGCTGATACTGGAATAGACACAGTGCTGGAATAGACACACTGATACTGGAATAGACACGCTGATACTGGAAAAGACACGCTGATAGTGGAATAGATACACTGATACTGGAATAGACTGCTGGAATAGACACCCTGATACTGAAATAGACACAGTGCTAGAATAGACACAGTGATACTGAAATAGAGACAGTGCTGGAATACATTGTACTGGAAAAGACTCAGTACTGGAATGGACACAGTAATGGAATACACCTATACTGGAACAGACACACTGCTGGAATAGACACCAGTACTGGAACACACTGAAACAGTACTGGAATAGACACACTGATTTTGGAATAGACACAGTGCTGGAACACACTGATACAGTACTGGAATAGACACACTGATACTGGAATAGACACAGGGATAGAATACACTGATATTAGAATAGAGACAGGGTCCAAATACACTGATATTAGAATAGAGACAGGGATAGAATACACTGATATTAGAATAGACACAGGGTCCAAATACACTGATATTAGAATAGAGACAGGGTTCAAATACACTGACACAGGGATAGAAAGAGCTCTTGAAGAAACAGAACACAGGAATAGCTGTGGGTGAGATGAGACGAGTCAGTGATCAGTAACTCTCAGTGTCTCTGTGTTGTCTTTACAGGAGCAGCCCCAGGGAGACCACTAACAGTAAGTGAGGCTGTCTGTCCCCCTGTCTGTCTCTCTCACCTGTCTCTCTCACTTGTCTCCCCTCTCGTGCCTGTCTGTCTCTCTCTCACCTGTCTCTCCTCTCCTGTCTGTCTCTCTCTCTCTCCTGTATCCCCTCTCCTGCTTGTCTCTCCTCTCCCTGTCTGTCTCTCTCTCTCCTGTATCCCCCCTCCTGCCTGTCTGTCTCTCTCTCCTCTGTCTCCCCTCTCCTGCCTGTCTGTGTCTCTCTCACCTGTCTCCCCTCTCTTCTCCTGTCTGTCTCTCTCTCTCCTGTATCCCCTCTCCTGCTTGTCTGTCTCTCTCTCTCCTTTCTCCCCTCTCTTCTCCTGTATGTCTCTCTCTCACCTGTCTCCCTCTACTGCTTGTCTGTCTCTCTCTCACCTGTCTCCCTCTCTGTGTCTGTGTTTCTCTGCCAGGCTCTGTCATGTATGAAAACTCTGAGGGGCTGAAGGATCACATGATGTACATGAACCTGCCTGCTGGTCACCAGGTCAGTCTGTCACACTGTAGCCACACTGACCACTGTCTTACTGTCCACACACCTGTCTCTCCTCTCCTGTCTGTCTCTCTCTCACAATGTAGCCACACTGACCGCTGTCTAACTGTCCACACACCTGTCTCTCCTCTCCTGCCTGTCTCTCTCTCACACTGTAGCCACACTGACCACTGTCTAACTGTCCACACACCTGTCTCTCCTCTCCGGCCTGTCTCTCACACTGTAGCCACACTGACCACTGTCTAACTGTCCACACACCTGTCTCTCCTCTCCTGCCTGTCTCTCTCTCACACTGTAGCCACACTGACTGCTGTCTAACTGTCCACACACCTGTCTCTCCTCTCCTGCCTGTCTCTCTCTCACACTGTAGCCACACTGACCGCTGTCTAACTGTCCACACACCTGTCTCTCCTCTCCTGCCTGTCTCTCTCTCACACTGTAGCCACACTGACTGCTGTCTAACTGTCCACACACCTGTCTCTCCTCTCCTGCCTGTCTCTCTCTCACACTGTAGCCACACTGACCGCTGTCTAACTGTCCACACACCTGTCTCTCCTCTCCTGCCTGTCTCTCTCTCACACTGTAGCCACACTGACCGCTGTCTAACTGTCCACACACCTGTCTCTCCTCTCCTGCCTGTCTCTCTCTCACACTGTAGCCACACTGACCGCTGTCTAACTGTCCACACACCTGTCTCTCCTCTCCTGCCTGTCTCTCTCTCACACTGTGCTCACTGTCAGCTGTCTGTCTCTCCACACACCTGCCTGTCTGCAGACGAGAGGTCTATCAGGCTCCAGCTGGTTTTGTGGTGATCATGAGATAAGAGACCCAGCCTCTCAGACAATGGGCTGAGTGTGAGCAGGTTGTTCATGAACAGAGAGAGAGGACCTTCCTGTTCCAGTCCCTTCACCACACAGCACTGATACAGCAACTTCCTCATCCCTGCGGCAGGAGAGACCAGCTGGGAGACAGAGCTGTGGACCCCAACAACCCCTCACTGAGAGCTGTGAACCCCAACAACCCCTCACTGAGAGCTGTGAACCCCAACACTGGACGTTATTCCACAGTAGTCTGGAATAATTGTTATAACACAGCAGCTCACGAGTGTGTGACTGTGCTGCAGTCAGAGGAATAATTGTTATAACACAGTGGCTCACGAGTGTGTGACTGTGCTGCAGTCAGAGGAATAATTGTTATAACACAGTGGCTCACGAGTGTGTGACTGTGCTGCAGTCAGAGGAATAATTGTTATAACACAGTGGCTCACGAGTGTGTGACTGTATTGCAGAAGAAAGCAGCCCAGCCCAGTCCTGCAGCTCCAGAGAGCACCTACACTGTGAGTGTAACTGTGCCTTCCCTCTTCTCAATACCCCCAGCACCAGCACAGTCTGTCTGTCTGTCTGTCCCCCTGTCTGTCCCACCTAGTCTGTCTCCCTGACTGTTGTCTGTGTGTCTGTCTCACCTGGTCTCTGTCTCCCTGTCTGTCTCACCTAGTCTGCATGTTTCACCTGGTCTCTGTCTCCCTGTCTGTCTGTCTGTCTCACCTGATCTCTGTCTCCCTGTCTGTCTGCACACAGGGCTTACAGTTCCCAGACAACTCCACCTACGGCAACTTAAACAGGTCAGTGAGAATCCTCCTCCAATCAGAGGGTTCAGAATGTTCTCCTCGTCCAATCAGAGCGCTCTCTGAGATTCAAGAGATACCATGTCTAGGGTGGGTGGGGGGGGTTCAGAATATATCTGCTAGCCAATAGGAAAACTGATATCCTCTCCATCCTCTCCAATGCTCTACTTCTGTCCAATCAGGAGTCGATTAGATATACAGCATTCGTTATCTAATCAGACCTTTTCTGATCGTTCGTCTGAGCATCTTCCTAATCCAGACAGAAGGTTCTTACAATATTCTTCCTATTTCTGTGAAACTCTTGTTTTTCAGGATGAGATTCTGTGCAGCATGTTCTGTCACAGGGTGTTAGTTAGTGTCTTAATTCCCCTCCCTCTGTCTCTCCTCCAGGTCCTGAAGATGGACAGTCTGTGCTCTGTCAGTGTGTCAGACAGTGCGTCTCTGACACCCAGAGCACTGAGCCACTGTGTGTGTCTGTGAGCTCCTTGTAAAAGACTACCAGGGTAAAAGCACAGTACAGTGCAGTAAATTGTACAGTGAAATCTAAATAAAATCACATTATAGTGCAGTGAATCCCAGTGGCTTAATCCCAGATCAGGCTAAAAGCACAGAGCAGGAACGCCAAGTGAGATCAGGGTAAAAATCACAGTACACAGTAGTAAATCCCAGTGAGATCAGGGTAAAAGCACAGTACAGAGCAGTAAAGCCCAGTGAGATCATGGTAAAAGCACAGTACAGTGCAGTCAGCCCCAGTGTGATCAGGTTTAGGCACAGAGAGGTCGGTACAGTAACTCATGATACCAGCTGAGGGTGAGCCAGTCGGCTCAGGGTTCGAGCAGGGTGAGCCTGTGCTGAAGTATCACAGTGAACATCACCACAGTGTGGGCCTGTGTGCTGGGACTGTCTACTGTCAGGCGTGTGGACGAAAGAGCCACTTCCTGTTCCCCAACTCCATTTCCTGTCCTGCCAGTGCTGCCCCACTGTCCCTCCCAGCACTGGGCCTGTCCCAGCCTGAGCACAGTGTCACTGGTCACAGGTCAGAGTGGTCTGGACAGGCCTGGGGCCAAAGTCTAATTCCTCCTGACAGAACTTATTTATTTTGAACAGAGCTATACATTTATAGGATATGTGCATGATGTATATCTCCATCTCCAAGAATGTCCTTGATGTTCTTAAAAATATTTTTGTATTTGTGTCCTTAAACACGAATAAAGTTTCTACTGGTGTTTGTCCATCAGTGTGTCTCTGTGTCTGTAAACTGTACCTCAGCGGTGTTGTGAGAACAAGACAAGATGTCCACCTACATGCACAAAGAACCTAATCGCGTTGTTTTCACGTAAGAGCACTGTAAGAGCACTTTACTTAACTGGTTCTGATCTTTACTGCTCTGCTCCTACTGCATTCCTAGTGTACCCACATCTACTGTCTCCTCATTGTGCTTATCTTGTGTATTTTGTATTGTTCTTATTGTCGTTCTGTACAGCAGTTTGAAAAGCTACTTTTAAAGGTGCTATATAAAATAAAGTTTATTATAATGTAAATATTGTAAAAATGGGTGGATCGTGACATTTTTAAGAATTTAGATACAAGTCCAAATATTTTACATGAAAATAAAATATTTCCGAGGTCTTCGTGTGTGAGACAGTAGTTTCCAATGTTGTTTTGTAGATGTGTCAAAAAACAATTTCCAGCTTCTGGTTCACCTCTCCGAAGTTGCGTTGCATGAAATAGATACGACAAGACCATTCTTGTCCCACAGGAAGTTGACGTTTTTAAATAAGAATGTTCTCCTCGTCCAATCACAGCCCTCTATGAGATTCAAGAGATACCATGTCTAGGGTGGGTGGGGGGGTTCAGAATATATGTGCTAGCTAAGAGGCGTTTAAGTGAAACATTACACGCCTATTGATTTGCATGTTTATTTAAAAATGACGCAGTGAGGAACTGATGACTTCTTCAGATGTATAAAATATTGACATGGCTAAAGTTAGCTTTTTAAGGCTAAACTCTTGTGATGACGGTATGATATCAGAGACAAATGTAATTTTCCTGTTCACACAGACGCACAGAAGATACTGGTATTAAATGCAAAATCAGCCGCCCCACCGGACAGAGAAACACAACTGCAGACATTGTTATCCTCTCAGCCAGTGACGCAGGACTTGAGCTCTCCACACGGGGTCGCTAGCGGTCAAGGTCGCTGTGCGTGTGATCACCGGAAACGGAAGTCCTTATACAGTATCTCCGGACCGCACGCAGCCGCGAAGCTGCTTTCGATTTTCGATTTTTAAGAACTTTATTTTCTTTTCACAAAAAAATACAGGAAATCACAAATCAGAAAGCTTTACATTAATATACATACTTAAAACAGTATATATGATCACATCTCATTACATTTTGACACGGTAACAGTTACATAGCAACAATTTTCTTTTTTTCTGGTGCAAATCACATTCTTTATTTAAACATGATAATGTTTTTCACAGTTTCTTGAGATATTGACCTATGCTCTCTATTTCCCACAGATTTTCTGCTTCCTCCCTCCCTTCTCTCCACAGATCTCTGAGGTAATAGTTCTCTCGGGTGATGAACAGGGCCAGGCTACCTGCTGCCTTGACTGGGACCTCGATGCCTTTGAACAGCCCCATGTTCCTCACTCTCCACAGGGCGTCTTTCCCACTGTTCACCACGGCCCAGATCCTGTCAAACACGTCAGGAGGAAGCCTGACAGGAGAGATGCCGTATATGACGAAAGCAGCGGTCAGGGTAAATTGGGGCGAGAGAGCCTGCAACCAATCTTCAAACTGTGCCCAGAAGGCCTTAGCAAAAAAGCAGGACCACAGGAGATGGGTCACAGTCTCCTCCTCGCCGCAGCCCACCCTAACGCAGCGAGGGCTGGGGGTGAGGCCCCTACGGTACAAGAAAGTTCGTACCGGTAAGCACTGGTGGACGACACTCCAGGCTAAATCTCTGTGAATGTTGCACAGAAATTTAGAGGATGTGTGTTTCCACACCTTCCTTGTTTGGGCTGATGTTAAAATGCCCACAGGGGTCTGCCTATTGTTCTGGGGTGCTACGAAATCTTCCAGTTTTTGGACGCTGACATCTCGGAGGGGAATATGGCCAATTGGGTGAGATCTTAGAAAACTTTTAACTGTCCCATAAATTGCAGGGCATGTGTCAGAGAGTGGGACGTCCAGCTTGGGTCTGACACCCCACACTCTGAACACCTCCCTACCTACCCAGAGCCTGGAAAAATAAGTCCAGGTACGCGCTGCAGGTGCTGTTGCAAAGCCTCTCAGCACAGAGGCCAGGAAAATGGACAGCAGCTTCGTAGCAATATCTGGGACAGACTTCCCCCCTGAGGGTAGCGGCCTGTACATTATTTCCCTTCTGAGTCTTTCCTGCTTCCCACCCCATAGAAATTGAAACATCAATCTCCTCAGCACCGCCGCAACACGGTGTGGGATTGGGAAGGTAGAAGCCAGAAAATTCAAGACAGGCAAGAGCTCGGCTTTGATGACCAGCACCTTCCCTGTCATGGTGAGGTCTCGGTCCTTCCATTGCATCAGTTTTTTGTTTAAGATTGGCAATTTGTTCTGCCAATTTACTGTTCCCATCTCTTCTCCAAAATACACCCCCAGGACCTTAATTCTCTTCTCTTGCAGCCTGAGATCATGTCCTTCTTTTGGCTCCCTCCAGTTCTGATAAAAAATCTCACTCTTAGATGTGTTAATTTTTGCGGAGGAAGCCAAAGAGAACCGATCACAGCACTGCAGAGCTCTGCTAATTGAGGCATTGTCAGAGAGGAGCAGGGTGACGTCATCCATGTATAGAGATGTCTTTACCTCTCCTCCCCCACTTCCAGGCACTGGTATCCCATTAATGGCCTGATCCTGGCGCAAGGCACAGGCTAAGGGCTCCATAGCCAAAACGAATAACAAGGGGGATAATGGGCAGCCCTGCCTCACCCCTGAACAGACTTCAAAGGTGCGTGATCTATTGCCATTAACCATGACTCTGCTGTTGCTACCTGTGTACAGCAGGTTAATCCACTTTCTCATGATGGGGCCAAACTTCATGTGCTCAAGTACCGATGTTAAGTACTGCCGGTTTAGGCGGTCAAAGGCCTTTTCTAGGTCTACACCTAAAATGCACAGAGGGAGGGAGCGATCCTCAGAGTACAGACAGACATCCCTCAACAAGGCCAGGTTGTCGCTCATCAGGCGTCCTGCTATCCCACAAGTCTGTTCTTTCCCTACCAGTGAGGCCACTACATTTTGTAGGCGCAGGAAAAGGGCTTTGGACAGGATCTTAGTGTCCACGCCTAACAGGGTGAGGGGTCTCCAGTTCTTTATGTCATTTTTTTCTCCTTTCTTAAACAAGAGAGAGATAGTGCCTTCTCTTAAGGAGTCAGGCAGCAATTCTGTCTTGTAGCTTTCCTCGAATAGGAGCAGTAGCGGATCCTGAAGCAGATCCCAAAAGGTGCAATAAAATTCTTTAGGGAGCCCGTCAGCACCCGGAGTTTTCCCCTTCTGTAAGCTCTCCATAGCCTGTCTCAGCTCTTCTACTGTCAAATCCCTCTCAAGTACTTCCCTATCTTCTTCACTCAAAATGTTTTCTAGCTTTGAGGTAAAAAAATGAATATCTTCATCCTTTACCTCTGTAGAGCTGTACAGTCTTGAGTAGAAGGCCTCGGTGCAGGAGAGGATAGCACTCGGCTCTGTTCTCTCTCGTCCCTCCTCATCAACTACACTTTCCATGACAGTCTTGGAGCCTACCACTTTCCTGAAAAAGAAGCGAGTACACTTCTCATTTTCTTCCAAGAACTGCACTCTGCTTCTTAACAGCACTCCTCGACTACTTTCTTCGGCTATGCTCCGGATGTCCTTTTTTAAAAGGGCGATATCCTCGAGCACATCGAAGCCACTGTGCAGCATCGTGTAGAGACGCTGCAGCTGCCTCTGTTTCCTGGCTAGCACTCCTCTCCGTCTGGCAGCAGCCTTCCTTCCCTCAGCCATGAAAAAGGCCTTTGTCCTCACCTTCACCTCCTCCCACCACTCTCCTACTGACCCGTACAGACACTGCAAGGACAGCCACTGTGATAGTTTCTCCTTGTAGCGGGATACTACCCCCTCGTTCTCTAGCAGCTTTGTGTTGAGTTTCCAGAGGCCTGGGCCAAAGACAGTCCCGCCCTGGAGTTCCACTCTACACCCTAAAGCCTGATGATCTGAGAAGGAGACAGGCTGAAGAGTGACCCCAACAACTTTCACTCTCTCTGAGACAAAGCAATAGTCAATTCTGGAGCTGCTATTCCTCCCTGACCATGTATATCCTGCTGTTGTGGGATATATACATCTATATGTGTCTGAGAGTTTAAAGTCTTGAACTAAGTTTTGCAGGGCCAGTGAGCTGGAATCCAATTTTATCGGCGAGCTAGACTGCCTGTCTGTGTGCTCTAAGATACAATTAAAATCCCCTCCCACTATCACGTCTGTGTTACTTAACAATAGGGGAGAGAGTGCCTTGAGTAGCTCCACCCTTCCTCCCACGTCAGTAGGACAATACACATTGATTAGCCGCAGGTTAACGGTCCCCCATTCCACATCCACACACAGCAACCTGCCATCTATGACCCTCTGAATACTTTTCAATTTGAATGCCCATCCTTTGAAAAGAATGGCCACGCCAGAGGCTCTGTTGTTATTGTCCCCTGACCAAACAGAAGGCCCTTTATCCCACCTATCTTCAAAACTTTTATACCTCTCTTGATAGGCTAAAGCACACTCCTGCAACATCAACACATCTCCCTCTCTCTGCTGGAGGTAATCAAAGACAGACTGGCATTTAACTCTGTCATTGATACCTCTTGTGTTAAGAGAAATTATGTTAAGAGCCATATTACATAAGAAAGTGGAACCAGTCTTTACAAAACACATTTCTCTTCGGTCTCACCTGTTACCTTTTTCTTTTTCTTTTTCTTCTTACCAATTTCCTGCCAGCCATCCTCTGAATGAGCCTTCATCAGGGTGGCAGCAGTAAAAGCGTTCACAGAGTCCATTTCAAGGAAGGGGGTAGAGGGAGGGGTGGAGAGGTTCCAGCTGTCCCCATCGCCATGCTCTCCTTCCTCCTCGCTCGGGGAGAAAACAGAGTCATTTTTTCTTTTCCTCAAGTCCAGCTCCTGGGAGCACTGAGGGGAAAGGGGTGCAGCCGATGCACCAGTCTCCTCTTCCCCCTCACCCACCAGCTGCTGCAGATCCTCCGTGATGGACTGGATGGAGGAGAGGAGGGCATCTGTAGCACTTGCAGAGTCTGAGAAAAGCAGCTCCGCTGAATCCTGGGTATCCTCGCTGGACCCGCTCCACCGGGGGGCCCCACACTGGCCCTCGTTCTGAGGAGCAGGAGTGGGGGAGGGGTCCTCGCTGTTCTCGGGGGTTTTCAAACCCTCGTGCTTGTCTGGTGCAGTCTGCGGTTGTGGGGGGGTAGTGGATTTCTCTTCCACCAGCCCCGGAGCCACAGCAGGACTGATCCTGGCTGGAGGCTGAGAGTCTTTGTCCAACAAGGGTTCTTTGTTTGGCTTGTTGTTTGCTTTGGATTTTCGGGCCGGTTTGGCTGAAACAAGCACTGCCTCATCCTTTCTCATTTTGAGTTTATTGGCGTAGGCGTGAGGGCAGTTCTTAAAAAACGTGTCCTTCCGAGCCACATAAATTGCACTTTGGCAGCATTGAACAGTCAGAGGCTAAATGTCCCTGTTTGCCACAGGTCTTGCAGCATTTCACAGTGCAGGACGATGCCAGGTGTCCCACAGCACCACAGCGCCGACACACCTTTGGTTGTCCCACATAAAACACATAGCCATTGCAGGCGCCCAGCCGGATTGTAGAGGGCAGGTGCCTTAAGCCTCCATTTACGCTGTCCGGTAGCAAGCGAACCTCGAATTTCCTTGCTCCTGTTTTTATACCATCAACATCTCTAACCTCAGTTCCATGGTGGACGGTGCAGTACTGGTTAAGCCAGGTGTGAATGTCCTCCGTCTTTGCCAGTTCCGAGAACATAACAACATGCACCGTTTTCCTCTCTCTCTGTGTCAGAGGCTGCAAGTTGATCTTCTCAAGTGCAGGAACTTTGCCTCTTTTTGCCTCAAACACATCCACGCATTGTTCAAACAGAGGATAGGTAGCAAATACAACCTCAAATGCTTTCTGACCTGGGAGAGCGAAGATGAAATCCAAGTGCCGAGGTTCAAAGCCAAGTTCCTTCTGTAACACTTTTCTGCTGAACTGCATACGATCCATGAAGAGGTCATCCAAGAGCTCAAAACGTACAGCATTCTTACGGGATCCAAAGGTTGCCATTTCAAAAACCGCAAATCGAACACTGCTCCCAACAAAAGAAAAACAATCCAACTACTCCACCTACAGGCTGATCAAGGTATCTCCCCTGCCAGGTAAGTAGCTGCTTTCAACGGCGCGATCGCAGCGCTAACGAGAGCGGTGGGTTTCACCGGCTGAGCTGTTTGAAGCGGGGGACAACTTCACGGAGCTGTCCGCCCCGCAGTGACCCGTGACGACCCCACGGCCCCCAGCCGTGAAGACCGCGGTGCGCAGACACGCGTGACCCGCAGGTACCAGCCGTGCGCCCGGTGACAGACAGCACCGCCCTTATCGATCATCTGCCTACGGGTCTCACGAAACTACCTGGACCAGAGAGCAACAGGCAGCAAGAGGAATATTGTATCAGAGCCATTGGACTGCACTGCCACCGTGTGGCGAGAAGATCACACTGCTCTCATCACAGGTGTATGATCTTCATCACCATCATCATAATAATCATTCCTCACACTTACTGTATACAGCGCTGTTCTGGACACTCCTCAAAGCTCTTCACAGGTCATGGGGATCCCCTCCACCCCCACCAGTGTGTACCCCCACCTGGATGATGCGACGGCAGCCAGAGTGCGCCAGTACGCTCCCCACACACCACACAGAGGCTGTGACAGGTAAAGGCCAGGGGTGAAATGTGACCAGGACACTGGGGTGACACCCCTACTCTTTTAGAGAAACACCCTGGGATTGTTAATGACCACAGAGAGTCAGGACCTCAGTGTTATGGCTCAGCCCAAGGACGGCGCCTTTTACAGTATTTTTACAGTCTAGTGTCCCCATCACTATAGTGGGGCATCAGGACCCACACGGACCGCAGGGTGAGCGCCCCCTACTGGTCCCACTCACACATCTTCCAGCAACAACCATAGCTTTCCCAGGAGTCTCCCCTCCAGGTACTGGACAGGCTCACTGTGAATTGCAGGGCAATACAGCTGCTGTCCAGCCATGGTCTTCATCACCATCATCACCATCCTCATCTTCAAGGTCTTCATCCCCATCATGCTGGCCGGTGGTTCTGAAATTGAGAACTATCTGTACATGATCAGTGAAATTCCTAGGCCCAGATGATAATATTAATACTGTTTATCAATTGAACATTTGTGAGAAGGTTACTTCAGAATTATAGCTCTGTATTTATATCTCATTACTCTGTTTCAGTAATGACATTCTGATCTCATCAACCCCATCAGATCTCTCTTCACATGAGAATATACATTCAGATATCTGTCTTCTCATGATTGTCCACTCATTATCATCTGTCCATTATAATACATCTTCCTATTATAATCTATATTCATTCAGTATAAACATTATAAAATATCTTCCTATTCTGATATATTCTGTATAATTCACTGTCACATGATATGTTATTATAACAATACTGTCCCATCAGAATGTGTCAGTTCTAGTATCTCCTGCTGCACTGTGCAGCTCTGCCCCAGTGGACAACACGCTACACCTCTCTGCTATGGAAATCAGGCTGATCGAACAACACCTGGTTCTGCAGCAGAACTCAGTTTTATTGGGTCAGACCTGGTTCTGCAGCAGAATCCAGTTTCATTTCATTAACTAAGACCTGGTTCAACAGCAGAACTCAGTTTTATTGAGTCAGACCTGGTTCTGCAGCAGAACTCAGTTTTATTGGGTCAGACCTGGTTCTGCAGCAGAACTCAGTCTTATTCCACTGAGTCAGACCTGGTTCTGCAGCAGAATCCAGTTTAATTTCATTGACTATGATCTGGTTCAACAGCAGAACTCAGTTTTATTGGGTCAGACCTGGTTCAACAGCAGAACTCAGTTTTATTGAGTCAGACCTGGTTCTGCAGCAGAACTCAGTTTTATTGAGTCAGACCTGGTTCTGCAGCAGAACTCAGTCTTATTCCACTGAGTCAGACCTGGCTGTGCTGTGAGCCCCTCCCACTCCCAGAGCTGGGCTGGACTCTGATCAGAGGAGGAAGTCAGAGGCAGACAGAGGAACAGCTCAGAGAGCTGAAGGACACCGAGCACAACACCATGGACACAACTGGGGCTCTCACTGCGAGCCTCCTGGTGCTGATCACAGGTACTGACTCTGTTATCCTGTCTCTGGGTTAGTGCACTGTAACACACAGTCTGTACTGTAACACACTCCTAGTGCTGATCACAGGTACTGACTCTGTTATCCTGTCTCTGGGTTAGTGTACTGTAACACACAGTCTGTACTGTAACACACTCCTGGTGCTGATCACAGGTACTGACTCTGTTATCCTGTCTCTGGGTTAGTGTACTGTAACACACAGTCTGTACTGTAACACACTCCTGGTGCTGATCACAGGTACTGATTCTGTTATCCTGTCTCTGGGTTAGTGTACTGTAACACACAGTCTGTACTGTAACACACTCCTGGTGCTGATCACAGGTACTGACTCTGTTATCCTGTCTCTGGGTTAGTGTACTGTAACACACAGTCTGTACTGTAACACACTCCTGGTGCTGATCACAGGTACTGACTCTGTTATCCTGTCTCTGGGTTAGTGTACTGTAACACACAGTCTGTACTGTAACACACTCCTGGTGCTGATCACAGGTACTGAATCTGTTATCCTGTCTCTGGGTTAGTGTACTGTAACACACACACTGTACTGTAACACACTCCTGGTGCTGATCACAGGTACTGACTCTGTTATCCTGTCTCTGGGTTAGTGTACTGTAACACACAGTCTGTACTGTAACACACTCCTGGTGCTGATCACAGGTACTGACTGTTATCCTGTCTCTGGGTTAGTGTACTGTAACACACAGTCTGTACTGTAACACACTCCTGGTGCTGATCACAGGTACTGACTCTGTTATCCTGTCTCTGGGTTAGTGTACTGTAACACACAGTCTGTACTGTAACACACTCCTAGTGCTGATCACAGGTACTGACTCTGTTATCCTGTCTCTGGGCTAGTGTACTGTAACACACAGTCTGTACTGTAACACACTCCTAGTGCTGATCACAGGTACTGACTCTGTTATCCTGTCTCTGGGTTAGTGTACTGTAACACACAGTCTGTACTGTAACACACTCCTAGTGCTGATCACAGGTACTGACTCTGTTATCCTGTCTCTGGGCTAGTGTACTGTAACACACAGTCTGTACTGTAACACACTCCTAGTGCTGATCACAGGTACTGAATCTGTTATCCTGTCTCTGGGTTAGTGCACTGTAACACACAGTCTGTACTGTAACAAAAAGTCTCTACAATACTGTAACACACTCAATTGTCTCTACAGAAAAATGTCAGTAGCTCCAGCTCTGTTATTGACAGGGTGCTGTGAGGTGTGTTGTGTGACAGGAGTGTGTTATACTGTCAGTGACTCCAGCTCTGTTATTGACAGGGTGCTGTGAGGTGTGTTGTGTGACAGGAGTGTGTTATACTGTCAGTGACTCCAGCTCTGTTATTGACAGGGTGCTGTGAGGTGTGTTGTGTGACAGGAGTGTGTTATACTGTCATTGACTCCAGCTCTGTTATTGACAGGGTGCTGTGAGGTGTGTTGTGTGACAGGAGTGTGTTATACTGTCAGTAACTCCAGCTCTGTGATTGACAGGGTGCTGTGAGGTGTGTTGTGTGACAGGAGTGTGTTATACTGTCAGTGACTCCAGCTCTGTTATTGACAGGGTGCTGTGAGGTGTGTTGTGTGACTGGAGTGTGTTATACTATCATTGACTCCAGCTCTGTTATTGACAGGGTGCTGTGAGGTGTGTTGTGTGACAGGAGTGTGTTATACTGTCAGTAACTCCAGCTCTGTTATTAACAGGGTGCTGTGAGGTGTGTTGTGTGACAGGAGTGTGTTATACTGTCAGTGACTCCAGCTCTGTTATTGACAGGGTGCTGTGAGGTGTGTTGTGTGACAGGAGTGTGTTATACTGTCATTGACTCCAGCTCTGTTATTGACAGGGTGCTGTGAGGTGTGTTGTGTGACAGGAGTGTGTTATACTGTCAGTGACTCCAGCTCTGTTATTGACAGGGTGCTGTGAGGTGTGTTGTGTGACAGGAGTGTGTTATACTGTCAGTGACTCCAGCTCTGTTATTGACAGGGTGCTGTGAGGTGTGTTGTGTGACAGGAGTGTGTTATACTGTCAGTGACTCCAGCTCTGTTATTGACAGGGTGCTGTGAGGTGTGTTGTGTGACAGGAGTGTGTTATACTGTCAGTGACTCCAGCTCTGTTATTGACAGGGTGCTGTGAGGTGTGTTGTGTGACAGGAGTGTGTTATACTGTCAGTGACTCCAGCTCTGTTATTGACAGGTTGCTGTGAGGTGTGTTGTGTGACAGGAGTGTGTTATACTGTCAGTGACTCCAGCTCTGTTATTGACAGGGTGCTGTGAGGTGTGTTGTGTGACAGGAGTGTGTTATACTGTCAGTGACTCCAGCTCTGTTATTGACAGGGTGCTGTGAGGTGTGTTGTGTGACAGGAGTGTGTTATACTGTCAGTGACTCCAGCTCTGTTATTGACAGGGTGCTGTGAGGTGTGTTGTGTGACAGGAGTGTGTTATACTGTCAGTGACTCCAGCTCTGTTATTGACAGGGTGCTGTGAGGTGTGTTGTGTGACAGGAGTGTGTTATACTGTCAGTGACTCCAGCTCTGTTATTGACAGGGTGCTGTGAGGTGTGTTGTGTGACAGGAGTGTGTTATACTGTCAGTGACTCCAGCTCTGTGATTGACAGGGTGCTGTGATGTGTGTTGTGTGACAGGAGTGTGTTATACTGTCAGTAACTCCAGCTCTGTTATTGACAGGGTGCTGTGAGGTGTGTTGTGTGACAGGAGTGTGTTATACTGTCAGTGACTCCAGCTCTGTGATTGACAGGGTGCTATGATGTGTGTTGTGTGACAGGAGAGTGTTATACTGTCAGTAACTCCAGCTCTGTTATTGACAGGGTGCTGTGATGTGTGTTGTGTGACAGGAGTGTGTTATACTGTCAGTAACTCCAGCTCTGTTATTGACAGGGTGCTGTGAGGTGTGTTGTGTGACAGGAGTGTGTTATACTGTCAGTGACTCCAGCTCTGTTATTGACAGGTTGCTGTACCCAGAGTATATTCCCTCCAGGCCCTGTGGTTGGCGTTGTGGGAGGCAGTGTCTGGTTCCACACAACCATCAGTCCTTCTACAACACAGATAGTGACAGTGACCTGGAGCTTTGGCACCAGTTCCACATCCCCCACTGTGGTCACCTGGACCTCTGGTTCTGAAAGTCCAGGCCCAGGGTACACAGGCAGAGTCAGTGTGAACGGGTCCACTGGAGCTCTGCAGCTCAGAAGACTGACAGCTGCAGACAACGGGACCTATTCTGTCAACATTGTCACAGCTGCAGCTGATAGACTGACTGGACAGGTGACACTGAACGTGTTCGGTGAGTAACTACGATCTCACAACCCTGGAGAAACACACACACTGAGGGATAAGAAACTCACAGAGGAATTCTGAAATAGCTGGAGATACAGGAACAAGAATTAAGCTCTTAATGTGTGTATTTTTGCAGTGATGTCACAGTACGTCCTGTTCCAGGTGCTCTGAAATGTCTCTCGCTCTCTCTGCACACACACACACACACACACACACACACACACACACACACACACACACACACACACACACACCAGGGGCAGGTGTCTGTCTCCTGCAGCAGTTTCAGGTCGAACCCTTCACACGCAGGTCCAGCCCTTCATGGCCACCTGCTGGACTGAACCACAGGCTGATCCAGCCTGGCTTGGAAAGAGCTCGTCACCTGCAGCTCTCTCCAAGAGAGATCGGACCAGAGAAGGAAATCAGCAATAGTGACCCGGGCCCGGGACCGATCCAGGCTCTCTAGAACTGGGCCATCGGAACCTATCGCAGGAAACCTCAGTTTTCACACATGCTCAGGGAGAGACCTTCAGATCACAGGTGGAGGAGCAGCAGGTCTCTGGTGTCACTGAGGGTCACATCTGCAGGAGCAGACAGGCAGCGACAGGAGACTGGGACCGGATGGACATGGATCAGGACAGGCTCGTCCCAAGAGGTCGGGGCTGTGGGAATGTGGGACAAACTGTCCAGCCAGGCTGTTGAAGATGATACCCTGGATTCTTTCAAGACACAACTGGATGAGATCCTTCAGTCAGGACTGGGGGCACTACTTTACAAAGAGAGTGGTGGGGGAGTGGAACAGGCTGCCCGTCAGGTTATTGAAGGCAATACTCTGACTCCTTTAAGAAACTACTGGAATAGATCCTGGGATGAGTGAGATATCATGTTAAATGTACATTAGAGAGGTGAAGGACTGAAAGCTTCTCAAGGCTCAAGGTGCAGTAGGAGCTGAGGGCGCGAGGTTCAGCGCCGGCTGGAACAGTATTTAGAGTCAGCTGGAGGAAAGGGCGATTCAGAGGAACACAAGATCTGAATAAGGAGGAACTGGACAGGGGTCCTGTTAGACTCCAGGGATAACATCCTGAAGTTTGGAAACAAGAGAGGAATCGGCAATATTACTGAAGTGACCTGAGATGTGAGCTGCAACAATCAGAAATGATTCTTAAGGAAAAGCCATTGATATGACTGAGGCACATAAAAGGCTCTTCCTTTGTTGATTACAAATGGCAACATTAGCTGAAGGGATCAGTTTCCAGCTGTGCCCCCAGAAAGCAGCAATAGAAATTGGAAACTATTTGAATGATTAGAAGGAGAGATTGATTTCTTGACCGTCTGGCTTTGATAGTAGCCTTCTAGGCAAATGGAAGAGTTGTAACTGTAGAAGCTTTGGAAAGAACAAGACTTAGAGAAAAAGACCCTTTCCCTTTTCAACACGAGCACCGCGACCACAAAGGTCTACTTCAAATTGCAAAACAGGAGTGGTGCCAGGATCTCCGTGGTGAAGCGCATTGAGAAGATGACCCATGACACAGCAGAGGTGACTCAGCAGGGAGAAGCTCCTTGGTGCAAGATGGAGCTGGCAGGAGGAGGAGAGACACGATGGCGTGCACACATGAGGCAGAGTGCAGGACCAGGGCAAGGGAGTCTAGAGTCGTGAGCAGAGGGCCGTGCTGGGTGTTGAGGAGGTATTGCGATGTGGAAGGTAGCTAGTGAAGGAACAGAGCAGGTGGCTCAAAGGAGATGCTGAGGCGCATGAACCTGTTGCCTTTGTGAACTCCTGGTGTCGCACAAAGAGTGGAGCACAGGGGACTAACTGCTGGGGTTCCTGCTGACTCTGAAATGGACTGGACCCATTATGAACATCTTCCTCTACTGTTGACCACTCACTATGACCATGTGGGCTCTGTGGAGAGAAAAGAAACCTCTGGGGATCCCAGCCTACTGGATACCCCCCCGGACCGCTGGGCAATTCCCCCAGGTGTGGGCTCCAGCTCCGGCTCTGTAACTGATCCGGAAGCAGCAGAGGCTTGGAGCTGCCTGCACACGTATCTGGCAAAGTGAAAGAGGAAACGGGGCCGAGGAGGAGGAGCAGGCGTCCGAGCAACCAAGGACAAGAGCCGAATCGGACCCGGTCCCGACTGGGACATCAGCAGGTGACCAGGCCCTCAGTGGTCTAGAACTCAGTCAGAACACAGTGAGGCCTCGTCCTCACCTCCAGAGCACCGAGACCTCAGTCATGGCCAGGAGTGACACCCCAGTCCTGCCAGACCCCTCTCTAACTCTCCTGTTCTGCCCTCAGGGCCGATATCTTCTGTCCGTGTGGGTCCGAAGGATGGCCAGACACCAGAGCTGAATAAGACTCTGACTCTGTTCTGTGAGGTTCTTGGCTCT
Source organism: Lepisosteus platostomus (assembly GCF_059453375.1). Lineage (NCBI taxonomy): Eukaryota > Metazoa > Chordata > Actinopteri > Semionotiformes > Lepisosteidae > Lepisosteus > Lepisosteus platostomus. The sequence continues at coordinate 14,109,216 of NC_142636.1, read as the reverse complement.
GGCACTGTGAGCTCCAGACAGTGAAGGAAAGACAGCCAGACTCTGACCCCGAGCCCCAGCATCAGCTTCTCTAGTGACAACAGCACAGTGACCTTTCACCTCCTGCAGCAGTCTGATGCAGGAACCTATCAGTGCACAGCCACCAATCCTGTGAGCTCAGGGACTGGAGAGTACAGAATGGAGCCCCAGACACCGAGTGAGTGCCTGATGACCACACACTGACCTCACTGACCACACACTGAGTGAGACTGACCCCACACTGAGTGACTACCTGACTGACCAGACACTGAGTGAGCACCTGACTGACCACAGAAAGACTACCTGACTGACCACACACTGAGTGAGACTGACCACACACTGAGTGACTCCTTGAGTGACCAGAGACTGACCAGAGTGACCACACACAGAGGGGCCTGGTCTCTGCTAGAGTCCAGTGGAGAGGAGCCCCTCCACTGCGGCCCGGCCCACACTCTCACTGGACCCATCCAGAACCAGAACGAGTTAAAGGACCCAGCAGAGTCGGTCTATAGCAGCTCAGCTGGGCAGTGTGATCCACACATACAACACCACTACTCTCTGTGTAAAGACGTGCCTCCTGTTCCCACTGCTACACTACTGAGAGCGCCCCCTCTGGAGGAGAAGGGAACTGCACAGAGCAGTGGTGGGAGTCGCCCGCTGTGTCAGAAGCAGACTCCTGACAGGAGGGTGTAGGGGTGGGCTGGTGACCTGTGACCTCCCCTGTTGCAGTGTGTGTCTGTGTGCTGAGTCTGTGTCCCTCTGTCTCTCCCTCTCTCTGCAGCTCCATCAGGAGGAGGAGGAGGAGGAGGGGGTCTCTGAGCGAACAGCACAGAGACCTTTCACCTTCTGATGAAGAACAGCGACCAACCAATGGAATCCTTCTCTCCTGATGACATTGCTAGCGGTGATGGTGTGGCACAGACCCCAGAAGGACGTGCACTCCCCAGATTGGCTCACAGTTGATGGTACAGAGTACAGTCCAGGGCTTGTGTGATCCACATGCGTCCCAGGCAGTGCCTGCAGAGTGACATGTGAAGGTTCATTCCATGGCAAATGGTAGAGAGAACAAACACGTTTCGTCTGTGGAGCCTCTTCAGGCGCGAGGGAGGGAGAGAGAGCAGAGGAGAGCACAGAGCAGGTGAGCAGGTGAGCAGGTGAGTGTGTCCAGACGGAGGTGGGGGAGCCCAGGACCCGTCAGTTAACACAGGTCACCAGAGGATTAGTCTGCTGTTGGGAGAAGGGGTGCGATCGTGTGAAAACCTGTCACATACTGTTTCCTCCGGCTCAGACTCACCTGCTCTCACCCCTGAGCTCGCTTGCCTGATGACCCCTGCAGAGGCTCCACAGCCCAAACCTTTCTCTGTGGAATTCGGATGCGCTGTGCCTGTTGCAGCTGTTCAGACAACTTGAGCTTTCAAAAACCTTTTCCCCCACTTTCACCAACAATGTCAAAAAAAATAAACATTTTAACCATTTCCCATGAAACAGAAGTTTATAGTGGAGTGTTTTTGTGTTTGACTGTTTTACAGGTCAACATTTAAACATTAGACAAAATACATCTTAACAGCATTTTACTGTAGTGGATTTCAATGTATTGCACACGTATCAGGGGACAGGAAAACAACACTAAGGAATATACCTTCACTTTCCTCAGTGTAGTGTCACTAGTTTCTCTTGACTGACACCACGATTTGACAAAATAATCTGACACAATTGTTGAAAAGTGTTGGCACTTTACGCTGTGCTTATCAGCTGCACTCTGCTGAAGTGTGAAAATAACGCTAAGACAGTTCTGAAAATGACACTGAGAGTAAATGTTTAACACTCTGGCAGTGTTTCAGCTCAAACTATTCAGATAGTGTTAATTTATACCTCTGTGAGTCTGGGACCATATAAACACTGAAAAAGTGTTAAATTGAACACAGGCTGATCTGCTGTGTAATAAGTGTACTATTTTGAGAAGACAGATTATAACAGGAAGGTGTATTATAATGGATAGATGACAATGAGTGGACAATCATGAGAAGACAGATATCTGAATCTATTTGCTCATGTGAAGAGAGATCTGACGGGGCTGATGAGATCAGAATGTCATTACTGAAAAAGACATATTAGATAAAATACAGACCTATTTATCAGTATATTTATTAAAATACTGAAGTAACCTTCTCACAAATTTCCAATTGATAAACAGTATTTAGTATTGCAACGCTTACGGCCGACAGGCACTGTGTAAGAGCCGGCGTACCAGAGCAGGTGACGTCACCGCCCTTCCCTGTGATAGCAGGACCACAGCTACTGGGCTGTGGAGAGATCTCTCTTTAGCTCACGGGGCTAGGTCGCTGCAGAGAGACGCGGAAGTCCCGGGTTCGAGCCTCCAGTCGGGATGGGGCCGACCAGATGCGGCCAGGGCGCCCGCCTGAGCTCCCGTTGCGTTACAGTATTATCATCTGGGCTTGGGTATTTCACGGATAATTTCAGAACCACCTGCCAGCATGGGGATTAAGACCTTGATGATGATGAAGATAAAATACCGCACCTGTGATGAGAGCAGTGTGATCTTCTCGCCACACGGTGGCAGTGCAGTCCAATGGCTCTGATACAATATTCCTCTTGCTGCCTGTTGCTCTCTGGTCCAGGTAGTTTCGTGAGACCTGTAGGCAGATGATCGATAAGGGCGGTGCTGTCTGTCACCGGGCGCACGGCTGGTACCTGCGGGTCACGCGTGTCTGCGCACCGCGGTCTTCACGGCTGGGGGCCGTGGGGGGTCGTCACGGGTCACTGCGGGCGGACAGCTCCGTGAAGTTGTCCCCCGTTACAAACAGCTCAGCCGGTGAAACCCACCGCTCTCGTTAGCACTGCGATCGCGCCGTTGAAAGCAGCTTCGCGGCTGCGTGCGGTCCGGCGGTACTGTATAAGGACTTCCCTTTCCGGTGATCACACGCACAGCGACCTTGACCGCTAGCGACCCCGTGTGGAGAGTTCAAGTCCTGCGTCACTGGCTGAGAGGATAACAATGTCTGCAGTTGTTCTCTGTTTGTCCGGTGGGGCGGCTGATTTTGCATTTTATACCAGTATAAGATAAGTTCACCTTTGTCGTGTATGTTTAATAACACGAACTACTTAAAGACACAAAGTAACGGGAGGCGAGGGCTATGTTGCAGGTTCCTCTTCTCATTTACTGGACTGCCCGGAACTTCCTTCCAATTACACAGTACATTTAATATAGCCTCCAAGGAGGTATACATCGCCAAAGGAAATAGATCCAGTGAGCAAATCTACATACATTACAACTTTATTGGCCATATACAGTTTCTTGCATGAGGAATTTGTCTTTTCGCAGACCCCAGCTTGCTCTCCAGGAGACACACAGACAGGGAGAGAAGCTGGGGGTCAGAGCGCAGGGTCAGCCATTTATACAGCGCCCCTGGAGCAGCTGGGGTGAAGGGCCTTGCTCAGGGGCCCAACAGAGTAGGATTCCTCTGCCGGCCGCAGGATTTGAACCGGCAACCTTCCAGCCACAGATCCTGAGCCACAGAGCCACCACACCACTCCGGATCAGCTGTGTGTTTGTGTGAACAGGAAAAGTAATGCAACTCAAGGGCGTTTAAGGTTTGGACCCATTTTTCGAGGCACTTCTTTAAAAAGGGTAGAATGAGCAACTTCCTGTAGCACAACCATGGTCTTGTAATATCTATTTCACTCAAGGCAAATTCAGAGATGTGAAAAAGCAGAAGGAAATTGTGAAATGTGACAAAAAGAAGGGGCTGTACTAAGTTGACCCAGGTGGTTCGTAACACATCTACAAAACAACATTGGAAACTACTGTCTCACACAGGCAGACCTCAGAAATATTTGAAAATATTTTTATTTTCACGTAAAATAATTTAACTTATATCTAAGTTCTTAAAAAACGTCATTATCCATGTGTTTGCATAATAATAAACTGTATTTTATATAGCAGCTGATGGAGCCCACTTGGAGAATCTGTGTGTTACTCTGTACCCATATAGTGGGAGAAGCTGTGAACTCCTGCTGAATCCACATGCTGAACTCTGACCGGCACCCTTGCTTAAGCACAGATGCTTCCCCCACTGTACTGAACCCCAAATGATGAATATTTCCCCAAATGGTGAATGTTTACACTAAACTCCTGATGAGAAAGGATGTTTAAGCGCTGTCTGAGTCCTGGAGTGTCGTGAGAAAGTTACCTCAAAGACAGGAGGGGGAGGGTGTAGAGAAACATATATAGCGTAGAGCCATATCCCCTTTGAGCTACGATAGGTACTATAACTATTATGGTGCTTATTGTGGTTCCTTGTTTGCATACAGTAAAGCTGGGCTGGACAAATGAACACTTCAGGCTTGAATCTCTTGGTTTCTACACACCTTTAAAAGTGGCTTCTCAAACTGCTGTACAGAACAACACTAAGAATAGTAAAAAATACACAAGGTAAGCACAACGAGGAGACAGAATGCAGTAGGAGCAGAGCAGTAAAGAACAGAACCAGTTAAGTAAAGAGAACCAGTTAAGTAAAGTGCTCTTACATTGCTCTTGCATGAAAACAATGCGGTTAGGTCACACGATTAGGTTCTTTGTGTATGTAGGTGGACATCTTGTCTTGTTCTCATAACACTGCTCATGTACAGTGTACAGTTTACAGACACAGAGTCATACTAAGTACGAACAGAAGTAGAAACGGTATTAATGTTTATTAATGTTTAAGGACACAAAAATAATCATACACATATCCTATAAATTTATAACTCTATATAAATAAAGTGTCAGGAGGAACTAGAGTTTGGCCACAGGCCTGTCCAGAACACTCTGGTCTAATGGTCTGTGCTTTTACTCTGCTCTCACTGTGATTTACTGCACTGCACTGTGCTTTTACTCTGCTCTCACTGTGATTTACTGCACTGCACTGTTCTTTTATTCTGAACTCACTGTGATTTACTGCATTGCACTGTACTTTTACTCTGATCTCACTGCGATTTACTGCACTGTGCTTTTACCTTGGTTTTACTGGGCTTTACCTCACTTAACATTACTTTTATTCTGATATAACTGTAATTTACTGCACTGTACTGTGCTTTTACCCTGGCAGTCTTTTACAAGGAGCTCACAGACACACACAGTGGCTCAGTACTCTGGGTGTCAGAGACGCACTGTCTGACACACTGACAGAGCACAGACTGTCCATCTTCAGGACCTGGAGGAGAGACAGAGGGAGGGGAATTAAGACACTAACACCCTGTAACAGAACATGCTGCACAGAATCTCATCCTGAAAAACAACAGTTTCACAGAAATAGGAAGAATATTGTAAGAACCTTCTGTCTGGATTAGGAAGATGCTCAGACGAACGATCAGAAAAGGTCTGATTGGATAATGAATGCTGTATATCTAATCGACTTCTGATTGGACAGAAGTAGAGCACTCTGATTGGATGGAGAGGATATCAGTTTTCCTATTGGCTAGCAGATATATTCTGAACCCAACCCCCCCCCCCCCCCCCCCTAGACATGGTATCTCTTGAATGTCAGAGAGCGCTATGATTGGACGAGGAGAACATTCTGAACCCTGTGATTGGAGGAGAATTCTCACTGACCTGTTTAAGTTGCCATAGGTGGAGTTGTCTGGGAACTGTAAGCTCTGTGCAGACAGACAGGGAGACAGAGACCAGGTGAGACAGACAGACTAGGTGAGACAGACAGGGAGACAGAGACCAGGTGAGACAGACACACAGACAACAGTCAGGGAGACAGACTAGGTGGGACAGACAGGGAGAAAGACAGACAGACAGGCTGTGCTGGTGCTGGGGGTATTGAGAAGAGAGAAGGCACAGTTACACTCACAGTGTAGGTGCTCTCTGGAGCTGCAGGACTGGGCTGGGCTGCTTTCTTCTGCAATACAGTCACACACTCGTGAGCCACTGTGTTATAACAATTATTCCTCTGACTGCAGCACAGTCACACACTCGTGAGCCACTGTGTTATAACAATTATTCCAGACTACTGTGGAATAACTTCCAGTGTGGGGGTTCACAGCTCTCAGTGAGGGGTTGTTGGGGTTCACAGCTCTCAGTGAGGGGTTGTTGGGGTTCACAGCTCTCAGTGAGAGGTTGGGGTTGTTGGGGTTCACAGCTCTCAGTGAGGGGTTGTTGGGGTCCACAGCTCTCAGTGAGGGGTTGGGGTTGTTGGGGTTCACAGCTCTCAGTGAGGGGTTGTTGGGGTTCACAGCTCTCAGTGAGGGGTTGTTGGGGTCCACAGCTCTGTCTCCCAGCTGGTCTCTCCTGCCGCAGGGATGAGGAAGTTGCTGTATCAGCAGCTCTCATCAGTGCTGTGTGGTGAAGGGACTGGAACAGGAAGGTCCTCTCTCTCTGTTCATGAACAACCTGCTCACACTCAGCCCATTGTCTGAGAGGCTGGGTCTCTTATCTCATGATCACCACAAAACCAGCTGGAGCCTGATAGACCTCTCGTCTGCAGACAGGCAGGTGTGTGGAGAGTCAGACAGCTGACAGTGAGTACAGTGTGAGAGAGAGACAGGCAGGAGAGGAGAGACAGGTGTGTGGACAGGTAGACAGTGGTCAGTGTGGCTACAGTGTGAGAGACAGGCAGGAGAGGAGAGACAGGTGTGTGGACAGTTAGACAGTGGTCAGTGTGGCTACAGTGTGAGAGAGAGACAGGTGTGTGGACAGTTAGACAGTGGTCAGTGTGGCTACAGTGTGAGAGAGAGACAGGTGTGTGGACAGTTAGACAGCAGTCAGTGTGGCTACACTGTGAGAGAGAGACAGGCAGGAGAGGAGAGACAGGTGTGTGGACAGTTAGACAGTGGTCAGTGTGGCTACAGTGTGACAGACTGACCTGGTGACCAGCAGGCAGGTTCATGTACATCATGTGATCCTTCAGCCCCTCAGAGTTTTCATACATGACAGAGCCTGGCAGAGAAACACAGACACAGAGAGAGGGAGACAGGTGAGAGACAGACAGGCAACCAGGAGAGGAAGACAGGTGAGAGAGAGACAGGCAGGCAGGAGGGGGAGACAGGTGAGAGAGAGACAGACAGACAGCTGTACCTGACAGACAGACAGATAGGAGAGGGAGACAGGTGAGAGAGAGACAGACAGACAGGGAGAGGAGAGACAGGTGAGAGAGAGACAGGCAGAGAGAGAAGAGAGGAGAGACAGGAGAGAGCGAGACAGGCAGGAGAGGAGAGACAGGTGAGAGAGAGACAGACAGGCACGAGAGGGGAGACAGGTGAGAGAGACAGACAGGGGGACAAACAGCCTCACTTACTGTTAGTGGTCTCCCTGGGGCTGCTCCTGTAAAGACAACACAGACACTGAGAGTTACTGATCACTGACTCGTCTCATCTCACCCACAACTATTCCTGTGTTCTGTTTCTTCTATCCCTGTGTCAGTGTATTTGGACCCTGTGTCTATTCTAATATCAGTGTATTCTATCCCTGTGTCTATTCTAATATCAGTGTATTCTATCCCTGTGTCTATTCTAATATCAGTGTATTCTATCCCTGTGTCTATTCTAATATCAGTGTATTCTATCCCTGTGTCTATTCTAATATCAGTGTATTCTATCCCTGTCTCTATTCTAATATCAGTGTATTCTATCCCTGTGTCTATTCTAATACCAGTGTATTCTATCCCTGTGTCTATTCCAGTACTGTATCAATGTGTTCCAGCACTGTGTCTATTCCAGTATCAGTGTGTCTATTCCAGTATCAGTGTGTCTATTCCAACACAGTGTCTATTCCAGTATCAGTGTTCGGGTCCAGTCTTGTTACACCAGGAGGACAGCTGGTCCAGTGGCTCAGGTCCATTCTTGTTAGACCAGGAGGACAGTGGAAATGTGAGAACACAGACAGCAGTGTCTCTCCCTGCCCTGGACAGCAGCAGGGCCGGGTGTCCAGCAGTGTCTGCAGCTGGGGTCCGGACAGGGGTCTCCGCAGAAGATACACACCCTCAGAGGGGAAGTTAGAGGTTCCACAGAAAAATAAGTCAGCGTTTCAAATGACAGCCAGCCAGGAGAGAGGGAGACTCCCAGACTGTCAGGACACAGGTACCAGGAAGAGACAGTGAAGAGGAGCAGAGAGGAGAGGAGAGGGCTGAGATACAGGGAGATCGTTAACGCGGGTCACTATCACCATCACCATCAGCATCACCTGCAGCTGCAGTGCGACTCTCAAACCCCTTCACAAGATTACAATCAGAACTATCAACACACTGAACACTCACCCCTGTCTCGTCATCAGGAAGTAGACGAGTCCGGCGATGAGGCCCACAGCCACCAGCACCGCGATCACAATCCCAGCGATGGCTCCTCCGCTCAGAGAGCCCCCTCCTCCTCCTCCTCCTGGCGGAGCTGCAGAGAGAGGGAGAGACAGAGGGACACAGACTCAGCACACAGACACACACTGCAACAGGGGAGGTCACAGGTCACCAGCCCACCCCTACACCCTCCCTCAGGAGTCTGCTTCTGACACAGCGGGCGACTCCCACCACTGCTCTGTGCAGTTCCCTTCTCCTCCAGAGGGGGCGCTCTCAGTAGTGTAGCAGTGGGAACAGGAGGCACGTCTTTACACAGAGAGTAGTGGTGGTGTGTGTGTGGATCACACTGCCCAGCTGAGCTGCTGAAGACCGACTCTGCTGGGTCCTTTAACTCGTTCTGGTTCTGGATGGGTCCAGTGAGAGTGTGGGTCAGGCCGCAGTGGAGCAGCTCCTCTCCACTGGACTCCAGCAGAGACCAGGCCCCTCTGTGTGTGGTCACTCAGGTCAGTGTCTGGTCAGTCAGGTACTCACTCAGTGTGTGGTCAGTCAAGTAGTCACTCAGTGTGTGGTCAGTGAGGTCAGTGTCTGGTCAGTCAGGGAGTCACTCTATGGTCACTCAGGTCAGTGTCTGGTCAGCCAGGAGTTCACTCTGTGTGTGGGCAGCCAGGGAGTCACTCTGTGGTCAGTCAGGTGCTCACGCAATGTCTTTGTGTGGTCAGTTAGGTAGTCACTCAGTGTGTGGTCAGTCAGGTCAGTGTCCGGTCAGTCAGGTAGTCACTCAGTGTGTGCTCAGTCTCACTCAGTGTGTGGTCAGTGAGTTCAGTGTGTGGTCAGTCAAGTAGTCACTCAGTGTCTGGTCAGTCTCACCTAGTGTGTGGTCAGTCAGGTCAGTGTCTGGTCAGTCAGGTGCTCACTCAGTGTCTCTGTGTGGTCAGTCAGGTAGACACTCAGTGTGTGGTCAGTCTCACTCAGTGTGTGGTCAGTGAGGTCAGTGTGTGGTCAGTCAGGTAGTCACTCAGTGTTGTCAGTCTCACTCAGTGTGTGGTCAGTGAGGTCAGTGTGTGGTCATCAGGCACTCACTCGGTGTCTGGAGCTCCAGTCTGTACTCTCCAGTATCTGAGCTCACAGGGTTGGTCGCTGTGCACTGATAGGTTCCTGCATCAGACTGCTGCAGGAGGTTAAAGGTCACTGTGCTGTTGTCACTGGAGAAGCTGATGCTGGGGCTCGGGGTCAGAGTCTGGCTCTCTTTCCTCCACTGTCTGGAGCTCACAGTGCCAGAGCCAAGAACCTCACAGAACACAGTCAGAGTCTTATTCAGCTCTGGTGTCTGGCCATCCTTCGGACCCACACGGACAGAAGATATCGGCTCTGAGGGCAGAACAGGAGAGTTAGAGAGGGGTCTGGCAGGACTGGGGTGTCACTCCTGGCCATGACTGAGGTCTCGGTGCTCTGGAGGTGAGTACGAGGCCTCACTGTGTTCTGACTGAGTTCTAGACCACTGAGGGCCTGGTCACCTGCTGGTGCCCCACACTCCTTGTGTACTGACCTGGAGTACAGCTGGAGTGCAGACTGTCCAGCTGTGTCCAGCTGTGTCCAGCTGTGTCCAGCTGCTGTGTGCAGCCGCCCGCAGGGTCACACCACCAGGCCTGTCCAGACCACTCTGACCTGTGACCAGTGAGTGACCAGTGACACTGTGCTCAGGCTGGGACAGGCCCAGTGCTGGGAGGGACAGTGGGGCAGCACTGGCAGGACAGGAAATCGAGTTGGGGAGCAGGAAGTGGCTCTTTCAGCTCCTGTGCTTTTACCATGTTTATATTGTGCTTTTACCATGATCACACTGGACTTCACTGCAGTGTACCTTGATTTTACCCTGATCTCACTGCGATTAACTGTACTGTGATTTCATCCTAGTTTCAGTGATTTTACTTTGATCTTACACACACACTTGCTTGTGTCACAGACTACAGGAAACTCTGGTCAGGATGTCACAGACATTTACCAAAAATGTTCCAGCTAGTCCCCAGATGTTTGATGTTTCTAAGTGGGAGAAACAGAAATGAACACAGAGCTGTTCCTATTGCTCTGAGCTCAGTCTGGACTCCTGCTTCAGAGCCGAGAGGAAAAACAGGCTGATCTGCTGTGAGAGTCGTCTCTCACTGACCCTCTACTGCTGCCCTGGAGTGACCTGTCCCTCTGGTCACTCTGTGGTCATTCTGGTGCCCTGTTGCCCCTGTGGTCACTCTGGGTCCTGCAGGCCCTGTTGCCCCTGTGGTCACTCTGGGGCCCTGTTGCCCCTGTTTCTGCTGTGATCACTCTGGTGCAGCTGCAGGCCCTGTTGCCCCTGTTGCCCCAGCCCGTGGGGAGGTGGGGACTTACCCAGCACAGTTATCTCCCTCCCTACAGCCTCGTATCTCAGGGTTCGATTGTTGTGGCTCCAGCAGGTGTAGTTCCCACTGTCTCTCTCCTGCAGGCTGACAAAGCGCAGCTCCTGACTGGTGCTGTCAGTCAGCGATCCGTTACAGCTCCAGCGGTACTGCGCTGGGGGGCTGGACCGGGCCCAGCAGGACAGAGTGAGCCCTGAGCCTGCGGGGAACATGTGTCCAGGGGGCGTCAGGCTGGTGTCCTCAGGCCCATCTGGAACACACAGCAGTGTCAGAGCAGCACAGCTGGGTCACAGCACACAGACACAGAGAGCCCAGCTGGGACTCAGTGTGGACAGCAGCACAGCTGGGTCACAGCACACAGACACAGAGAGCCCAGCTGGGACTCAGTGTGGACACTGCAGCTGCAGAAGCAGATGGAGACCAGGTGTGATGCAGGCAGGAGCATCACAGGTCTCCCAGGCAGGATCAGGGAAAGACTCACACAGGACGTTGAGATAGACGGGCTGGCTGGTGGCGTTGCTGATTGAGTTGGACACAAAGCAGTACAGGGGCCCCTGATCGGACCTCAGCACGCTGGATATGTTCAGGGTCCGATTGCCCTCACTCAGCTGGAAGCGCTGGCCAGCTGTGACCTCAGAGGAGCCATTGAGCCATCGGTACGAGGGGGCCGAACCCGAGGCACTGCAGCTCAGCCTCACAGTGTCATTGAACTCCACTGGGTCAGTGATGTTGGCCTGGACAGTCACGTTGGACACTGGTGCTGCAGTCAGAGAGAGAGAGGGGGACAGTGTGAGGGATCTACAGTGAATGCAGTAGTGTGGCCAGTGGACACATTGAGCCTGTCCTGCACCGTGTAGAGACTGTGTCCAGCTCTGTGTGGAGACTGTGTCCAGCTCTGTGTCCAGCTCTGTGTGGAGACTGTGTCCAGCTCTGTGTGGAGACTGTGTCCAGTGCAGAGACTGCTCAAGTGTGTCTCCAGCGTGATTTTCCTCACACTAGTTCTGTGTGTCTCTCCAGGCTGCTGTACATCCCAGTGACACTAAGCTCTCACAGCTCAAGCCAGTTATGGTCTGTGACTGATGCCCAGGAGGCTCAGATCTCTCGATCCCATGTCTGGAGTACATCAGAGCTGTGTATGAGTATGGCCTGTGTGCCTTCTTCTAAGCTGAGATCTGTCCTGTTATCAAGCACAGTTTTCAAAGCCAACATGTGACACTCTGGCTGGGAGTCTTGTCCTGACGTTGCCCTGGGCAACCCAAACAGTCGGACAGGCTCTCACCCTCCTCTCAACCCTGGAGAACACGGTCAGGACACAATTCTCAAAGACCCCACAATTCTCTTTCAGTCAGGCGGTCAATCCCAACATCGATCCGGCAATTAAGCTGGCATTCAGGGCATTTTTCCCTCTGATTCAGTGCTCTGACATTGAGCTCCAGCTTGCAGTGGTACAGTAGCTCTGGCCTTACACTCGCCCTCTCAGACGCCTTCTTCCAAAATCTCCGAGCTCCGATTCAGCAGGGACTCGCTGTCCTAGCTGGATTCCCAGCTGGATTGTTCTTTTTCTCCCTTTTTCCAGCTCGCTCTCACCTCCGAGGCCCCCAGCCCTCTCCAGTGCCGCTGTCCGACAGTCTTTCTCGCTGGGAGCCCCTGCCTCTTACCCCAGCTCTCCTCATCCCTGCCAAGGTGCTGCTCTCCAGCCTTGCCTCTGCAGGTCACAGGCAGCTTTGTCCTGCTGGTGCCGGATCCATCATCCACTCAACTCCTCCCGCCTCTCCCCTCGGCCTGCAGCCCCTTCTCCAGCCCTGCTCTTCCAAGCCTCGGACCCGCCGAGCCCTTCCGAAGACTCCCAAGGTTCTCTCTGAAATCCCGTGCCTGGGGCTCGGTTTGTCATCCGGATCGGCCCTGGCCCCACCACCAGGTCCGGCGCATAACAGAATGGAGGAGCTCCAGCGGATCTCGGAGACACGACTGGAAGGTCTGACTCCCTGGGAAGAATCCCGCTGGCAGCGGAGTGAGGGAGCCACGGCCGTGTCCCGTTTCAATTTAACCATCAGGCATCAGCCGGGACCCAGACGCCTGGGGGCTGATGCCCTCTCCAGAACGCACTCCTCGGGTGACGCTCCTCCTAAACCCCCTCCCATCGTTCCTCCACATCGTGTCACTGGGGCCACCCTAGAGGTCGAGCAAAACCATCCTGCCCAGGATTGTCCAGCAGACACTCCTCCTGACCGGCCGCACACCCAGACGGTGACAAACTCTGGAGCTCACCAGCCGACCCTTCAGGTGTCCGTCAATGAGGGCAGTCATCACCATCATGGCCTCCTGTCCAGTTTGAAATCGGGCCAGCCGGTCACCTCCTCTCCCTCCAATTCCTGATCGGCCGTAGCAGCACATCTCCGCAGACCTCATAACTGGCCTCCCTGTGCCCGAGGTCATTCAGTCACCCTCACTGTGGTCAACTGCTTCCTGAAAGCCGGAAATTTCTTCCTACCATCTGCCTTCCTGATGGCTTCTCAAGCACCACCGGAGGGCCTTCTGCTGAAAATTGGGATCGACCTGCTGTCCGGATGCCACCCGGAATCCGTCAGCCAAACAGAGCAGGTGAACAAGACCTGGGGACCTACCTGCACTGCCACCTGTCTGCTTTTCAGGATGAGTGGGAACCACCTCTTCCCTGGGCAGAATTCTCTCGTAACATCCTTCCAAACCACCACAGGCAAGTCTCTGTTCAAACGTCAGTACAAGTTCCAACCGTCTCTTCTCAGGATCTCAACGGAAACCCAACTGGCCTCGACAGCCCTCAGAGCTGTCCTGAGACTGGCTGACAAGGGGTGGGGCGCTGTTATAATGGGGCTGGGAGCAGCTCATGTCCTCCTGAAGTTGTCTCGAGCAGCCCGAACATGGTCAGGACACAATTCTCAAAGACCCCTGTCTATCAGTCAGGCGGTCAATCCCAACATCGATCCGGCAAGTAAGCTGGCATTCAGGGCATTTTTCCTGCTGATTCAGTGCTCTGACATTGAGCTCCAGCTTGCAGTGGTACAGTAGCTCTGGCCTTACACTCGCCCTCTCAGACGCCTTCTTCCTAAATCTCCGAGCTCCGATTCAGCAGGGACTCGCTGTCCTAGCTGGATTCCCAGCTGGATTGTTCTTTTTCTCCCTTTTTCCAGCTCGCTCTCACCTCCGAGGCCCCCAGCCCTCTCCAGTGCCGCTGTCCGACAGTCTTTCTCGCTGGGAGCCCCTGCCTCTTACCCCAGCTCTCCTCATCCCTGCCAAGGTGCTGCTCTCCAGCCTTGCCTCTGCAGGTCACAGGCAGCTTTGTCCTGCTGGTGCCGGATCCATCATCCACTCAACTCCTCCCGCCTCTCCCCTCGGCCTGCAGCCCCTTCTCCAGCCCTGCTCTTCCAAGCCTCGGACCCGCCGAGCCCTTCCGAAGACTCCCAAGGTTCTCTCTGAAATCCCGTGCCTGGGGCTCGGTTTGTCATCCGGATCGGCCCTGGCCCCACCACCAGGTCCGGAGCACAACAGAATGAAGGAGCTCCAGCGGATCTCGAAGACACGACTGGAAGTTCTGACTCCCTGGGAAGAATCCCGCTGGCAGTGGAGTGAGGGAGCCACGGCCGTGTCCCGTTTCAATTTAACCATCAGGCATCGACCGGGATCCAGACGCCTGGGGGCTGATGCCCTCTCCAGAACGCGCTCCTCGGGTGACGCTCCTCCTAAACCCCCTCCCATCGTTCCTCCGCATCGTGTCACTGGGGCCACCCTAGAGGTCGAGCAAAACCATCCTGCCCAGGATTGTCCAGCAGACACTCCTCCTGACCGGCCGCACACCCAGACGGTGACAAACTCTGGAGCTCACCAGCCGACCCTTCAGGTGTCCGTCAATGAGGGCAGTCATCACCATCATGGCCTCCTGTCCAGTTTGAAATCGGGCCAGCCAGTCACCTCCTCTCCCTCCAACTCCTGATCGGCCGTAGCAGCACATCTCCGCAGACCTCATAACTGGCCTCCCTGTGCCTGAGTTGCTCAGTCACCCTCACTGTGGTCAACTGCTTCCTGAAAGCCGGCCATTTCTTCCTACTGTCTGCCTTCCTGATGGCTTCTCAAGCACCACCGGAGGGCCTTCTGCTGAAAATTGGGATCGACCTGCTGTCCGGATGCCACCCGGAATCCGTCAGCCAAACAGAGCAGGTGAACAAGACCTGGGGACCTACCTGCACTGCCACCTGTCTGCTTTTCAGGATGAGTGGGAACCACTGCTTCCCTGGGCAGAATTCTCTCGTAACATCCTTCCAAACCACCACAGGCAAGTCTCTGTTCAAACGTCAGTACAAGTTCCAACCTCCTCTTCTCGGGATCTCAACGGAGACAACTAACGGAAACCCAACTGGCCTCGTCGGCCCTCAGAGCTGTCCTGAGACTGGCTGACAAGGGGTGGGGCGCTGTTATAATGGGGCTGGGAGCAGCTCATGTCCTCCTGAAGTTGCCCCGAGCAGCCCGAACATCTGCATGGGCTCTGTCTCCTTCTGACTCCTTGCGAACGTGGTCGGGAAAGTCAGGCGGTCAATCCCAACATTAATCCGGCAAGTAAGCTGGCATTCAGGGCATTTTTCCCTCTGATTCAGTGCTCTGACATTGAGCTCCAGCTTGCAGTGGTACAGTAGCTCTGGCCTTACACTCGCCCTCTCAGACACCTTCTTCCTAAATCTCCGAGCACAGATTCAGCAGGGACTCGCTGTCCTCGCTGGATTCCCAGCTGGATTGTTCTTTTTCTCCCTTTTTCCAGCTCGCTCTCACCTCCGAGGCCCCCAGCCCTCTCCAGTGCCGCTGTCCGACAGTCTTTCTCGCTGGGAGCCCCTGCCTCTTACCCCAGCTCTCCTCATCCCTGCCAAGGTGCTGCTCTCCAGCCTTGCCTCTGCAGGTCACAGGCAGCTTTGTCCTGCTGGTGCCGGATCCATCATCCACTCAACTCCTCCCGCCTCTCCCCTCGGCCTGCAGCCCCTTCTCCAGCACCACACACAGGGGTCACAGCATAACAGACAGTAACCGGCTCGTCTCCCATTCCGCTTCCAGAAACCCGCTGTCCTGGTCAGGGGGTGCAGAAAGCCGGAGCCCATCCCAGAGGAGCAGACTACCAGGACAGGACTGTGATCACATGACTGAGGACAGATCAACCCAGATCTGCCAACAGCACCCCGACAATCGAGCCAGCCTGTCCCCAGGAGGAGTGGGAGGAATCCCAAGTTCCCCGGCCGAAACCCACTCAAACACAGGGAGAGCATGCAGACTCCACACAGACAGAGCCACACTCAGACCCAGGACCCTCCTCTCGAAGAGAGGGGGCTACAAGGGAACCTGATGAAATCAACACAACAGACTGGTTTAGAGTCAACAGGGAAACTCGAACCTGAGGACACAAGTGCAAACTACAGGGAGGTAGTGGTGGTGGGTGGTGGGGCTGTGGAACAAACTGCCCAGCCATGCTGATGAAGCCGACACCCTGGATTCTCCGAAGGAACAGCTGGATGAGATCACTGAACGTCAGTTGGCTACAAGCTTCCAAACAGGCTGGACTGGTGCCCCAGGAGCTGGGGAACAGCAGAGCTGACCCCCACACCACTGCCACAGTATTCCAACAGCAGCAACACCCTGCTCTTCCACAGGAGCCCTGCTGTGTCTCTGTCTCTGGGGACTCAGTGCTACAGCCTGCTGATGAGTCACACGTCACCACTCTGCTGAAGAGGAACCTGCCTGCAAGTAGTTCATGACCACTGAGACCTGGGCACTGAGCACTGAGACCTAAACACTGAGCACTGAGACCTGAACACCGAGCCTGACCACAGAGCACTGAGACCAGAGCCCTGACCACTCAGTACTGTACTAACCACTAACCCCTGTGGGCTGCTCTTTCTATGGCCAAAGACACCATTCCGCGTGGTTGCTAAAGAACACTATGGGACGTGGGAGTTCAAGGGGTACAAGCCCCCAAAACCTCAGGGTGTGCATTCCTTCCCCGTCTCCCCCCATGTCCCCAACCTCGCCCTTCGAAATTGAAAGGTCAGACCGTCCACTGACTGCTGGGACCAGATTTCCCTAACAGTCCTGGAGAGAGGGATCACAGTCCAGGTCACTGCATGTACATGTAGATTATTCTGAATGCACTCTAGTGAATAACTCTGTGAGCCTCCTCTGGCTCTGGCCACCTCTGAGATCACCCCCTGCAGCCTTTCCATCAGCTCTTGAACTCGTCACGAGGGACCTGACCTCTGACCCATGAAGAAAAAGAATCAGCACCAGTGTTCTGCTGGACACTGAGATGGGAATCAAGAACACTGTCCCGAACCAGAACTTACAGAAGCTGCCTTTAGGCAAACTCATAGAGTTTCCTTCTGTGTTCCATAGAATCTGCTCCCAGACAGACCCCCGACTCAGGAGGTTCAGCAAACAACAGTTTCCATGCAGAGGTAACAAAACGAGGAAGCCCTGTATCCCACAGTCAATACAGCTTCTCAACCTTTATTGTTCACAATAAGGGAGTACTGGTTTACAGACAAGAGCGATTAATGGTTTAGTGCAACACTGGAGGGACATTGTGCCACTACAGGGGCTCAGAGTGACTGTGGGGGGTGGAAACATACTCTATAAGCTGGATGGATATACAGTATATATCCTGTAAGGACTGGTGTGTAATGCCTTTGGGTTGATGTCTTTGATGTGATGTTCTATTTATTTTAAATATAAACTTTATATTTACTACTTGTATGTTTTTGTAAGTTTCTCTGGGTGTTAAACATAGCTGCTTGGACTTAAAACAAACGAAGTCAGGCAATACGGTATTATTGTTTCATATTCAGGAGGATGAGACCCAGATTCAGGAGATGAACAGACTGATCTATAAAAGCAGATACAGTATTTTATCACACCTGTAGCAGTGGTGAAGGATGTCAATCCTCCAGCAGCTCTCTGACATCCCAGGACGACATGACAGTGTTACTTCTGACTTCTGCTTCCCTCAGTACCCTGTGTGTGTTTAATACCCACAAGCCTCTATAAACACACTTCTGCTCTTTGAAACTACCAGACAATTCTGTCAGAGGATTATATTTAGGGCTCTTATTGCCATGGTGTGTTTGCATTTCTTCCTATAGAGCTGCATTCAGTTACAGCTCATTGAGGATATTTATATATATTTTATACTCACATATTCTATATATAAAATGTCTATTATGGTCTGCCACACAGTAGTTACACATGGTGATCTAATGTCTGTCAAAAACCAGCAAACACCTGTAAGACTCCAGGCTGAGAGGTCCCAGTTACTCACCGAACACGTTCAGTGTCACCTCACCAGTCAGTCTATCTGCTGTAGTTGTGACAATGTTGACAGAATAGGTCCCGTTGTCTGCAGCTGTCAGTTTTCTGAGCTGCAGAGCTCCAGTGGTCCCGTTCACACTGACTCTGCCTGCGTACCCTGGGGCTGGATTTTCAGTACCAGAGATCCAGACGACCACAGTGCTAGAGCCAAATCTCCAGGTTATTGACCCAATTGTTGTTGTAGAAGGACTGATGGTTGTGTGGAACCAGACACTGCCTCCCACAACTCCAACCACAGGGCCTGGAGGGAATATACCTGTACTCTGGGCACAGCAACCTGTCAATAACAGAGCTGGAGTCACTGACAGTATAACACACTCCTGTCACACAACACACCTCACAGCACCCTGTCAATAACAGAGCTGGAGTTACTGACAGTATAACACACACCTGTCACACAACACACCTCACAGCACCCTGTCAATAACAGAGCTGGAATCACTGACAGTATAACACACTCCTGTCACACAACACACCTCACAGCACCCTGTCAATAACAGAGCTGAAGGTACTGACAGTATAACACACTCCTGTCACACAACACACCTCACAGCACCCTGTCAATAACAGAGCTGGAGTCACTGACAGTATAACACACTCCTGTCACACAACACACCTCACAGCAACCTGTCAATAACAGAGCTGGAGTCACTGACAGTATAACACACTCCTGTCACACAACACACCTCACAGCACCCTGTCAATAACAGAGCTGGAGTCACTGACAGTATAACACACTCCTGTCACACAACACACCTCACAGCACCCTGTCAATAACAGAGCTGGAGTCACTGACAGTATAACACACCCCTGTCACACAACACACCTCACAGCACCCTGTCAATAACAGAGCCGGAGTTACTGACAGTATAACACACCCCCGTCACACAACACAGATCAGATGGAGAAAGTTGACCCTCATTCCCAGTCTGATCTGGAGTCTTCAGAAACCAGACTGATTCTGGAAACACTTTCGTGTAAGTTTGAAGTGTAACACAGTCGCGAGCCGGTCTTATTCGTGTTAGAAACACGTAGAGAAAGAAACACGAACTTTAAAAAAAAACCTCAGAGCGCTTCAGCGTGTTAGACCCCGGGTGGGGAAACAGTCACACAACACACATTACAGCGATTAACCGGAACCCGGAGTCCCGGATCGGAGTCCAGTCAGTGATCGGGTCACCTCGCACCGACCCCCCGGCGCCCAGATCAGAAGAGTTTGGTTTATCTGCTCTAATGGGGTAGTTTCCACTCACCGGTGTCTAAAAACGCTGAAGCGCTCTGAGATTTTTTAAAAAGCTTGAGTTTATATCTCTGCGTGTTTTTAACACGGACAAGGTAACACTTTCAGAACCGGGTCGCGACTCGCACCGTGAAGCTCCGGTTCCGGTCGCTGGGTTTCTGAAGCTTTCAGACAGAGACAGACCTTGTTAATTATTCTCACGGAACAAACTCGCGGGGTGATTCTCCACGGTACTTCTCTAACACCAGAGACCCGTGTCCCGGCTCGGTTCTGTATGTCCGGTTCCCTTACCTGCCGCCCACAGCAGGACCAGGAGCAGGGAGCCGAACCGCTGCGAGTCCATCGTGTCCAGAGAGGCACTAGAGCTGAGTCACCCCTGAACAGCTCCCACGGCTCGGAGACACGCAGGGCCAGCCCACCCGTGATCCCGCCCATAGCCTCGCCTACCGCGGCCTGGCGGGACTTAATGTCGACTGGACCCAGAGACGGTGCTGAAGGTGCGGGACAGGTCAAGCAGTTTTACCGCCGGGTCCGCCCCGCAGTGACCCGTGACGACCCCACGGTCCCCATCCGTGAAGACCGCGGTGCGCAGACACGCGTGACCCGCAGGTACCAGCCGTGCGCCCGGTGACAGACAGCACCGCCCTTATCGATCATCTGCCTACAGGTCTCACGAAACTACCTGGACCAGAGAGCAACAGGCAGCAAGAGGAATATTGTATCAGAGCCATTGGACTGCACTGCCACCGTGTGGCGAGAAGATCACACTGCTCTCATCACAGGTGTATTATCTTCATCACCATCATCATAAATAATCATTCCTCACACTTACTGTACACAGCGCTGTTCTGGACACTCCTCAAAGTTCTTCACAGGTCCTGGGGATCCCCTCCACCACCACCAGTGTGTACCCCCACCTGATTGACGCTCCAGTCCGCTCCCCACACCCCAGCTCTCAGTGGGGAGGAGAGCAGAGTGATGGAGCCAGTTCAGAGAGGGGGGTTATTAGGAGGCCATGATGGGTAAAGGCCAGGGGGAAATTTGGCCTGTAACACCCCTACTCTTTCAGAGAAACGCCCTGGGATTTTTAATGACCACAGAGAGTCAGGACCTCTGTTTTACGTCTCATCTGAAGGACAGCGTCTTTTAACAGTCTAGTGTCTCTATCACTCTCTATCAGGACCCACACAGACCACAGGGTGAGCGCCCCCTAATGACTGTCCACTCATTGTCATCTATCCATTATAATACACCTCCTATTATAATCTGTCTTCTCAAAATAGTACACTAATTATCATCTGTCCATTATAACACACCTTACTATTATAATCTATATTCATTCAGTATATTCATTATTATATATCCTCCTATTCTGATATATTCTGTATAACACACTGTCACATTATATGTTATTATAACAATACTGTCCCATCAGAATGTGTCAGTTCTAGTATCTCCTGCTGCACTGTGCAGCTCTGTCCCAGTGGACAACACGCTCCACCTCTCTGCTGTGGAAATCAGGCTGATCGAACAACACCTGGTTCTGCAGCAGAAATCAGGCTTATTCCACTGAGTCAGACATGGTTCTGCAGCAGAATCCAGTTTCATTTCATTAACTAAGACCTGGTTCAACAGCAGAACTCAGTTTTATTGAGTCAGACCTGTTTCTGCGGCAGAACTCAGTCTTATTCCACTGAGTCAGACCTGGCTGTGCTGTGAGCCCCTCCCACTCCCAGAGCTGGGCTGGACTCTGATCAGAGGAGGAAGTCAGAGGCAGACAGAGGAACAGCTCAGAGAGCTGAAGGACACCGAGCACAACGCCATGGACACAGCTGGGGCTCTCACTGCGAGCCTCCTGGTGCTGATCACAGGTACTGACTCTGTTATCCTGTCTCTGGGTTAGTGTACTGTAACACACAGTCTGTACTGTAACACACTCCTGGTGCTGATCACAGGTACTGACTCTGTTATCCTGTCTCTGGGTTAGTGTACTGTAACACACAGTCTGTACTGTAACACACTCCTGGTGCTGATCACAGGTACTGAATCTGTTATCCTGTCTCTGGGTTAGTGCACTGTAACACACAGTCTGTACTGTAACACACTCCTGGTGCTGATCACAGGTACTGACTCTGTTATCCTGTCTCTTGTGTGACAGGAGTGTGTTATACTGTCAGTGACTCCAGCTCTGTTATTGACAGGGTGCTGTGAGGTGTGTTGTGTGACAGGTGTGTGTTATACTGTCAGTGACTCCAGCTCTGTTATTGACAGGGTGCTGTGAGGTGTGTTGTGTGACAGGAGTGTGTTATACTGTCAGTGACTCCAGCTCTGTTATTGACAGGTTGCTGTGAGATGTGTTGTGTGACAGGAGTGTGTTATACTGTCAGTGACTCCAGCTCTGTGATTGACAGGGTGCTGTGAGGTGTGTTGTGTGACAGGAGTGTGTTATACTGTCAGTGACTCCAGCTCTGTTATTGACAGGGTGCTGTGAGGTGTGTTGTGTGACAGGAGTGTGTTATACTGTCAGTGACTCCAGCTCTGTTATTGACAGGGTGCTGTGAGGTGTGTTGTGTGACAGGAGTGTGTTATACTGTCAGTGACTCCAGCTCTGTTATTGACAGGTTACTGTGAGGTGTGTTGTGTGACAGGAGTGTGTTATACTGTCAGTGACTCCAGCTCTGTTATTGACAGGGTGCTGTGAGGTGTGTTGTGTGACAGGAGTGTGTTATACTGTCAGTGACTCCAGCTCTGGTATTGACAGGGTGCTGTGAGGTGTGTTGTGTGACAGGAGTGTGTTATACTGTCAGTGACTCCAGCTCTGTTATTGACAGGGTGCTGTGATGTGTGTTGTGTGACAGGAGTGTGTTATACTGTCAGTAACTCCAGCTCTGTTATTGACAGGTTGCTGTGAGGTGTGTTGTGTGACAGGGGTGTGTTATACTGTCAGTGACTCCAGCTCTGTTATTGACAGGGTGCTGTGAGGTGTGTTGTGTGACAGGAGTGTGTTATACTGTCAGTGACTCCAGCTCTGTTATTGACAGGGTGCTGTGAGGTGTGTTGTGTGACAGGAGTGTGTTATACTGTCAGTGACTCCAGCTCTGTTATTGACAGGGTGCTGTGAGGTGTGTTGTGTGACAGGAGTGTGTTATACTGTCAGTGACTCCAGCTCTGTTATTGACAGGGTGCTGTGAGGTGTGTTGTGTGACAGGAGTGTGTTATACTGTCAGTGACTCCAGCTCTGTGATTGACAGGGTGCTGTGAGGTGTGTTGTGTGACAGGAGTGTGTTATACTGTCAGTGACTCCAGCTCTGTTATTGACAGGGTGCTGTGAGGTGTGTTGTGTGACAGGAGTGTGTTATACTGTCAGTGACTCCAGCTCTGTGATTGACAGGGTGCTGTGAGGTGTGTTGTGTGACAGGAGTGTGTTATACTGTCAGTGACTCCAGCTCTGTTATTGACAGGGTGCTGTGAGGTGTGTTGTGTGACAGGAGTGTGTTATACTGTCAGTGACTCCAGCTCTGTTATTGACAGGTTACTGTGAGGTGTGTTGTGTGACAGGAGTGTGTTATACTGTCAGTGACTCCAGCTCTGTTATTGACAGGGTGCTGTGAGGTGTGTTGTGTGACAGGAGTGTGTTATACTGTCAGTGACTCCAGCTCTGTTATTGACAGGTTGCTGTGAGGTGTGTTGTGTGACAGGAGTGTGTTATACTGTCAGTGACTCCAGCTCTGTTATTGACAGGGTGCTGTGAGGTGTGTTGTGTGACAGGAGTGTGTTATACTGTCAGTGACTCCAGCTCTGTTATTGACAGGTTACTGTGAGGTGTGTTGTGTGACAGGAGTGTGTTATACTGTCAGTGACTCCAGCTCTGTTATTGACAGGGTGCTGTGAGGTGTGTTGTGTGACAGGAGTGTGTTATACTGTCAGTGACTCCAGCTCTGTTATTGACAGGGTGCTGTGAGGTGTGTTGTGTGACAGGAGTGTGTTATACTGTCAGTGACTCCAGCTCTGTGATTGACAGGGTGCTGTGAGGTGTGTTGTGTGACAGGAGTGTGTTATACTGTCAGTGACTCCAGCTCTGTTATTGACAGGGTGCTGTGAGGTGTGTTGTGTGACAGGAGTGTGTTATACTGTCAGTGACTCCAGCTCTGTTATTGACAGGTTACTGTGAGGTGTGTTGTGTGACAGGAGTGTGTTATACTGTCAGTGACTCCAGCTCTGTTATTGACAGGGTGCTGTGAGGTGTGTTGTGTGACAGGAGTGTGTTATACTGTCAGTGACTCCAGCTCTGTTATTGACAGGTTGCTGTGAGGTGTGTTGTGTGACAGGAGTGTGTTATACTGTCAGTGACTCCAGCTCTGTTATTGACAGGGTGCTGTGAGGTGTGTTGTGTGACAGGAGTGTGTTATACTGTCAGTGACTCCAGCTCTGTTATTGACAGGTTACTGTGAGGTGTGTTGTGTGACAGGAGTGTGTTATACTGTCAGTGACTCCAGCTCTGTTATTGACAGGGTGCTGTGAGGTGTGTTGTGTGACAGGAGTGTGTTATACTGTCAGTGACTCCAGCTCTGTTATTGACAGGGTGCTGTGAGGTGTGTTGTGTGACAGGAGTGTGTTATACTGTCAGTGACTCCAGCTCTGTTATTGACAGGGTGCTGTGAGGTGTGTTGTGTGACAGGAGTGTGTTATACTGTCAGTGACTCCAGCTCTGTTATTGACAGGGTGCTGTGAGGTGTGTTGTGTGACAGGAGTGTGTTATACTGTCAGTGACTCCAGCTCTGTTATTGACAGGGTGCTGTGAGGTGTGTTGTGTGACAGGAGTGTGTTATACTGTCAGTGACTCCAGCTCTGTTATTGACAGGGTGCTGTGAGGTGTGTTGTGTGACAGGAGTGTGTTATACTGTCAGTGACTCCAGCTCTGTTATTGACAGGGTGCTGTGAGGTGTGTTGTGTGACAGGAGTGTGTTATACTGTCAGTGACTCCAGCTCTGTTATTGACAGGGTGCTGTGAGGTGTGTTGTGTGACAGGAGTGTGTTATACTGTCAGTGACTCCAGCTCTGTTATTGACAGGGTGCTGTGAGGTGTGTTGTGTGACAGGAGTGTGTTATGCTGTCAGTAACTCCAGCTCTGTTATTGACAGGGTGCTGTGAGGTGTGTTGTGTGACAGGAGTGTGTTATACTGTCAGTGACTCCAGCTCTGTTATTGACAGGGTGCTGTGAGGTGTGTTGTGTGACAGGAGTGTGTTATACTGTCAGTGACTCCAGCTCTGTTATTGACAGGGTGCTGTGAGGTGTGTTGTGTGACAGGAGTGTGTTATACTGTCAGTGACTCCAGCTCTGTTATTGACAGGGTGCTGTGAGGTGTGTTGTGTGACAGGAGTGTGTTATACTGTCAGTGACTCCAGCTCTGTTATTGACAGGGTGCTGTGAGGTGTGTTGTGTGACAGGAGTGTGTTATACTGTCAGTGACTCCAGCTCTGTGATTGACAGGGTGCTGTGAGGTGTGTTGTGTGACAGGAGTGTGTTATACTGTCAGTGACTCCAGCTCTGTTATTGACAGGGTGCTGTGAGGTGTGTTGTGTGACAGGAGTGTGTTATACTGTCAGTGACTCCAGCTCTGTTATTGACAGGTTACTGTGAGGTGTGTTGTGTGACAGGAGTGTGTTATACTGTCAGTGACTCCAGCTCTGTTATTGACAGGGTGCTGTGAGGTGTGTTGTGTGACAGGAGTGTGTTATACTGTCAGTGACTCCAGCTCTGTTATTGACAGGTTGCTGTGAGGTGTGTTGTGTGACAGGAGTGTGTTATACTGTCAGTGACTCCAGCTCTGTTATTGACAGGGTGCTGTGAGGTGTGTTGTGTGACAGGAGTGTGTTATACTGTCAGTGACTCCAGCTCTGTTATTGACAGGGTGCTGTGAGGTGTGTTGTGTGACAGGAGTGTGTTATACTGTCAGTGACTCCAGCTCTGTTATTGACAGGGTGCTGTGAGGTGTGTTGTGTGACAGGAGTGTGTTATACTGTCAGTGACTCCAGCTCTGTTATTGACAGGTTACTGTGAGGTGTGTTGTGTGACAGGAGTGTGTTATACTGTCAGTGACTCCAGCTCTGTTATTGACAGGGTGCTGTGAGGTGTGTTGTGTGACAGGAGTGTGTTATACTGTCAGTGACTCCAGCTCTGTTATTGACAGGGTGCTGTGAGGTGTGTTGTGTGACAGGAGTGTGTTATACTGTCAGTGACTCCAGCTCTGTTATTGACAGGGTGCTGTGAGGTGTGTTGTGTGACAGGAGTGTGTTATGCTGTCAGTAACTCCAGCTCTGTTATTGACAGGGTGCTGTGAGGTGTGTTGTGTGACAGGAGTGTGTTATACTGTCAGTGACTCCAGCTCTGTTATTGACAGGTTGCTGTGCCCAGAGTACAGGTATATTCCCTCCAGGCCCTGTGGATGGAGTTGTGGGAGGCAGTGTCTGGTTCCACACAACCATCAATCCTTCTACAACACAGATAGTGACAGTGACCTGGAGCTTTGGCACCAGTACCACATCCCCCACTGTGGTCACCTGGGTCTCTGGTTCTGAAAATCCAGGCCCAGGGTACGCAGGCAGAGTCAGTGTGAACGTGTCCACTGGAGCTCTGCAGCTCAGAGGACTGACAGCTGCAGACAACGGGACCTATTCTGTCAGCATGGTCAAAACTAATCCAGCGGCAACACTGGCTGGACAGGTGACACTGAACGTGTTCGGTGAGTAACTGGGACCTCACAGGGCTGGTCTTTTACAGATGTTTGCTGGTTTTTGACAGGCATTAGATCACCATGTGTAACTACTGTGTGGCAGACCATAATAGAAATTTTTTATACAGAATATGTGAGTATGAAAATATATAAATATCCTCAATGAGCTGTGACTGAATGCAGCTCTATAGGAAGAAATGCAAACACACCATGGCAATAAGAGCCCTAAATCTAATCCTCTGACAGAATTGTCTGGTAGTTTCAAAGAGCAGAAGTGTGTTTATAGAGGCTTGTGGGTATTAAACACACACAGGGTACTGAGGGAAGCAGAAGTCAGAAGTAACACTGTCATGTCGTCCTGGGATGTCAGAGAGCTGCTGGAGGATTGACATCCTTCACCACTGCTACAGGTGTGATAAAATACTGTATCTGCTTTTATAGATCAGTCTGTTCATCTCCTGAATCTGGGTCTCATCCTCCTGAATATGAAACAATAATACCGTATTGCCTGATTTCGTTTGTTTTAAATCCAAGCAGCTATGTTTAACACCCAGAGAAACTTACAAAAACATACAAGTAGTAAATATAAACATTATATTTAAAATAAATAGAACATCACATCAAAAACATCAACCCAAAGGCATTACACACCAGTCCTTACAGGATATATACTGTATATAGTATAGTATATATGTCCAGACTGAGCTCAGAGCAATAGGAACAGCTCTGTGTTCATTTCTGTTTCTCCCACTTAGAAACATCAAACATCTGGAGACCAGCTGGAACATTTTTGGTAAATGTCTGTGACATCCTGATCAGAGTTTCCTGTAGTCTGTGACACAAGCAAGAGTGTGTGTAAGATCAAAGTAAATTCACAGTAAGTACAGTGAAACTAGGATAAAATCACAGTGCAGTAAATCCCAGTGAGATCAGGGTAAAATTGCAGTGCAGTGCAGTGAAGTCCAGTGGGTTCATGGTAAAAGCACAATGAAATCATGGTAAAAGCACAGGAGCTGAAAGAGCCACTTCCTGCTCCCCAACTCGATTTCCTGTCCTGCCAGTGCTGCCCCACTGTCCCTCCCAGCACTGGGCCTGTCCCAGCCTGAGCACAGTGTCACTGGTCACTCACTGGTCACAGGTCAGAGTGGTCTGGACAGGCCTGGTGGTGTGACACAGCTGGACAGTCTGCACTCCGCTGTACTCCAGGTCAGTACACAAGGAGTGTGGGGCACCAGCAGGTGACCAGGCCCTCAGTGGTCTAGAACTCAGTCAGAACACAGTGAGGCCTCGTACTCACCTCCAGAGCACCGAGACCTCAGTCATGGCCAGGAGTGACACCCCAGTCCTGCCAGACCCCTCTCTAACTCTCCTGTTCTGCCCTCAGAGCCGATATCTTCTCTCCGTGTGGGTCCGAAGGATGGCCAGACACCAGAGCTGAATGAGACTCTGACTGTGTTCTGTGAGGTTCTTGGCTCTGGCACTGTGAGCTCCAGACAGTGGAGGAAAGAGAGCCAGACTCTGACCCCGAGCCCCAGCATCAGCTTCTCTAGTGACAACAGCACAGTGACCTTTCACCTCCTGCAGCAGTCTGATGCAGGAACCTATCAGTGCACAGCGACCAACCCTGTGAGCTCAGGGACTGGAGAGTACAGACTGGAGCTCCAGACACCGAGTGAGTGCCTGATGACCACACACTGGCCTCACTGACCACACACTGAGTGAGACTGACCACACACCGAGTGACTACCTGACTGACCACACACTGAGTGACTACCTGACTGACCACACACTGACCTAACTGACCACACACTGAGTGACTACCTGACTGACCACACACTGACCTAACTGACCACACACTGAGTGAGACTGACCACACACTGAGTGACTACCTGATGACCACACACTGACCTCACTGACCACACACTGAGTGAGACTGACCACACACTGAGTGACTACTTGACTGACCACACAAAGACACTGAGTGAGCACCTGACTGACCACAGAGTGACTCCCTGGCTGACCACACACAGAGTGAACTCCTGGCTGACCAGACACTGACCTGAGTGACCACACACAGAGGGGCCTGGTCTCTGCTGGTCCAGTGGAGAGGAGCCCCTCCACTGCGGCCCAGCCCGCATTCTCACTGGACCCATCCAGAACCAGAACGAGTTAAAGGACCCAGCAGAGTCGGTCTTCAGCAGCTCAGCTGGGCAGTGTGATCCACACACACACCACCACTACTCTCTGTGTAAAGACGTGCCTCCTGTTCCCACTGCTACACTACTGAGAGCGCCCCCTCTGGAGGAGAAGGGAACTGCACAGAGCAGTGGTGGGAGTCGCCCGCTGTGTCAGAAGCAGACTCCTGACAGGAGGGTGTAGGGGTGGGCTGGTGACCTGTGACCTCCCCTGTTGCAGTGTGTGTCTGTGTGCTGAGTCTGTGTCCCTCTGTCTCTCCCTCTCTCTGCAGCTCCGCCAGGAGGAGGAGGAGGAGGGGGCTCTCTGAGCGGAGGAGCCATCGCTGGGATTGTGATCGCGGTGCTGGTGGCTGTGGGCCTCATCGCCGGACTCGTCTACTTCCTGATGACGAGACAGGGGTGAGTGTTCTCCCACTTCCACTGTCCACCTGGTCTAACAAGACTGGACCTGAACCACTGGACCAGCTGTCCTCCTGGTCTAACAAGACTGGACCTGAACCACTGGACCAGCTGTCCTCCTGGTGTAACAGGACTGGACCTGAGCCACTGGACCAGCTGTCCTCCTGGTGTAACAGGACTGGACCTGAACCACTGGACCAGCTGTCCCCTTGGTGTAACAGGACTGGACCTGAACCACTGGACCGGCTGTCCTCCTGGTGTAACAGGACTGGACCTGAACCCCTGGACCAGCTGTCCTCCTGGTGTACCAGGACTGGACCTGAACCCCTGGACCAGCTGTCCTCCTGGTGTACCAGGACTGGACCTGAACCCCTGGACCAGCTGTCCTCCTGGTCTAACAAGATTGGACCTGAGCCACTGGACCAGCTGTCCTCCTGGTGTAACAAGACTGGACCTGAACCCCTGGACCAGCTGTCCTCCTGGTGTACCAGGACTGGACCTGAACCACTGGACCAGCTGTTCTCCTGGTGTAACAGGACTGGACCTGAACCACAGGACAAGAAAACAGGGTGTTTAAGAGTTGTGTATTGGTGAGAGAGTGTTGTGTGTGTGAGAGTTGTGTGTGTGATCAGAGGAAGTGCAGTTTCCCCTTCACTGTACTGACACACTGTTACCACAGCCCCTCCTCTGTCTGTAACCCTTGCTGCTTCCTCTGTGTGATTCTCTCTGTGCAGAGCCTGCTGCAACACCAATAGACACGCTGATACTGGAATAGACACGCTGATACTGGAATAGACACACTGATACTGGAATAGACACACTGATACTGGAATAGACTGCTGATACTGGAATAGACACAGTGCTGGAATAGACACACTGATACTGGAATAGACACGCTGATACTGGAATAGACACAGTGCTGGAATAGACACGCTGATACTGGAATAGACACAGTGCTGGAATAGACACGCTGATACTGGAATAGACACACTGATACTGGAATAGACACACTGATACTGGAATAGACACAGTGCTGGAATAGACACAGTTATACAGGAATAGATACAGTGCTGGAACACACTGATACTGGAATAGACACAGTGCTGGAACACGCTGATACTGGAATAGACACGCTGATACTGGAATAGACACACTGATACTGGAATAGACGCAGTGCTGGAATAGACACACTGATACTGGAATAGACACACTGATACCGGAATAGACACAGTCCTGGAATAGACACAGTGATACTGGAATAGACACGCTGATACTGGAATAGACACAGTGCTGGAATAGACACACTGATACTGGAATAGACACAGTGCTGGAACACGCTGATACTGGAATAGACAAACTGATACTGGAATAGACACAGTGATACTGGAATAGACACGCTGATACTGGAATAGACACGCTGATACTGGAATAGACACTGGAATAGACACACTGATACTGGAATAGACACAGCTGGAATAGACACACTGCTGGAGTACACTAATGAAATAGACACAGTGCTGGAATAGACACACTGATACTGAAATAGACACAGTGCTGGAACACACTGATACAGTACTGGAATAGACACAGGGATAGAATACACTGATATTAGAATAGAGACAGGGTTCAAATACACTGATACTGGAATAGACACAGTGTTGGAATAGACACTGTGTTGGGGTACACTGATACTGGAATAGACACAGTGCTGGAGCACACTGATACAGTATTAGAATAGACACAGGGACAGAATACACTGATATTAGAATAGACACAGGGATAGAATACACTGGTATTAGAATAGAGACAGGGATAGAATACACTGATATTAGAATAGACACAGGGATAGAATACACTGATATTAGAATAGACACAGGGATAGAATACACTGGTATTAGAATAGAGACAGGGATAGAATACACTGATATTAGAATAGACACAGGGATAGAATACACTGATATTAGAATAGACACAGGGATAGAATACACTGATATTAGAACAGACACAGTGCTGGAGCACACTGATACAGTATTAGAATAGACACAGGGATAGAATACACTGATATTAGAATAGAGACAGGGTTCAAATACACTGACACAGGGATAGAAAGAGCTCTTGAAGAAACAGAACACAGGAATAGCTGTGGGTGAGATGAGACGAGTCAGTGATCAGTAACTCTCAGTGTCTGTGTTGTCTTTACAGGAGCAGCCCCAGGGAGACCACTAACAGTAAGTGAGGCTGTCTGTCCCCCTGTCTGTCTCTCTCTCCTGTCTCTCTCTCACTTGTCTCCCCTCTCGTGCCTGCCTGTCTCTCTCTCACCTGTCTCTCCTCTCCTGCTTGTCTGTGTCTCTCTCCTCTGTCTCCCCTCTCCTGCCTGTCTGTGTCTCTCTCACCTGTCTCCCCTCTCTTCTCCTGTCTGTCTCTCTCTCACCTGTCTCCCTCTCGTGCCTGTCTGTCTCTCTCTCACCTGTCTCTCCTCTCCTGCCTGTCTGTGTCTCTCTCACCCGTCTGCCCTCTCTTCTCCTGTCTGTCTCTCTCTCACCTGTCTCTCCTCTCCTGTCTGTCTCTCTCTCTCTCCTGTATCCCCCCTCCTGCCTGTCTATCTCTCTCTCCTCTGTCTCCCCTCTCCTGCCTGTCTGTGTCTCTCTCACCTGTCTCCCCTCTCTTCTCCTGCCTGTCTCTCTCTCACCTGTCTTCCTCTCCTGGTTGCCTGTCTGTCTCTCACCTGTCTCCCTCTCTGTGTCTGTGTTTCTTTGCCAGGCTCTGTCATGTATGAAAACTCTGAGGGGCTGAAGGATCACATGATGTACATGAACCTGCCTGCTGGTCACCAGGTCAGTCTGTCACACTGTAGCCACACTGACCACTGTCTAACTGTCCACACACCTGTCTCTCCTCTCCTGCCTGTCTCTCTCTCACACTGTAGCCACACTGACCACTGTCTAACTGTCCACACACCTGTCTCTCCTCTCCTGCCTGTCTCTCTCTCACACTGTAGCCACACTGACCACTGTCTAACTGTCCACACACCTGTCTCTCCTCTCCTGCCTGTCTCTCTCTCACACTGTAGCCACACTGACCGCTGTCTAACTGTCCACACACCTGTCTCTCCTCTCCTGCCTGTCTCTCTCTCACACTGTAGCCACACTGACCACTGTCTAACTGTCCACACTCCTGTCTCTCCTCTCCTGCCTGTCTCTCTCTCACACTGTAGCCACACTGACCACTGTCTAACTGTCCACACACCTGTCTCTCCTCTCCTGCCTGTCTCTCTCTCACACTGTAGCCTCACTGACCGCTGTCTGTCCACACACCTGTCTCTCCTCTCCTGCCTGTCTCTCTCACACTGTAGCCACACTGACCGCTGTCTAACTGTCCACACACCTGTCTCTCCTCTCCTGCCTGTCTCTCTCTCACACTGTGCTCACTGTCAGCTGTCTGTCTCTCCACACACCTGCCTGTCTGCAGACGAGAGGTCTATCAGGCTCCAGCTGGTTTTGTGGTGATCATGAGATAAGAGACCCAGCCTCTCAGACAATGGGCTGAGTGTGAGCAGGTTGTTCATGAACAGAGAGAGAGGACCTTGCTGTTCCAGTCCCTTCACCACACAGCACTGATACAGCAACTTCCTCATCCCTGCGGCAGGAGAGACCAGCTGGGAGACAGAGCTGTGGACCCCAACAACCCCTCACTGAGAGCTGTGAACCCCAACAACCCCTCACTGAGAGCTGTGAACCCCAACAACCCCTCACTGAGAGCTGTGAACCCCAACAACCCCTCACTGAGAGCTGTGAACCCCAACAACCCTTCACTGAGAGCTGTGAACCCCAACACTGGACGTTATTCCACAGTAGTCTGGAATAATTGTTATAACACAGTGGCTCACGAGTGTGTGACTGTGCTGCAGTCAGAGGAATAATTGTTATAACACAGTGGCTCACGAGTGTGTGACTGTGCTGCAGTCAGAGGAATAATTGTTATAACACAGTGGCTCACGAGTGTGTGACTGTATTTCAGAAGAAAGCAGCCCAGCCCAGTCCTGCAGCTCCAGAGAGCACCTACACTGTGAGTGTAACTGTGCCTTCTCTCTTCTCAATACCCCCAGCACCAGCACAGCCTGTCTGTCTGTCCCCCTGTCTGTCCCACCTAGTCTGTCTCCCTGACTGTTGTCTGTGTGTCTGTCTCACCTGGTCTCTGTCTCCCTGTCTGCCTGTCTCAACTGGTCTCTGTCTCCCTGTCTGTCTCACCTAGTCTGTCTGTCTCACCTGATCTCTGTCTCCCTGTCTGCCTCTCTCAACTGGTCTCTGTCTCCCGGTCTGTCTCACCTAGTCTGTCTGTCTCACCTGATCTCTGTCTCCCTGTCTGTCTGCACACAGGGCTTACAGTTCCCAGACAACTCCACCTACGGCAACTTAAACAGGTCAGTGAGAATCCTTCTCCAATCAGAGGGTTCAGAATGTTCTCCTCATCCAATCAGAGCGCTCTCTGAGATTCAAGAGATACCATGTCTAGGGTGGGTGGGGGGGTTCAGAATATATCTGCTAGCCAATAGGAAAACTGATATCCTCTCCATTCAATCAGAGTGCTCTACTTCTGTCCAATCAGGAGTCTATTAGATATACAGCATTCGTTATCTAATCAGACCTTTTCCGATCGTTCGTCTGAGCATCTTCCTAATCCAGACAGAAGGTTCTTACAATATTCTTCCTATTTCTGTGAAACTGTTGTTTTTCAGGATGAGATTCTGTGCAGCATGTTCTGTCACAGGGTGTTAGTTAGTGTCTTAATTCCCCTCCCTCTGTCTCTCCTCCAGGTCCTGAAGATGGACAGTCTGTGCTCTGTCAGTGTGTCAGACAGTGCGTCTCTGACACCCAGAGCACTGAGCCACTGTGTGTGTCTGTGAGCTCCTTGTAAAAGACTACCAGGGTAAAAGCACAGTACAGTGCAGTAAATTGTACAGTGAAATCAAAATAAAATCACATTATAGTGCAGTGAATCCCAGTGGCTAAATCCCAGATCAGGCTAAAAGCACAGAACAGAGCAGGAACGCCAAGTGAGATCAGGGTAAAAATCACAGTACACAGTAGTAAATCCCAGTGAGATCAGGGTAAAAGCACAGTACAGAGCAGTAAAGCCCAGTGAGATCATGGTAAAAGCACAGTACAGTGCAGTCAGTCCCAGTGTGATCAGGTTTAGGCACAGAGAGGTTGGTACAGTAACTCATGATACCAGCTGAGGGTGAGCCAGTCGGCTCAGGGTTCGAGCAGGGTGAGCCTGTGCTGAAGTATCACAGTGAACATCACCACAGTGTGGGCCTGTGTGCTGGGACTGTCTACTGTCAGGCGTGTGGATGAAAGAGCCACTTCCTGTTCCCCAACTCCATTTCCTGTCCTGCCAGTGCTGCCCCACTGTCCCTCCCAGCACTGGGCCTGTCCCAGCCTGAGCACAGTGTCACTGGTCACTCACTGGTCACAGGTCAGAGTGGTCTGGACAGGCCTGGGGCCAAAGTCTAATTCCTCCTGACAGAACTTATTTATTTTGAACAGAGGTATACATTTATAGGATATGTGCATGATGTATATCTCCATCTCCAAGAATGTCCTTGATGTTCTTATAAATATTTTTGTATTTGTGTCCTTAAACACGAATAAAGTTTCTACTGGTGTTTGTCCATCAGTGTGTCTCTGTGTCTGTAAACTGTACCTCAGCGGAGTTGGAAGGACACAGATGGTTCAGACTGCATGTCCTCCTCATCCAGAGGCTCTGCTGCTGCTCAGTCTGCTGTGGGAAGACAGTTGTCCAGCAGGAGGCAGTGGCTTTCTGAGTCAGCGGATGACTGTTATCTGGAGGCTGGAAAATGGATACTCTGTGGATGGATGTCTGGGTGCTCAGTGTCCACCAGGGGGAGCCTGTGTGTGCGCTCACTGTCCACCAGGGGGAGCCTGTGTGTGCGCTCACTGTCCACCAGGGGGAGCCTGTCTGGCGGTGGTTGGGGGAGAGTCTCAGGGAGGGACTGAAGTACTGTGTGTTTTGACGCGCCCAGCGGGGTGTGGCAGTGTGTGTGAGGGCTGTGGAGGAGAGGCAGTGCCGCAGTAAACGTGGAGTAAAGGTCGCTCCTCGCTGTGTGCCAGGGTGTCGCTGTCTGGGGGTAAAGGTCGCTCCTCGCTGTGTGCCAGGGTGTCGGTGTCTGGGGTTAAAGGTCGCTCTTTATTGCGCTCAGACAGCAGGAACAGGCAGACGGACTCCGGGACTCCGGGACTCCGAGGGGGAACATGAGCGGCGCTCTCCCAGCGATCCGGACCCTGGCTCTGGCTGTGCTCCTGACAGGTAAGGAGTTTCCGCTCGGCTCGCGGTGAGGCTGGGCCAGCCTGGGCGCGGGGGGCTGAGGCCGCCCCTGGGTCTGCACACAGACGCCGTCAGAGGGGTCCCTCAGGCTGATGTCGTCGTTTGTATTCCTGTGGTCCTGAGCCGTCAGGTCCCTGCAGCCAGTGAAGGCAGACAGGAGACTGCTGGGGGTGTCTCACTAGACGTTGACACGTGTCCTGCGATTGCACACAGGCCTGTGGGTCCCCTGGCCAAAGATCAGTGCCGCCGGGCCAAATAAGAGCATGACAGTGGACGTCCAGCACAGGCTGTCCAGCACACTGGGGGTTTGTGTAGATTGCAGTGTCTCTCTGCCCTAGAGACAGCAGAGAGATTAATCACACCTGGTCAGCCCTGAGACCGGATCAGTGGACTGGCCACCACGGGGGTCCCTCAGGCTGTGGGTCAGCGGACTGGTCATCACGAGGGTCCCTCAGACCGTGGGTCAGCGGTAGGTCAGCGGACTGGCCATCACGAGGGTCCGTCATGCTGTAGGTCAGCGGACTGGCCATCACAGGGGTCCCTCAGGCCGTGGGTCAGTGGACTGGTCATCATGGGGGGGTCCCTCAGGCCGTGGGTCAGCTGCTGTCGTGTGAGGATGCGATTGGGGATTTTGCTGGTCAGAAATCCAGGCGGATCGATTTCTAGAAACCTTCCCTTCGGCGCAGGCTTGCGGACCTGGCCTGGTGGCGGAGTGCTCTCGTCTTTCCGTTTCTTACTTCACCTCAGAGTTCTTTCTGTGCGTCGCTATTCATCGCTGTTAGTGTTTCTGTTCGCACTGTCCCTGTGGCCTCTGTGCCCCTGCTCTGGGCTCCTGAGGGCTGATGAAGACGTGTCCAGTGACAGTCCTCGGTCCTGTGCTTGCTCCGAGCCGCGGAGGGCGGTTGTGCCTGGAGCTGATTCCAGGATCTCGTGGGGCCCCCCCGTCCATGAACTTGCCTGGGTCCCCCAAAAAACTAGGGCCACGTAGGGCTCTCCCGACCTCCAGAGGGATTCCTGGAGATTCCCTGAGCTCCTCCAGACAGGCAGGGCCTCATTCCCGCTCCCCCCGACCGCCTGCACTGATTGGTTAACGAGTCTCTGTCTCCGCCCTCCTGCCCCAGCCCCCTCGTCAGAGAGGGTCCCCGGGGTGCGGCTGGTCCAGAGCCCCCCCGAGCCCCCCGCCGTGTCGCAGCCCGTCAGCCTGCACTGCCTGGCCCCGGGTCCCGTGGTGTCCAGGCTGTGGCTGAAGGACGGCCAGCCTCTGTCCCCCGACGGCAGAGTGACCTTCTCCCAGGACAACAGCACGCTGGCCTTCAGCGCCGCCCTGCTGTCCGACAGCGGCTCCTACCAGTGCGTGGTGTCCAGCGCGTCCGGCACGGAGACCAGCCCCAGCCTGCAGCTGAGCGTCCGGCGTGAGTGAAGCCCGGTGTCCTGCAGCCCTGTCCTGACCTCTCTCCCTGTCCACCTCCTAGACCAGGAGCACACCGGAGCCTCAGTGTGTCCTCAGTGTCCAGTGCTGTCCTCTCACTGTGTGTTTGCATGTAGCTGTGTCCTCAGTGTCCAGTGCTGTCCTCTCACTGTGTGTTTGTGTGTAGCTGTGTCCTCAGCCTCCAGTGCGGTGTCCACAGTGTCCAGTGCTGTCCTCGCACTGTGTGTTTGCGAGTAGCTGTGTCCTCAGTGTCCAGTGCTGTCCTCTCACTGTGTGTTTGCGTGGAGCTGTGTCCTCAGTGTCCAGTGCTGTCCTCTCACTGTGTGTTTGCGTGTAGCTGTGTCCTCAGTGTCCAGTGCTGTCCTCTCACTGTGTGTTTGCGTGGAGCTGTGTCCTCAGTGTCCAGTGCTGTCCTCTCACTGTGTGTTTGCGTGGAGCTGTGTCCTCAGTGTCCAGTGCTGTCCTCTCACTGTGTGTCTGCGTGTAGCTGTGTCCTCAGTGTCCAGTGCTGTCCTCTCACTGTGTGTCTGCGTGTAGCTGTGTCCTCAGTGTCCAGTGCAGTGTCCTCAGTGTCCAGTGCTGTCCTCTCACTGTGTGTCTGCGTGTAGCTGTGTCCTCAGTGTCCAGTGCTGTGTCCTCAGTGTCCAGTGCTGTCCTCTCACTGTGTGTCTGCGTGTAGCTGTGTCCTCAGTGTCCAGTGCTGTCCTCTCACTGTGTGTCTGCGTGTAGCTGTGTCCAGCTCCAGCCCACGCCCTGCAGTGCCCCTGTTCCCCATCATGGCCGGAGTGCTGACCCTCCTCATCGTGGGCGCCTTCCTGGGCTCGTACTTCGGCTTCAAGCGCTACAGGTCAGTCCGACCCCCTCCTCCCTGCTGGCCCGAGTGCAGTGGACCGGGCCGCTGACTCTGCTGGATTATATCGTCTGTTGTCTCACTCTGTTGTCCATGTCTGTTAGTCATTTGTCATTTGTCTATTCCTGTTCTCTGCTGTTACTGGGTCCAGCTGAGTGAGCAAGCATTCCAATACACCTGTTGCATACGGCAGATCCGAAATCC
The DNA here is from genome assembly GCF_059453375.1 of Lepisosteus platostomus. Taxonomy (NCBI): domain Eukaryota; kingdom Metazoa; phylum Chordata; class Actinopteri; order Semionotiformes; family Lepisosteidae; genus Lepisosteus; species Lepisosteus platostomus. Next base: position 14,071,750 of record NC_142636.1, on the reverse strand, counting down.
TGCCTCTTGAATCCGGTGTCGTGTCTCTGCAGAGTCCGGCAGAGTCAGCCCTTCGTCTCCCGGCGCGACGAGTACGAGAAGCGTGAGTTCACTGCCCTTCCTCTCGCCCCTCCACTGTGTCTGTCAGATTCACGGCTGGACACCCAGACTCCCAGTCCACAGCAGGCTGATCCACTCCAGGTTTTACTGTATTGTCACAGACTCCCAGTCCACAGCAGGCTGATCCACTCCAGGTTTTACTGTATTGTCACAGACTCCCAGTCCACAGCAGGCTGATCCACTCCAGGTTTTACTGTGTTGTCACAGACTCCCAGTCCACAGCAGGCTGATCCACTCCAGGTTTTACTGTGTTGTCACAGTCTCCCAGTCCACAGGAGGCTGATCCACTCCAGGTTTTACTGTGTTGTCACAGACTCCCAGTCCACAGCAGGCTGATCCACTCCAGGTTTTACTGTGTTGTCACAGACTCCCAGTCCACAGCAGGCTGATCCACTCCAGGTTTTACTGTGTTGTCACAGACTCCCAGTCCACAGCAGACTGATCCACTCCAGGTTTTACTGTGTTGTCACAGACTCCCAGTCCACAGCAGGCTGATCCACTCCAGGGCTTGCAGCAGCAAGGCTTGTATGAAAGCAACACTGGGTGGTGTAGTGGGCCAGGCTGCTGTCCCCTGGAGTTCTGGCTGGCAGGTGTGTCTGGGCTCATTTCCACCTCTCTCTCTAAACTGAGAATTTGATCTCATCGGGCTGCAGTATGACCTCCTCCCCTGTGACTCCTTTGCACTGACATCATCCTGTCCTCTCCTGCAGGGTTTGTGATGGAGGAGTGACATCGTGTGTCAGTGTGTCCAGTCTGGAGCAACAATAACACTCAAGTGAAGCCCCACCTGGGAGACACACACAGCCCCACCTGGGAGACACACAACCCCACCTGGGAGACACACACAGCCCCACCTGGGAGACACACAGCCCCACCTGGGAGACACACACATAGCAGCCTCACCTGGGAGACACAGGATATTGGATTAACACTTGGTCTGAAGGACAGCACCTCCCTGGTCACCATACTGGGTTGGAAATTCTGGACCAGAGAGAAGGGTGGGCCTCCTACTGGTCCACAGGCACCAGCATGGTTTTCCCCAGAGGGCTCCGGTTCGAGTCCTGACCAGGCCCCGCCCAGCGCCTGGAATCTGACCGGGTCAAGGCTGCTCCCAGCCAGTGTGGACCCTGCAGGTCTGCGCCTTCCTTTCTCCGGTTTCCTGAGCCTCTCCTGTGTCCAAGTGGGAAAAAAAATCAAAGATAAAATTAGATAAAAGATCAAATTAAAGTGCGAACAATTTTCATGACGTTTCGGGATCCTTTACTGGGACGAATGAGAGCCGTAATGATGACGTGTGTAGTTCCTCCGCTTGGCCGGGAGATGGCGGTGTTCCCTCCCGGGGCCTGCAGCGCGGCAGACCAGCCAGCAGAGGGAGACCTGGAGCGTGGCTTCACCGCGCGAACAGGAAACGGCAGAGAGCGGAAGGGTGTGTTTCCTCTGCGGTTCCTGCAGGGCTCTCCTGGACTCGTGCCAACACACACTGTCCTCACCTCCCTCTCCTGTGACGGCCGTGGCCAGCCAGGCGCGCTTAGGAAAAATACTGGCAGGGAGGGAGAGAGCACTCAAGGAGGGAGAGACCTTATACCACCCTTCTGATATCCTGATCTGGTGCAAAATGGCAGAATCAGTGTACAATCTCAATCTCAGCTCAAGCTTTACAGTGAATTGAATGAACTTTTATTTCCCTCGTGAGACTTTTTTTGCACAAGAGCTCATAGCGCATACGACAATGATACAACAGCATCATAATACAATCCCGTACAACAAGGCAACATTTAAAAGGCATTGCTCAAGCGCAAGACTACATTTACACTGCGGTAACTCACAGTAAGATCAGGGTAAAAGCACTGTACAACGCAGTAATTCACAGTGAGATCAGGGTAAAAGCACTGTACAATGCAGTAACTCACAGTGAGATCAGGGTAAAAGCGCTGTACAATGCAGTAACTCACAGTAAGATCAGGGTAAAAGCGCAGTACAATGCAGTAACTCACAGTGAGATCAGGGTAAAAGCACTGTTCAATGCAGTAACTCACAGTGAGATCAGGGTAAAAGCACTGTACAATGCAGTAACTCACAGTAAGATCAGGGTAAAAGCGCAGTACAATGCAGTAACTCACAGTGAGATCAGGGTAAAAGCGCAGTACAATGCAGTAACTCACAGTAAGATCAGGGTAAAAGCACTGTACAATGCAGTAACTCACAGTGAGATCAGGGTAAAAGCACTGTACAATGCAGTAACTCACAGTGAGATCAGGGTAAAAGCACTGTTCAATGCAGTAACTCACAGTGAGATCAGGGTAAAAGCACTGTACAATGCAGTAACTCACAGTGAGATCAGGGTAAAAGCACTGTACAATGCAGTAACTCACAGTGAGATCAGGGTAAAAGCGCAGTACAGTTTTTACCACGTGCATTAAAACTCAGACTGAGTGTGCGATCTTAGTGTCTCAGTGTTGTCTTCACACACTCTCACGGACACAAACGAACACACGCACTGACACGCACACACGGACACACACACTGGTGCGCACACAAGGACACACACACTGACACACACAAACACACACGCAGTGTGACTCAGGCAGGATCACATTTTCCGGCCATGAGCTTTAGTCATATCCCCTCTCTGGGCGGGGGGTGTTGTTGAGGCTGGGGGCTGTTGCTAGGTGACAGATGACATCACCACTGCTGTGTGGTGTCTTCAGAGGATGGCGTGAGTGTGTGAGGAGAGGGACAGAGGAAGAGAAGACTGAGAGAGAGGGAGAGAGAAGCACAGGGAGGAGAGAGAGGAGACAGAGAGAGAGGAGACTCTTCCTTCCTCTTTGACATGGCAGGAGAACAGAGATCCTGTGATCAGACAGAGGAGAGAAAAACTGCTGAGCAGAGAAAGAGGAGATACAAGGACCCATTTAAAACACTGGTGCAGCATGTCAGTGTGTATACACCCACTGATACACACACTCACTGATACACACACCCACTGATACACACACTCACTGATACACACACCCACTGATACACACACCCACTGATACACACTAATATACACCCACTGATACACACAGATACGCACACTGATACACTCACTGATGCACACACTCATGCACACACTGATACACACTGTGGTTCTGTTCACAAGTGTTCCTCTGGCTGTGACAGTGAACCCCAGGGGTACCTGTATACAGACCCCCAGTGTGTGTACCTCTCTGGCAGACAGGACTGTGTTGGTCTATGTCAGTGACTGGGATGGTGTCCTTCTATCTCCTCTCTGTTTTCTTTCTTTCCATCTCTCTCCCTTTCCCTCTTTCCCCTCTGTCTCAATCTCTCCCTCTCCTCTCTCTCTCCTCTCTCTCCATCTCTTCATCTCCTCTTTCTCCATCTGTCCATCTCTTCCCTCTCCATCTGTCCATCTCTCCATCTCTTCCCTCTCCATCTCTCCATCTCCTCTCTCCATCTGCTCTCTCTCTATGCCCTGAGTGATGCAGCCACTAGCTGCCGTTTCCTTGGAAACTGGTCGTCCCCAACCTTCAGCCTCCATGGCAACCGGAAAGGAACCACATCCCTGTCTGCAGGGCTAGTCTGCCCGGCAACATGCCAAGCCCCTGCACCAATCAGAGCGCCCCGTCCGCACTGCGCCCGGTGCTGGCTGCCCTGAGCTCTGAAGAACCTGCTGATCATGATTTATTACAATCTTGCCCGTTAAACTGCCTAGAAAAATTAACTGAGCTGAGACACAGAAGGACAATAATGATGTCAATCTCTAAGCTGTTCTGCGTCTCTCAGTGTCCCCTGGTTCTGTGTCTCCCAGTCTTTTCCAGTGTCTCTGAGTGTCTCTTAGTATCTCCCTGTGTCTTCCAGTGTCTCTCAGTGTCTCCCAGCGTCGCCCAGTCTCTCTCAGTGTCTCCCTGTGTCCCAGTCTCTCCCAGTGTCTCCCAGTCTCTTAATCTCTCACAATTCAATTCAATTCAGTTTGATTTCTAGAGCACGTTTTACAATGGACACTGCCACAAAGTAGCTTACACATTTCTGGGCCTGAATCCCACTCTCCCCCAGTGTCTCCCATTACCTCCCACTCTCCCCCAGTGTCTCCCAGTATCTCCCACTCTCCCCCAGTGTCTCCCAGTATCTCCCAGTGTGCCTCAGTGTTATCTAGTGTCTCCCAGTTTCTCTAAGCGCATCTCAGTGTGTCCTGGTGTTTCTCAGTATCTCCGAGTCTCTCCCAGTGACTCTCAGCATGTCTCAGTGCCTCCCAGTGTCTCCTAGTGTATCTCAGTGTCTCCTGTTGTCTCCTGGTGTTTCCCAGTATCTCTCAGTCTCTCCCAGTGTCTATCAGTGTGTAGTGTCTTCAAGTGTGTGGAGGATTATGGGATATCACACTGACAGATTACCGTGGCAGCTGTCAGGGTCACCTCCAGTCACGTGATCTTGATGACAGTGGGGGTTGCCTGGCAACCATTCCCTCAGGACTTCCTGCCCTCCCCCACAGAGGGAGGGATAGAAATAGCATCTCAGAGAGAAGAGGGGGTTGACGTCCTGATACTAAAATTAAACGCAGGGTTTCACGCGAGTTTCATTCACAGAAGGAACAGAGAGATGGACAGGGGGAGGAGAGCAGTGCACAGTGGAGAGGATGGCCACTGGGACAGAGAGAGTAAATCCTGACTCACTGGACACTCCAGTACATTAAGACTGCACTGAGAGAGAGAGGGGTTAATACAGACACACTGACTGGACACTCCAGTACATTAACGCTGCACTGAGAGAGAGAGGGGTTAATACAGACACACTGACTGGACACTCCAGTACATTAACGCTGCACTGAGAGAGAGAGGGGTTCATACAGACACACTGACTGGACACTCCAGTACATTAACGCTGCACTGAGAGAGAGAGGGGTTAATACTGAGTGATTCTCTGTGCTCTCCTCTCTCTCACTGTGTCCCCTGTCCTACTGTGTGTGATTATGACTGAGGGATTCTCTGTGATCTCTCTTGCCATTATCTCTCTGTTTCCTAAACCCACTGCAAGGTCATTCCCAAGGACAGCATCATCCCAGCATCTCCTCTCTGATTGGCTGGTGAAGGCTGAGTGCTCCTTAAAGAGACAGAAGCACTTTTTATTAATGCAGAGAGAGGAGCTTCACTCAGCAATACAGTCAGACACACTGTCAAACACACACACTTACACACAGACCGACACACTATCACATACTCCAACACACACCCACACACTGACCGACACTGTCAAACACACACACTTACTTTCTGATTATCTATGAATATAGATCTATAGTGTTTAACAGTGAATATGAATGGATATGTATTAGCTATGGCCATCAACAGATATTAAAGATCTACAAATATTCACCGATTTTGGTGATCTATGAAGATTGACCGATTTGAGGTGTCTATGAATAGAAGTTGTTTAAGAGTATGGTTGTCTTTAAATACAAATTGATATTGGTTATCTATGATGTTTCCCAAGGCCTGAAAGCACATCTATTGAAAGAGATTTGCGATTCCAGTGGATTGTCTGTGACTTGACTTTGCGCATTGAGAATTCAGAACACACGCTGGCACAGCCACAGAGCCAGCGATGTGCAGAGAGACAGACCCGAGCCCAGACACACAGTCAGGGCAACGTGAGGAGACAGGCCGAGCAGGACCAGAGCCCGTCGTCATGACGATGCATCCGGGTGCGTGTCTCCACACAGAGTGCAGTACCACAGCTCTAGGGTGTCTCTCTGGGTGTGTGTCCGGTGTCAGTGTCAGACTGCTCTGTTCACTACCACAGATTTCAGCACACACACACAACCTTACACACACTGATGCACACACAACTGCCACACCATGGCAAACAGGGATACTGACACAAACACCTGGAAACACACTAACACACACCAACATACCATGAGAAACAGTGATACTCCCTGACACAAACAGCCTGACACACAAACTCATACACTGACACACACAGAGTCATGCTAACATGCACCGTAAATATGAACACACACACTGATACACAGACGGACACATATGGATATACATACTGACCCACACACACTCTTGACTCTCGGAGAGTGGATCCTGGCTCCAGCCTCCTCTCCTGCCTGCATTGCACTGTTGAGCGCTGTGGTGCTGAACGGACAGCGACAGTGAGAGACTGGGAACACAGGCCAGACCTGCAGCGGCACCAGTGTGTACAGATAGAATCTACTGTCTCACACTGGCGCTGTGTGTGTACAGTTAGAATCTACTGTCTCTCACTCGTGCTGTGTGTGTACAGTTAGAATCCAGTGTCTCACACTGGCGCTGTGTGTGTACAGTTAGAATCCAGTGTCTCACACTGGCGCTGTGTGTGTACAGTTAGAATCCAGTGTCTCACACTGGTGCTGTGTGTGTGTACAGTTAGAATCCAGTGTCTCACACTGACGCTGTGTGTGTACAGTTAGAATCCAGTGTCTCACACTGGCGCTGTGTGTGTACAGTTAGAATCCAGTGTCTCACACTGGCGCTGTGTGTGTACAGTTAGAATCCAGTGTCTCACACTGGCGCTGTGTGTGTACAGTTAGAATCCAGTGTCTCACACTGGCGCTGTGTGTAAAGTTATAATTTGGTTATAAAATGGTATAGTATGGGCTAACTCTCTCTCTCTGTAACTCAGTCCTTCCCCACCCCTCCCTCTCTTCATCTCTATCTCATTCTTTCCGTTTTTCAGACTCAGCACAGGATGACTAGAAGGTCAGGGTCACCTGACCGCTGTTGTCATAGAGACCAGGAACTGGGGATTTTTGAGAATTTTGTTTGATTACAGTGACTCTGCAGCTCTGATGATGATGATGATGAAGGAGTGTTAGTGTGAAGATGCAGATGAGCTGGACTGAGTGTCTCTACAGCTCTGATGATGATGATGAAGGAGTGTCAGTGTGAAGATACAGAGGAGCTGGACTGACTGTCTCTACAGTTACTCTACAGCTCTGATGATGATGAAGGAGTGTTAGTGTGAAGATACAGAGGAGCTGGACTGAGTGTCTCTACAGTGACTCTCCAGCTCTGATGATGATGAAGGAGTGTTAGTGTGAAGATACAGATGAGCTGGACTGAGTGTCTCTACAGTGACTCTACAGCTCTGATGATGATGAAGGAGTGTCAGTGTGAAGATCAGGATGGTGATAGGAGTTAGGAATCTGTGGCAGAGGAGAATATCTTGCACATTTAAAGTGTAAAGTGTGGGTCTATTCTCTAACCCCAACCAGCGTGACACGTCTTGATAGATCTGATACTATGCGCCGCCGCAGCGCGCCCATTCATCCCGCGCGCTCGGGCGCGCGCCTTGCCTCGGCAGACCCGGAATTCTGCAGTAAAGGGGGCGGGTCCCACCTCGCCTCTGATTGGGCCGTCTCGGCTGCCTCTTCACGGCCATTGGACCAGGGCCCCCTCCGGTGCGTGGGCGGGCTCTGCATCCGTCGCATTGGCCAGGAGCGCAGCGGGGCGTGGCGACTGGATGTTTATGAGCAGGTCGGGGGGGGGCAGTGGGGGAGGGGGCCGCACGAGGAAGCGCGCCTTACTCACACGCAGAGCGAGCGAGCTGCTCACCGGCCGGCGCTTCTTCCGAGCAGGCGGAGCGCTCTACGCGAGAGAGAGAGAGGGAAAAAACCAGAGAGAGGGAGAAAGAAGGGCGGCACTGCGGCAGCGGAGGGACACAGTGAGCGGCGGCGGGGAGAGGAGGCACCTTGGTTACCGGCTCATTCTGCCTGGCAACGGCGACCGGAGCGGAGGCAAGAGGCAGCGCTGACCCGTCCCCGATCTCCACCTTGAGGAGACCGCACCGCACCAGAACACAGCCGCAGCCCCGGGTCCGACTCGCACCGACCCAGCTCGCCCGGCGCCGGAGACAGCGCGCCCCCCGTCCTCGCCCCCGCCCGCGACCTGATGCCCTTGCGGCCGCTCTGCGCTCCACCTCGCCGCCTGTGAGCCCCGAACCCCGAGCCGACCCCCGCAGCGCCCTCCCCGCCCCCGCAAAGACCCGGACATCCGGACACCCGGACCCGCAGCGCCAGCATGGGGGTAAGACGCCTGGTGGTCTCCGCCCGATTAGCGCGCAGAGCCATCTTCATCTCCATCCTCCTCCTCCTCCTGCGCCGCTGCCGTGCGGGAGGACGCGCGTCTCTGGGGGGGTCCCCCGTCCCCGCCTCTGTCCCCCGGGTGACTTTGCCTGCTCACTGCGGCTGTGTCCCCGGGTCACGTCAGAGCCGGTGACCGTGGCTCCAGACAACACGGAGACCCCAACTGCAAGATAACCCCCCCCGCCGCCGCCCCCCCCGCTGCTGGGAGGTCAGATTAGCGTCTGATGGAGCCGCCTGGCAGCGCTGCGTCTCCGGCGGCTCCCGGGATTATCGGGGTGCGGACGCGCCTGAGCGCCGGGTCTGGGGGTGACCGTGCGGAACGGGGTGCTGCGGGGGTGCGGTTGTCCCCCGGGCTGCCGCAGTGGCTCGGCCCCGGAGCCGCCGGGGGGGGGGTCTGCGCTGCGACAGAGACGCGGTGTCCTCTGCGCCTCGGGGGTGCGGGGGGGACGCCAGGACCCTGGGGGTCAGGGGCTCAGGGCTTGAACCCCAGACCCGTGTCCTCTGCGGTCGTCCCCAGCCTGCCGCTGCGTCAGCACTGCGGTGCCGGCGGGTCAGTCAGGTGACTCCCGGACACCTGGCTCCCACTGCGACAGACCCCTGTGTGCGCAGACGGACAGAGAGGCCGGACACTGTGAGGACAGAGAGAGAGGGACTGGGCACTGTGAGGACAGAGGGACAGAGAGATCGGGCACTGTGTGGGCAGAGGGACAGAGAGAGACTGGGCACTGTGAGGACAGAGAGGAGACAGTGTGATACAGGAGAAACAGAGAGAGAGAGACTGGACTGTGTGGACAGACGGACAGAGAGAGAGAGAGACTGGGCACTGTGTGGACAGAGAGAGAGAGGCTGGGCACTGTGAGGACAGAGAGGGACTGGGCACTGTGTGGACAGAGGGACAGAGAGATCGGGCACTGTGTGGGCAGAGGGACAGAGAGAGACTGGGCACTGTGAGGACAGAGAGGAGACAGTGTGATACAGGAGAAACAGAGAGAGAGAGACTGGACTGTGTGGACAGACGGACAGAGAGAGAGAGAGACTGGGCACTGTGTGGACAGAGAGAGAGAGGCTGGGCACTGTGAGGACAGAGAGGGACTGGGCACTGTGTGGACAGAGGGACAGAGAGATCGGGCACTGTGTGGGCAGAGGGACAGAGAGAGACTGGGCACTGTGAGGACAGAGAGGAGACAGTGTGATACAGGAGAAACAGAGAGAGAGAGACTGGACTGTGTGGACAGACGGCCAGAGAGAGAGAGAGACTGGGCACTGTGTGGACAGAGAGAGAGAGGCTGGGCACTGTGAGGACAGAGAGGGACTGGGCACTGTGTGGACAGAGGGACAGAGAGATCGGGCACTGTGTGGGCAGAGGGACAGAGAGAGACTGGGCACTGTGAGGACAGAGAGGAGACAGTGTGATACAGGAGAAACAGAGAGAGAGAGATTGGACTGTGTGGACAGACGGACAGAGAGAGAGAGAGAGACTGGGCACTGTGTGGACAGAGAGAGAGAGGCTGGGCACTGTGAGGACAGAGAGGGACTGGGCACTGTGTGGACAGAGAGGAGACACCATAATAGAACAGGCAGAGAGAGGAGAGGAGACAGTGATACAGGAGAAACAGAGCGAGAGGAGACAGTGATACAGGAGAAACGGAGCGAGAGGAGACAGTGATACAGGAGAAACGGAGCGAGAGAGAGGAGACAGTGATACAGGAGAAACAGAGCGAGAGGAGACAGTGATACAGGAGAAACGGAGCGAGAGGAGACAGTGATACAGGAGAAACGGAGCGAGAGAGAGGAGACAGTGATACAGGAGAAACAGAGCGAGAGGAGACAGTGATACAGGAGAAACGGAGCGAGAGGAGACAGTGATACAGGAGAAACGGAGCGAGAGAGAGGAGACAGTGATACAGGAGAAACGGAGCGAGAGAGAGGAGACAGTGATACAGGAGAAACAGAGCGAGAGGAGACAGTGATACAGGAGAAACAGAGCGAGAGGAGACAGTGATACAGGAGAAACGGAGCGAGAGGAGACAGTGATACAGGAGAAACGGAGCGAGAGAGAGGAGACAGTGATACAGGAGAAACGGAGCGAGAGAGAGGAGACAGTGAGATATAGGAGGCACACAGAGGGAGAGGAGTTCCGCCATCTCCCCCGCAGGCGCACCGCTGCCTCAAGATGGACTCCCCACGCCACCTGCCGCGAGTCTGCGCCCGGAGTGGGATCAGAGCGCGTGGCGCCCCGCCCGGGACTGTCCGTCTGTCTGTGACCCGAGTGACCCGAGAGGGGAGCGAGCCCCGAGCCCCGGGACGCGTCCCCGCCGCTGGACTCAGACCGGAGGCTGGCGAGCCGCCGGCGAGCTCGGGTGCTCCGCGACGATCAGAGCATCGCGACACGACACGACACGACACGACACGGCGGCGGCTCTCGCAGCTATCATGGCCGCGGACCGAGTCCACAGACACGCTGTCGCGGCCGCGCGGGGAGTCGCGCCGGACTCGGGTTCTGCGTTAAAGAGGGGGCGGGGCCGAGCGCGTGGAGAGAAATAATCGCCATGTTAAATACTGCAGCACACTGTGACACACTATAGTAAACTGTAGTATATACTGTAACATACTGCAGCACACTGTGACACACTATAGTAAACTGTAGTATATACTGTAACATACTGCAGCACACTGTGACACACTATAGTAAACTGTAGTATATACTGTAACATACTGCAGCACACTGTGACACACTATAGTAAACTGTAGTATATACTGTAACATACTGCAGCACACTGTGACACACTATAGTAAACTGTAGTATGTACTATAACATACTGCAGCACACTGTGACACACTATAGTGAATTGTAGTATATACTGTACCATACTACAACACACTGTGACACACTATAGTAAACTGTAGTATGTACTATAACATACTGCAAAACACTGTGACACACTATAGTGAACTGTAGTATATACTGTACCATACTACAACACACTGTGACACACTATAGTAAACTGTAGTATATACTGTACCATACTACAACACACTGTGACACTATAGTGAACTGTAGTATATACTGTAACATACTGCAACACACTATAGTAAACTGTAGTATATACTGTACCATACTACAACACATTGTGACACAATATAGTAAACTGTAGTATGTACTGTACCATACTACGACACACTGTGACACAATATAGTAAACTGTAGTATATACTGTACCATACTACAACACATTGTGACACTATAGTGAACTGTAGTATATACTGTAACATACTGCAACACACTATAGTAAACTGTAGTATATACTGTACCATACTACGACACACTGTGACACAATATAGTAAACTGTAGTATATACTGTAACATACTGCAACACACTGTGGTTTAAGTATATACTATAAAACACACTGTAGTGACTGTTGGTACATACTGTAAATCACTGTAACTGTAGTGTATACTGTTCATGTTGTAGTGAACTGTGCGATTTACTGTAATACACTATAAACCGGCCCGCCTCAGTGTAGCTGTACTGTCCTGTCTGTATCGGACCAGCCCGCCTCGGTGTCTCTGTCCTGTCTGTATCGGACCGGCGCACCTCAGTGTAGCTGTACTGTCTGTATCGGACTGGCCTGCCTCTGTGTTTCTGTACTGTCTGTATCGGACCGGCCCGCCTCGGTGTCTCTGTCGTGTCTGTATCGGACCGGCACACCTCAGTGTAGCTGTACTGTGTATCGGACTGGCCCGCCTCTGTGTTTCTGTACTGTCTGTATCGGACTGGCCCGTCTCGGTGTGGCTGTACTCTGGGTGTCAGGTGAGAGGGATCAGGGAGCCCTGAGGGTTCTGTCAGTCTAATTGCTCTCCTCATGTTGCAGCGGAGTCTCCGGTTTCAGCCGGACTGAGTTACCTGCCGGGTCAGTGACGCAGAGACAGAGCCTTTGTCCTGGGCCTTCACAGGGAGCTTGCAGGAATATCCAGTCTGCCTCCAGTCTGCTGGGGCTTTCACACTCCGGGGTCTAGTGTGGTCAGAAAGATTCCTGATGCACAGCAGTCTGATCCACTCCGGGGTCTAGTGTGGTCAGAAAGATTCCTGATGCACAGCAGTCTGATCCACTCCGGGGTCTAGTGTGGTCAGAAAGATTCCTGATGCACAGCAGTCTGATCCACTCCGGGGTCTAGTGTGGTCAGAAAGATTCCTGTGGCACAGCAGTCTGATCCACTCCGGGGTCTAGTGTGGTCAGAAAGATTCCTGTGGCACAGTATACGTGTTTATTATCTATGGAATGTTTGTGTTATCTCTGTGCTTGTGTCAGTTGCTGGTATTATCTGTGTGTGACACAGAGAGTGAGCATGAGAGTGTGAGACAGTTACTCTCTCTGTGTCCAGTGGCCGCTCGCCCTCTGTGTTTCCCTGGATGTCCAGTGGTCACTCAGCCCCTCTGGTCAGGCCTGTGGTTGAACGTGTTTGCTGGCTGCTGCCTGCAGGATCTGTAATTCCAGTCTGGTGTCTGTTATTACATCCCACTGACACGCGCTGACGCACACTCAGACAGGGACTAGCAGGCCGGGCTGCTCCTGTGGGCCTGACCCGGGTCAGGCTGGTTCCTGCTTGTAGTTCACACCCAGATCGGGCTGGTGATTGTGACCCAGTTGGTCCGGTTCTTGTGGATCAGACTTACACTAAGAGCAGCGCAGTGAGATAGGCCTACGGCTCTTAGTCCCCTGGAATACCACATGTCCAGCGGAGGACAGGAGGCTGTTTACACAGAGGGTTGTGGGAGAGTGGAACAAGCTGCCCAGCCAAGTGTTGATACCTTGGCTCCTTTCAGGAAAATGTCTGTTGTTCTAGAAGTCACTTTTGTGCTAGAATCCATCACTTCATGGATGGATTTCACACTCGTTGTGGTGCACAGACACTGGATGGATTTCAAACTGCGGGGTTTCTGATACAGACATACCTTGTGTTGTATTACAGGACTTCACTCCTTTGTGTGTATACTGCTCTGTGTATGTATACTGCGGTGCTCTGGTGTGTGTACACTGCAGCGCTGTGTGTGGGTATACTGCAGTGTGTATACTACAGTGCTGTGTGTGGGTATACTGCAGTGTGTATACTGCAGTGCTGTGTGTATGTATACTGAAGTGCTCTGTGTGTATACTGCAGTGTGTATACTGCAGTGCTCTGTGTGTGTATACTGCAGTTTGTATACTACAGTGCTTCATGTGTGTGTCTACTGCAGTGCTCTGTGTGTGTATACGGCTGTGTGTATACTGCAGTGCTGCGTGTGTATGTACTGTATACTGCAGTGTGTATACTGCAGTGCTGTGTGTGTGTATACTGCAGTGTGTATACTGCAGTGCTCTGTGTGTGTATACTGCAGTGTGTATACTGCAGTGCTCTGTGTGTGTATACTGCAGTGTGTATACTGCAGTGCTGTGTGTGTGTATACTGCTGTGTGTATACTACAGTGCTCTGTGTGTGTATACTGCAGTGCTCTGTGTGTGTATACTTCAGTGCTTTGCGTGTGTATACTGCAGTATGTATGCTTCAGTGTGTGTACTACAGTACTGCATGTGTGTGTGTATACTGAAGTGCTCTGTGTGTATACTGCAGTGTGTATACTACAGTGCTCTGTGTGTGTATACTGCAGTGTGTATACTGCAGTGCTCTGTGTGTGTATACTGCAGTTTGTATACTACAGTGCTTCATGTGTGTGTCTACTGCAGTGCTCTGTGTGTGTATACGGCTGTGTGTATACTGCAGTGCTGCGTGTGTATGTACTGTATACTGCAGTGTGTATACTGCAGTGCTGTGTGTGTGTATACTGCAGTGTGTATACTGCAGTGCTGTGTGTGTGTATACTGCTGTGTGTATACTGCAGTGCTGTGTGTGTGTATCCTGCTGTGTGTATACTACAGTGCTCTGCTGTATGTATAGTGCAGTGTGTGTTGTGGTGGTGTGTGTGTTAGAGTGCCCCTTAATTAAATTGCAGTTAATATACCGCCTGAGACAGTTCACAGTCAATATCTAATTAACAGGGAATATCTAGAGATGGGCTCTGCCTCCTGTCTGTGTGCCTCTCTCTCTCTCTGAGTGTGTGTGTGCTTGCTGGTCTCTGTGTGCTGATCTCAGTGTGTGCGTGCTGGTCTCTCAGTGTGTGATTTCTGGAGAGCTGTTCTGCTGGCTGAGTAGCCCCTCTTACTGACACCTGCTCTGCCCACCACTGTCTCATCACCAGCAGTTATGTTATTGTGCAGAGAGGAGACACAGCAGCAGTGTATTCACTGGAGCGCGCGTGCATGTATGTGTGTCAAATATTGATATGGTTGGGTTAAGAGGAACCTTGGTGACCTGTCATGTGTTTCCCTTCCTGCAGTATGGGCGGTCGGACAGTTACCGCGTGGCTACCACGCAGGGGGACAAGGGTGAGAAGGACTCCCCCAAGAAGAAGAACAAGGCCAAGGACTTGGAAGAACTGAAGAAGGAAGTGCCCCTGGTGAGAGAGTCTCGTGAGCCTGTCGCTGTGACACACTGACTCACTGTCACAGTACTGACTGACTCACTGTCACAATACTGACTGACTCACTGTCACAGTACTGACTGTCTCTGTGACACACTGACTCACTGTCACAATACTGACTGACTCACTGTCACAGTACTGACTGTCTCTGTGACACACTGACACACTGTCACAATACTGACTGACTCACTGTCACAATACTGACTGACTCACTGTCACAGTACTGACTGTCTCTGTGACACACTGACACACTGTCACAATACTGACTGACTCACTGTCACAGTACTGACTGTCTCTGTGACACACTGACACACTGTCACAGTACTGACTGACTCACTGTCACAGTACTGACTGACTCTGTGACACACTGACTCACTGTCACAATACTGACTGACTCACTGTCACAGTACTGACTGTCTCTGTGACACACTGACACACTGTCACAATACTGACTGACTCACTGTCACAGTACTGACTGTCGCTGTGACACACTGACTCACTGTCACAGTACTGACTGACTCACTGTCACAATACTGACTGACTCACTGTCACAGTACTGACTGTCGCTGTGACACACTGACACACTGTCACAGTACTGACTGACTCACTGTCACAGTACTGACTGTCTCTGTGACACACTGACACACTGTCACAATACTGACTGACTCACTGTCACAATACTGTCACTGTGACACACTGACTCACTGTCACAATACTGACTGTCTCTGTGACACACTGACTGACACACTGTCACAATACTGACTGTCGCTGTGACACACTGACTCACTGTCACAGTACTGACTGTCTCTGTGACACACTGACACACTGTCACAGTACTGACTGACTCACTGTCACAATACTGACTGTCACTGTGACACACTGACACACTGTCACAGTACTGACTGACTCACTGTCACAATACTGACTGTCACTGTGACACACTGACTGACTCACTGTCACAATACTGACTGACTCACTGTCACAGTACTGACTGTCGCTGTGACACACTGACTGACTCACTGTCACAATACTGAATGTCGCTGTGACACACTGACTGACACACTGTCACAATACTGAATGTCGCTGTGACACACTGACTGACACTGTCACAATACTGACTGTCACTGTGACACACTGACACGAGCACACTGTTTCACACTGACTGACACACTGTCACAATACTGACTGACTCACTGTCACAATACTGACTGACTCACTGTCACAGTACTGACTGACTCACTGTCACAATACTATCACTGTGACACACTGACTCACTGTCACAATACTGACTGTCTCTGTGACACACTGACTGACACACTGTCACAATACTGACTGTCGCTGTGACACACTGACTCACTGTCACAGTACTGACTGTCTCTGTGACACACTGACACACTGTCACAGTACTGACTGACTCACTGTCACAATACTGACTGTCACTGTGACACACTGACACACTGTCACAGTACTGACTGACTCACTGTCACAATACTGACTGTCACTGTGACACACTGACTGACTCACTGTCACAATACTGACTGACTCACTGTCACAGTACTGACTGTCGCTGTGACACACTGACTGACTCACTGTCACAGTACTGACTGTCGCTGTGACACACTGACTGACTCACTGTCACAATACTGAATGTCGCTGTGACACACTGACTGACACACTGTCACAATACTTAATGTCGCTGTGACACACTGACTGACACTGTCACAATACTGACTGTCGCTGTGACACACTGACACGAGCACACTGTTTCACACTGACTGACACTACGACAGACTGACTCACTGTGACAGACAGGGTTTTGAGCTCCACTCCTTCCTGAAGTTCCTCCTCAATGGTTCCTCCTCCACCTGTGTGCACAGGGGCTGCTGTGTGCCCCCCAGGTGCGAGATGCACTTTAGTGGGGGATGAGGGGGTCCCCTACCGTGTGATAAGTGCCTGGGGATCCTTTGGGAAGAAGAGCACTGTCTGAATTCATGGAATTTTCTCTCAATCCCTCTTCTCCTGCCCTTAGACGGAACACAAGATGTCTGTGGAGGAGGTGTGCCGGAAATACAACACAGACATCGTCCAGGTGAGCTCTCGCTGCCCCCTGCTGCCGACACCGGGAACTGCGCCTGTCTGTGAGAGGCGCTCACACGTACTGCAGGCTGTGTCAGTTTCTTTGGCTGGCACGAGTACCCAGATATCTGCTGGAGTCGTACAGCTGGGACAGTCTGGGTATCTGTTCTTGTTCAAGGGCACAGCAGAGCAGGACTGAACCAGCACCTGCACCTGAACACACACACAAGCACCAGAACACACACACCCGTAACTGAACACCTTGAGCGTACACCCGCACCTGAACACACACCCATACCCCTGAGCACACTCACCCGCACCTGTTCACTCCTGCACCTGAGCACCCTGAGAACAAACCTGCGCCTGAACACACACACACTTGCACCTGAACACCCTGAGCATGCATCTGCACCTGAACACCCTGAGCATACACTTGCGCCTGAATACACACACCTGTACCTAAACACACACCCCTGTATCTGAACACCCTGAGCAAACACCCGCACCTGAACACACACACCTGCGCCTGAACACACACACCGGCACCTGGGCACCCTGAGCACACATCCGCACTGAAAACCCCACTCCTGTACACACACCCCCGCATCTGAGCACCTGTGTTGTGTTGTGTTGTGTTGAAGCCCAAACAGCTCTGGAGTGATATCGGACCAGCGCCAGTGTGAGCACCCCCGCAGCGAGAAAGAAAACGCCCGACGAACTAGGGATTGTACGTTTTTTCCATGCTTTTGCGATCCATGTAAATGTTCACATAAATAGGCACAAGACACAAACAAGGAGCAAGTCATCTATTCCTTTATCATAGTGGCTAGCTAATGTCCTCTCTTTGCTAGTTAGTGTGACTTGTGGCTGTGTTTCTGCGGTGCGTAGCAACAAGGGACTGTACTCTCTGGCAGAGCAGCGTAAAGCGCTTAAATAACTGTTACTGCGTCCATACGGCGATACTGCCATAGAAATGGATCTGGATCTACAGGAAGGGTCTGTGTGTGTGTCTTCGCACAGACACCTCCAGGACAGCGTCACCTCTCCAGGTCTCTCGCCCTCTCACCTGTGAGCCAGGCAGCACTTACCAGCAGTCACCCCAAGGGGGCGACACCTGGTTAACCTGCTCTTGAACCCACCCATGGGTCTGGGGGCAGCGTGTGACCAGGCCGTCTCTCCTCCTCGCCCTCAGGGTCTCACCCTGGCCCGCGCCGCTGAGTTCCTGACCCGGGACGGGCCCAACGCCCTGACGCCGCCCCCGACCACCCCCGAGTGGGTGAAGTTCTGCCGCCAGCTCTTTGGGGGCTTCTCCATCCTGCTCTGGATCGGCGCCATCCTCTGCTTCCTGGCCTACGGCATCCAGGCGGCCACCGAGGACGAGCCCGCCGGGGACAATGTGAGTCCGCCAGCCAGCCGCGCCCGCAGTGTGGCCCCGGCCCGGGCGCTGAGCGGTCAGTAACGCGCCCTCTGCCCTGTCTGTGCCCTCAGCTGTACCTGGGCATCGTGCTGTCCGCCGTGGTCATCATCACCGGCTGCTTCTCCTACTACCAGGAGGCCAAGAGCTCCAAGATCATGGAGTCCTTCAAGAACATGGTGCCTCAGGTACGCCCTCTGTCCCACAGCTACTGTCCTGAGTCCTGTCTCCCTCTCTGTGTCTGGGGTACGCCCTCTGTCCCACAGCTACTGTCCTGAGTCCTGTCTCCCTCTCTGTGTCTGGGGTACGCCCTCTGTCCCACAGCTACTGTCCTGAGTCCTGTCTCCCTCTCTGTGTCTGGGGTACGCCCTCTGTCCCACAGCTACTGTCCTGAGTCCTGTCTCCCTCTCTGTGTCTGGGGTACGCCCTCTGTCCCACAGCTACTGTCCTGAGTCCTGTCTCCCTCTCTGTGTCTGGGGTACGCCCTCTGTCCCACAGCTACTGTCCTGAGTCCTGTCTCCCTCTCTGTGTCTGGGGTACGCCCTCTGTCCCACAGCTACTGTCCTGAGTCCTGTCTCCCTCTCTGTGTCTGGGGTACGCCCTCTGTCCCACAGCTACTGTCCTGAGTCCTGTCTCCCTCTCTGTGTCTGGGGTACGCCCTCTGTCCCACAGCTACTGTCCTGAGTCCTGTCTCCCTCTCTGTGTCTGGGGTACGCCCTCTGTCCCACAGCTACTGTCCTGAGTCCTGTCTCCCTCTCTGTGTCTGGGGTACGCCCTCTGTCCCACAGCTACTGTCCTGGGTCCTGTCTCCCTCTCTGTGTCTGGGGTACGCCCTCTGTCCCACAGCTACTGTCCTGAGTCCTGTCTCCCTCTCTGTGTCTGGGGTACGCCCTCTGTCCCACAGCTACTGTCCTGAGTCCTGTCTCCCTCTCTGTGTCTGGGGTACGCCCTCTGTCCCACAGCTACTGTCCTGAGTCCTGTCTCCCTCTCTGTGTCTGGGGTACGCCCTCTGTCCCACAGCTACTGTCCTGAGTCCTGTCTCCCTCTCTGTGTCTGGGGTACGCCCTCTGTCCCACAGCTACTGTCCTGAGTCCTGTCTCCCTCTCTGTGTCTGGGGTACGCCCTCTGTCCCACAGCTACTGTCCTGAGTCCTGTCTCCCTCTCTGTGTCTGGGGTACGCCCTCTGTCCCACAGCTACTGTCCTGAGTCCTGTCTCCCTCTCTGTGTCTGGGGTACGCCCTCTGTCCCACAGCTACTGTCCTGGGTCCTGTCTCCCTCTCTGTGTCTGGGGTACGCCCTCTGTCCCACAGCTACTGTCCTGGGTCCTGTCTCCCTCTCTGTGTCTGGGGTACGCCCTCTGTCCCACAGCTACTGTCCTGAGTCCTGTCTCCCTCTCTGTGTCTGGGGTACGCCCTCTGTCCCACAGCTACTGTCCTGAGTCCTGTCTCCCTCTCTGTGTCTGGGGTACGCCCTCTGTCCCACAGCTACTGTCCTGAGTCCTGTCTCCCTCTCTGTGTCTGGGGTACGCCCTCTGTCCCACAGCTACTGTCCTGAGTCCTGTCTCCCTCTCTGTGTCTGGGGTACGCCCTCTGTCCCACAGCTACTGTCCTGGGTCCTGTCTCCCTCTCTGTGTCTGGGGTACGCCCTCTGTCCCACAGCTACTGTCCTGAGTCCTGTCTCCCTCTCTGTGTCTGGGGTACGCCCTCTGTCCCACAGCTACTGTCCTGAGTCCTGTCTCCCTCTCTGTGTCTGGGGTACGCCCTCTGTCCCACAGCTACTGTCCTGAGTCCTGTCTCCCTCTCTGTGTCTGGGGTACGCCCTCTGTCCCACAGCTACTGTCCTGAGTCCTGTCTCCCTCTCTGTGTCTGGGGTACGCCCTCTGTCCCACAGCTACTGTCCTGAGTCCTGTCTCCCTCTCTGTGTCTGGGGTACGCCCTCTGTCCCACAGCTACTGTCCTGAGTCCTGTCTCCCTCTCTGTGTCTGGGGTACGCCCTCTGTCCCACAGCTACTGTCCTGAGTCCTGTCTCCCTCTCTGTGTCTGGGGTACGCCCTCTGTCCCACAGCTACTGTCCTGAGTCCTGTCTCCCTCTCTGTGTCTGGGGTACGCCCTCTGTCCCACAGCTACTGTCCTGAGTCCTGTCTCCCTCTCTGTGTCTGGGGTACGCCCTCTGTCCCACAGCTACTGTCCTGAGTCCTGTCTCCCTCTCTGTGTCTGGGGTACGCCCTCTGTCCCACAGCTACTGTCCTGAGTCCTGTCTCCCTCTCTGTGTCTGGGGTACGCCCTCTGTCCCACAGCTACTGTCCTGAGTCCTGTCTCCCTCTCTGTGTCTGGGGTACGCCCTCTGTCCCACAGCTACTGTCCTGAGTCCTGTCTCCCTCTCTGTGTCTGGGGTACGCCCTCTGTCCCACAGCTACTGTCCTGGGTCCTGTCTCCCTCTCTGTGTCTGGGGTACGCCCTCTGTCCCACAGCTACTGTCCTGGGTCCTGTCTCCCTCTCTGTGTCTGGGGTACGCCCTCTGTCCCACAGCTACCGTCCTGGGTCCTGTCTCCCTCTCTGTGTCTGGGGTACGCCCTCTGTCCCACAGCTACCGTCCTGAGTCCTGTCTCCCTCTCTGTGTCTGGGGTACGCCCTCTGTCCCACAGCTACTGTCCTGGGTCCTGTCTCCCTCTCTGTGTCTGGGGTACGCCCTCTGTCCCACAGCTACTGTCCTGAGTCCTGTCTCCCTCTCTGTGTCTGGGGTACGCCCTCTGTCCCACAGCTACTGTCCTGAGTCCTGTCTCCCTCTCTGTGTCTGGGGTACGCCCTCTGTCCCACAGCTACTGTCCTGAGTCCTGTCTCCCTCTCTGTGTCTGGGGTACGCCCTCTGTCCCACAGCTACTGTCCTGGGTCCTGTCTCCCTCTCTGTGTCTGGGGTACGCCCTCTGTCCCACAGCTACTGTCCTGAGTCCTGTCTCCCTCTCTGTGTCTGGGGTACGCCCTCTGTCCCACAGCTACTGTCCTGAGTCCTGTCTCCCTCTCTGTGTCTGGGGTACGCCCTCTGTCCCACAGCTACTGTCCTGAGTCCTGTCTCCCTCTCTGTGTCTGGGGTACGCCCTCTGTCCCACAGCTACTGTCCTGAGTCCTGTCTCCCTCTCTGTGTCTGGGGTACGCCCTCTGTCCCACAGCTACTGTCCTGAGTCCTGTCTCCCTCTCTGTGTCTGGGGTACGCCCTCTGTCCCACAGCTACTGTCCTGAGTCCTGTCTCCCTCTCTGTGTCTGGGGTACGCCCTCTGTCCCACAGCTACTGTCCTGAGTCCTGTCTCCCTCTCTGTGTCTGGGGTACGCCCTCTGTCCCACAGCTACTGTCCTGAGTCCTGTCTCCCTCTCTGTGTCTGGGGTACGCCCTCTGTCCCACAGCTACTGTCCTGAGTCCTGTCTCCCTCTCTGTGTCTGGGGTACGCCCTCTGTCCCACAGCTACTGTCCTGAGTCCTGTCTCCCTCTCTGTGTCTGGGGTACGCCCTCTGTCCCACAGCTACTGTCCTGAGTCCTGTCTCCCTCTCTGTGTCTGGGGTACGCCCTCTGTCCCACAGCTACTGTCCTGAGTCCTGTCTCCCTCTCTGTGTCTGGGGTACGCCCTCTGTCCCACAGCTACTGTCCTGAGTCCTGTCTCCCTCTCTGTGTCTGGGGTACGCCCTCTGTCCCACAGCTACTGTCCTGAGTCCTGTCTCCCTCTCTGTGTCTGGGGTACGCCCTCTGTCCCACAGCTACTGTCCTGAGTCCTGTCTCCCTCTCTGTGTCTGGGGTACGCCCTCTGTCCCACAGCTACTGTCCTGAGTCCTGTCTCCCTCTCTGTGTCTGGGGTACGCCCTCTGTCCCACAGCTACTGTCCTGAGTCCTGTCTCCCTCTCTGTGTCTGGGGTACGCCCTCTGTCCCACAGCTACTGTCCTGAGTCCTGTCTCCCTCTCTGTGTCTGGGGTACGCCCTCTGTCCCACAGCTACCGTCCTGAGTCCTGTCTCCCTCTCTGTGTCTGGGGTACGCCCTCTGTCCCACAGCTACTGTCCTGAGTCCTGTCTCCTTCTCTGTGTCTGGGGTACGCCATCCTCCCTCTGTCCCTCAGCTACTGTCCTGAGTCCTGTCTCCCTCTCTGTGTCTGGGGTATGCCATCCTCCCTCTGTCCCTCAGCTGGGGGAGGAGCTGAGCTGCAGGAGGAGGAACTGGGGTTTAGGAGCAGGAGCAGGGGAATAGGGAGAGGAGCTGGAGTGTAGGGGAAGGAGCAGGGATTGAATCAGTCTGCACCAGGACCAGCAGAACCCGAGTCAGAATATTGGTCAGCTCACCACAGGGAGAGAGAAGAGAGGGAGTTATCCTGGACTCAGGGCTGTCAGGTAGTTTCAGGGTTAGAATACTGTGCTCAGAGCTGGTCAGCTCCCCACAGGGAGAGAGAAGAGAGGGAATTATCCTGGACTCAGGGCTGTCAGGTACAGTGTCAGGGTTAGAATACTGTGCTCAGAGCTGGTCAGCTCCCCACAGGGAGAGAGAAGAGAGAGAGACTTGTTTCCTGGGCTCAGACGGGGCTGTGGAGCCGAATCTCCTCAGTCCAGGACAAGGGCGTCTGAGAGACCGGAGCGCGTCCGAGGAGAGACAGACAGGGGGTCTGGGGTGTCGTGAGGACGGGGAGCGGGGACACCCGGTCACTGCCCCATGGTGTCCCTGGCTGTGTCTCTGCAGCAAGCCCTGGTGATCCGCGAGGGAGAGAAGATGCAGATCAACGCGGAGGAGGTGGTGGCTGGAGACCTGGTGGAGGTGAAGGGGGGAGACAGAGTGCCTGCTGACCTCCGCATCGTCTCCGCGCACGGCTGCAAGGTACTGACCCCTCGGTCGCCCGCTGGCCCGGCCAGGCGCTGCAGGAATACATACTGTACACACACAGGCCACTCTGGACAGCTGGGCCTGTGTCCGAGTGATTGACAGCTGTGTTCCCATCTTCCGACAGGTGGATAACTCCTCCCTCACTGGCGAATCAGAGCCCCAGACCCGGTCACCTGACTGTACCCATGACAACCCCCTGGAGACACGGAACATTGCCTTCTTCTCAACCAACTGTGTGGAGGGTACGGTCACCATGGCAGCCGCCTCCCTCTCTGTCAGACTGTCCCTCTTCCCTCTTCCCTCTCCCTGTCCCTGCTCTCTGCCCGAAGGAGAGGTGTTGTTTGGATCAGGGTTGGAGCTGTGGGTGCTCTCACACACACACACGCTCCCTCCTGCCTCTCTCACCCGTGCCCTCTGTCTCCCAGGCACAGCCCGCGGGATCGTCGTCGCCACGGGCGACCGCACGGTGATGGGCCGCATCGCCACTCTGACGTCGGGGCTGGAGACGGGCAAGACCCCCATCGCCAAGGAAATCGAGCACTTCATCCACCTGATCACGGGCGTGGCCGTCTTCCTGGGCATCACCTTCTTCATCCTGTCCATTGTGCTGGGCTACAGCTGGCTTGAGGCCGTCATCTTCCTCATCGGCATCATTGTCGCCAACGTGCCTGAGGGACTGCTGGCTACAGTCACTGTGAGTGTCAATACTGGCCCTGCCTGTCTCTCTCTCTCCTGCCTCCTACTGGTCCTGTCTGTCTCTCTCTCTCAGGCGTGTCTGACCTGTCTCTCTCTCTCAGGTGTGTCTGACTCTCACAGCGAAGAGGATGGCTCGGAAGAACTGCCTGGTGAAGAACCTGGAGGCCGTGGAGACTCTGGGCTCCACCTCCACCATCTGCTCCGACAAGACCGGCACCCTGACCCAGAACCGCATGACTGTGGCCCACATGTGGTTCGACAACCAGATCCACGAAGCTGATACCACTGAGGACCAGTCAGGTACACCAGTACACACCAGTACAGACAGCATGAGGATCAGTCAGGTACACCAGTACACACCAGTACAGACAGCATGAGGATCAGTCAGGTACACCAGTACACACCAGTACAGACAGCATGAGGATCAGTCAGGTACACCAGTACACACCAGTACAGACAGCACTGAGGACCAGTCAGGTACACCAGTACACACCAGTACAGACAGCACTGAGGACCAGTCAGGTACACCAGTATACACCAGTACAGACAGCATGAGGATCAGTCAGGTACACCAGTACACACCAGTACAGACAGCACTGAGGACCAGTCAGGTACACCAGTATACACCAGTACAGACAGCACTGAGGACCAGTCAGGTACACCAGTATACACCAGTACAGACAGCATGAGGATCAGTCAGGTACACCAGTACACACCAGTACAGACAGCATGAGGATCAGTCAGGTACACCAGTATACACCAGTACAGACAGCATGAGGATCAGTCAGGTACACCAGTACACACCAGTACAGACAGCATGAGGATCAGTCAGGTACACCAGTATACACCAGTACAGACAGCATGAGGATCAGTCAGGTACACCAGTACACACCAGTACAGACAGCACTGAGGACCAGTCAGGTACACCAGTATACACCAGTACAGACAGCACTGAGGACCAGTCAGGTACACCAGTATACACCAGTACAGACAGCATGAGGATCAGTCAGGTACACCAGTACACACCAGTACAGACAGCATGAGGATCAGTCAGGTACACCAGTATACACCAGTACAGACAGCATGAGGATCAGTCAGGTACACCAGTACACACCAGTACAGACAGCATGAGGATCAGTCAGGTACACCAGTACACACCAGTACAGACAGCACTGAGGATCAGTCAGGTACACCAGTACACACCAGTACAGACAGCACTGAGGACCAGTCAGGTACACCAGTACACACCAGTAGAGACAGCACTGAGGACCAGTCAGGTACACTAGTACACACCAGTACAGACAGCACTGAGGACCAGTCAGGTACACCAGTATACACCAGAATAGACAGCATGAGGATCAGTCAGGTACACCAGTACACACCAGTACAGACAGCACTGAGGATCAGTCAGGTACACCAGTACACACCAGTACAGACAGCATGAGGATCAGTCAGGTACACCAGTACACACCAGTAGAGACAGCACTGAGGACCAGTCAGGTACACCAGTACACACCAGTACAGACAGCATGAGGATCAGTCAGGTACACCAGTACACACCAATACAGACAGCACTGAGGACCAGTCAGGTACACCAGTATACACCAGTACAGACAGCATGAGGATCAGTCAGGTACACCAGTATACACCAGTACAGACAGCACTGAGGACCAGTCAGGTACACCAGTACACACCAGTAGAGACAGCACTGAGGACCAGTCAGGTACACCAGTACACACCAGTAGAGACACCACTGAAGACCAGTCAGGTACACCAGTACACACCAGTACAGACAGCATGAGGACCAGTCAGGTACACCAGTACACACCAGTACAGACAGCATGAGGACCAGTCAGGTACACCAGTATACACCAGTAGAGACAGCATGAGGACCAGTCAGGTACACCAGTACACACCAGTACAGACAGCACTGAGGACCAGTCAGGTACACCAGTACACACCAGTACAGACAGCATGAGGACCAGTCAGGAACACCAGTATACACCAGTAGAGACAGCACTGAGGACCAGTCAGGTACACCAGTATACACCAGTACAGACAGCACTGAGGACCAGTCAGGTACACCAGTACTCACCAGTAGAGACAGCACTGAGGACCAGTCAGGTACACCAGTACTCACCAGTACAGACAGCATGAGGACCAGTCAGGTACACCAGTACACACCAGTACAGACAGCATGAGGACCAGTCAGGTACACCAGTACACACCAGAAGAGACACCACTGAAGACCAGTCAGGTACACCAGTACACACCAGTAGAGACAGCACTGAGGACCAGTCAGGTACACCAGTACACACCAGTAGAGACAGCACTGAGGACCAGTCAGGTACACCAGTATACACCAGTACAGACAGCACTGAGGACCAGTCAGGTACACCAGTACACACCAGTAGAGACACCACTGAAGACCAGTCAGGTACACCAGTATACACCAGTACAGACAGCACTGAGGACCAGTCAGGTACACCAGTACACACCAGTACAGACAGCACTGAGGACCAGTCAGGTACACCAGTACACACCAGTACTCACCAGTGCACACCAGTCTCACTCTCTCTCCTGGTCTCCCCGGGCAGGCGCCTCCTTCGACAAGAGCTCGGCCACCTGGGTGGGGCTGGCGCGGGTGGCGGCGCTGTGCAACCGCGCGGTGTTCAAGGGCGGCCAGGACGGCCTGCCCATCCTGAAGCGGGACGTGGCGGGAGACGCCAGCGAGTCGGCGCTGCTCAAGTGCATCGAGCTGTCCTGCGGCTCGGTCAAGGCCATGAGGGAGAGGAACAAGAAGGTGGCGGAGATCCCCTTCAACTCCACCAACAAGTACCAGGTCAGCCCTCTGACAGTACAGCCCTGTGAGAGTACAGCCCCCTGAGAGTACAGCCCTCTGAGAGTACAGCCCCCTGAGAGTACAGCCCTCTGAGAGTACAGCCCTCTGACAGTACAGCCCTCTGAGAGTACAGCCCCCTGAGAGTACAGCCCTCTGACAGTACAGCCCCCTGAGAGTACAGCCCTGTGAGAGTACAGCCCCCTGAGAGTACAGCCCTGTGAGAGTATAGCCCCCTGACAGTACAGCCCCCTGAGAGTACAGCCACCTGAGAGTACAGCCCTGTGAGAGTACAGCCCCCTGAGAGTACAGCCCTGTGAGAGTATAGCCCCCTGACAGTACAGCCCCCTGACAGTACAGCCCTCTGAGAGTACAGCCCTCTGAGAGTACAGCCCCCTGAGACTACAGCCCCCTGAGAGTACAGCCCTCTGAGAGTACAGCCCCCTGAGAGTACAGCCCTCTGAGAGTACAGCCCTCTGAGAGTACAGCCCCCTGAGAGTACAGCCCTCTGAGAGTACAGCTCACGGACAGTACAGCCCCCTGAGAGTACAGCCCCCTGAGAGTACAGCCCCCTGACAGTACAGCCCCCTGAGAGTACAGCCCTCTGAGAGTACAGCTCACGGACAGTACAGCCCCCTGAGAGTACAGCCCCCTGAGAGTACAGCCCCCTGACAGTACAGCCCCCTGAGAGTACAGCC
The DNA here is from genome assembly GCF_059453375.1 of Lepisosteus platostomus. Taxonomy (NCBI): domain Eukaryota; kingdom Metazoa; phylum Chordata; class Actinopteri; order Semionotiformes; family Lepisosteidae; genus Lepisosteus; species Lepisosteus platostomus. The sequence goes on along the minus strand of NC_142636.1, from coordinate 14,044,430 downwards.
CTCTGAGAGTACAGCCCTCTGACAGTACAGCCCTCTGAGAGTACAGCCCTCTGAGAGTACAGCCCCCTGACAGTACAGCCCCCTGAGAGTACAGCCCCCTGAGAGTACAGCCCTCTGAGAGTACAGCCCCCTGAGAGTACAGCCCTCTGAGAGTACAGCCCCCTGAGAGTACAGCCCCCTGAGAGTACAGCGCTCTGAGAGTACAGCCCCCTGACAGTACAGCCCCCTGAGAGTACAGCCCCCTGAGAGTACAGCCCTCTGACAGTACAGCCCCCTGAGAGTACAGCCCTCTGACAGTACAGCCCTCTGAGAGTACAGCGCTCTGAGAGTACAGCCCCCTGAGAGTACAGCCCCCTGACAGTACAGCCCCCTGAGAGTACAGCCCCCTGAGAGTACAGCGCTCTGAGAGTACAGCGCTCTGAGAGTAGAGTACACTGGGCACAGACTCTGCCAGTGAGTGCCACACTCTATCCCATGCAGACACACTGACCCCTTCTCTGCCTGTCCAGCTCTCAGTGCACGAGACAGAGGACCCCAACGATAACCGCTACCTGCTGGTGATGAAGGGCGCCCCAGAGAGAATCCTGGACCGCTGCTCCACCATCATGATGCAGGGCAAGGAGCAGCCCATGGACGAGGAGCTGAAGGAAGCCTTCCAGAACGCCTACCTGGAGCTGGGCGGCCTGGGCGAGAGGGTGCTGGGTGAGTCTGGGGGTACAGGGGTACAGGGGTGCTGGGTGAGCCTGGGGGTACAGGGGTACAGGGAGCTGGGAGAGCAGCCCATGGACGAGGAGCTGAAGGAGGCCTTCCAGAACGCCTACCTGGAGCTGGGCGGCCTGGGTGCTGGGTGGGCCTGGTGTCAGACTGGGGAGACTGGGGACAAGGGGATACTTTGGGCACAGGAGGAGACTGGGGAGATACTTCCGCGCCTGCGGCCTGCGGACAGAGGGAGACTGGGGGAGACCGCGCCATGACCCCCTCTCTGTGCGCTGCAGGCTTCTGCCACCTGCTCATGCCCGAGGACCAGTACCCCAAAGGCTTCGCCTTCGACTGCGACGACGTCAACTTCCAGACGGACAACCTGTGCTTCGTGGGCCTGATGTCCATGATCGACCCGCCGCGCGCCGCCGTGCCTGACGCTGTGGGCAAGTGCCGATCGGCCGGGATCAAGGTCATCATGGTGACCGGCGACCACCCCATCACCGCCAAGGCCATCGCCAAGGGCGTGGGCATCATCTCCGAGGGCAACGAGACCGTGGAGGACATCGCTGCCCGCCTCAACATTCCCGTCAGCCAGGTCAACCCCAGGTAACAGCTGGCACACACACACACACCTGTACACACACACACTCGTACACACACACCTGTACACACACACACCTTTACACACACACACTCCTGCATAAGCATACACCTGTACACACACACACACCTGTACACACACACTCGTACACACACACTCCTGCATAAGCATATACCTGTACACACACACACACACTCGTACACACACACACACTCCTGTACACACACACACACTCCTGCATAAGCATACACCTGTACACACACACACTCCTGCATAAGTGCACACCTGTACACACACACACCTGTACACACACACACACACACACACACACACACACACACACCTGTACACACACACTCCTGTATAAGCGCACACCTGTACACACACACACACCTGTACACACACACTCCTGTATAAGCGCACACCTGTACACACACACTCCTGTACGTAGTCCAGCCATCACAGACACGCTCACTGGCACACCTGTCATGACTGAAGCGCCTGTGAGCTCACCTGGACACACCTGTCCCTGTCCCCAGGGATGCCAAGGCCTGTGTGATCCACGGCACCGACCTGAAGGACTTCTCCCAGGAGCAGATCGACGAGGTGCTGAGGAACCACACTGAGATCGTCTTCGCCCGAACCTCCCCCCAGCAGAAACTCATCATCGTGGAGGGATGTCAGAGACAGGTAACCTTTCCTGTCTGTCTCTCACGGCAGTGTTCATGTACTGGAGTGTCCAGTCAGTGTGTCTGTATTAACCCCCCTCTCTCTCAGTGCAGTGTTCATGTACTGGAGTGTCCAGTCAGTGTGTCTGTATTAACCCCTCTCTCTCTCAGTGCAGTGTTCATGTACTGGAGTGTCCAGTCAGTGTGTCTGTATTAACCCCTCTCTCTCTCAGTGCAGTGTTAATGTACTGGAGTGTCCAGTCAGTGTGTCTGTATTAACCCCTCTCTCTCTCAGTGCAGTGTTAATGTACTGGAGTGTCCAGTCAGTGTGTCTGTATTAACCCCTCTCTCTCAGTGCAGTGTTAATGTACTGGAGTGTCCAGTCAGTGTGTCTGTATTAACACCTCTCTCTCTCAGTGCAGTGTTAATGTACTGGAGTGTTCAGTCAGTGTCTGTATGAACCCCTCTCTCTCTCTCAGGGTGCTATTGTAGCAGTGACAGGGGATGGAGTGAACGACTCTCCAGCCCTGAAGAAAGCTGACATCGGTGTTGCCATGGGGATCGCAGGTTCGGACGTCTCCAAGCAGGCAGCTGACATGATCCTCCTGGACGACAACTTTGCCTCCATCGTGACCGGAGTGGAGGAAGGTGAGAGGGGCTGGTCAGTGCGAGGTGCTGGCGGTGTGGTCACTGTGTGTGTTCTGTAATCCTATCTTTACATCTGTGTGTGTCGTGTAACCCTGTGTGTGTATCTGTGTGCGCGCAGGACGTCTGATCTTTGACAACCTGAAGAAGTCCATCGCCTACACCTTGACCAGCAACATCCCTGAGATCACTCCCTTCCTGCTGTTCATCATGGGCAACATCCCCCTGCCCCTGGGCACCATCACCATCCTGTGTATCGACCTGGGCACCGACATGGTGAGACTGCACTCTACATACTCACACTGTACTGTACATTCTCACTCTGTGCTCACCAGGTACTGTACATACTCATGCTGTACTCACTGTCCTACTGTCCCTCTGCCCCAGGTCCCTGCTATCTCTCTGGCGTACGAGGCAGCGGAGAGTGACATCATGAAGAGACAGCCCCGCAACCCCCGCACAGACAAGCTGGTGAACGAGCGGCTGATCAGCATGGCCTACGGACAGATAGGTACGGCCTGAGGTCACGGTGAGGTCAGGGCGACATCACAGTGCAGCCTGAGGTCAGGGCGACATCACAGTGCAGCCTGAGGTCACGGTGAGGTCAGGGCGACATCACAGTGCAGCCTGAGGTCATGGTGAGGTCAGGGCGACATCACAGTGCAGCCTGAGGTCACGGTACTGACATCACAGTACAGCCTGAGGTCACGGTGAGCTCAGGGCGACATCACAGTGCAGCCTGAGGTCATGGTGAGGTCAGGGCGACATCACAGTGCAGCCTGAGGTCACGGTGAGGTCAGGGCGACATCACAGTGCCGCCTGAGGTCACGGTACTGACATCACAGTACAGCCTGAGGTCACGGTGAGGTCAGGGCGACATCACAGTGCAGCCTGAGGTCATGGTGAGGTCAGGGCGACATCACAGTGCAGCCTGAGGTCACGGTGAGGTCAGGGCGACATCACAGTGTAGCCTGAGGTCACGGTACTGACATCACAGTACAGCCTGAGGTCACGGTGAGGTCAGGGCGACATCACAGTGTAGCCTGAGGTCACGGTACTGACATCACAGTACAGCCTGAGGTTACGGTGAGGTCAGGGCAAAATCAGGTGCAGTCAGGCTCAGGGAGGTCATGGCCAGGTGCAGTCAGGCTCAGGGAGGTCATGGCCAGGTGCAGTCAGGCTCAGGGAGGTCATGGCCAGGTGCAGTCAGGCTCAGGGAGGTCATGGTGAGGTGCGGTCAGGCTCAGGGAGGTCATGGTGACGTGCGGTCAGGCTCAGGGAGGTCATGGCCAGGTGCAGTCAGGCTCAGGGAGGTCATGGCCAGGTGCAGTCAGGCTCAGGGAGGTCATGGTGACGTGCGGTCAGGCTCAGGGAGGTCATGGCGAGGTGCAGTCAGGCTCAGGGAGGTCATGGTGAGGTGCAGTCAGGCTCAGGGAGGTCATGGTGACGTGCGGTCAGGCTCAGGGAGGTCATGGCCAGGTGCAGTCAGGCTCAGGGAGGTCATGGCCAGGTGCAGTCAGGCTCAGGGAGGTCATGGCCAGGTGCAGTCAGGCTCAGGGAGGTCATGGCGAGGTGCGGTCAGGCTCAGGGAGGTCATAGTGATTCAGTGCGGTTCAGTGATTTAGTGCAGTGCCCAGTGTCTCCAGGCCTGACTGCCTCTCTCTGCAGGAATGATCCAGGCGCTGGGCGGCTTCTTCAGTTACTTCGTCATCCTGGCAGAGAACGGCTTCCTGCCCTCCCAGCTGGTGGGCATCCGGCTGAACTGGGACGACCGGACCAACAACGACCTGGAGGACAGCTATGGCCAGCAATGGGTCAGTGTCGCCCGGCCGGCCTCCCCCTCTCTCTCAGCAGCAGCTCCAGCAGCAGCCCAGTGCAGTTCCTGGGAATTAACCCCCCTGTCTCTCTCTGAGGCTCAGTAGAGTGTCAGTGTATTAACCCCCCTGTCTCTCTCTCTGGCTCAGTGCAGTGTCAGTGTATTAACCCCCCTGTCTCTTTCAGGCTTAGTGCAGTGTCAGTGTATTAACCCCCCTGTCTCTCTTTCAGGCTCAGTGCAGTGTCAGTGTATAAACCCCCCTGTCTCTCTCTCAGGCTCAGTGCAGTGTCAGTGTATAAACCCCCCTGTCTCTCTCTGAGGCTCAGTGCAGTGTCAGTGTATTAACCCCCCTGTCTCTCTCTGAGGCTCAGTGCAGTGTCAGTGTATTAACCCCCCTGTCTCTTTCAGGCTTAGTGCAGTGTCAGTGTATTAACCCCCCTGTCTCTCTTTCAGGCTCAGTGCAGTGTCAGTGTATAAACCCCCCTGTCTCTCTCTCAGGCTCAGTGCAGTGTCAGTGTATAAACCCCCCTGTCTCTCTCTGAGGCTCAGTGCAGTGTCAGTGTATTAACCCCCCTGTCTCTCTCTGAGGCTCAGTGCAGTGTCAGTGTATTAACCCCCCTGTCTCTCTCTGAGGCTCAGTGCAGTGTCAGTGTATTAACCCCCCTGTCTCTGAGGCTCAGTGCAGTGTCAAGTGTATTAGCCCCCCTGTCTCTCTCTCAGGCTCAGTGCAGTGTCAGTGTATTAACCCCCCTGTCTCTCTCTCAGGCTCAGTGCAGTGTCAGTGTATTAACCCCCCTGTCTCTCTCTGAGGCTCAGTGCAGTGTCAGTGTATTAACCCCCCTGTCTCTTTCAGGCTCAGTGCAGTGTCAGTGTATAAACCCCCCTGTCTCTCTCTCAGGCTCAGTGCAGTGTCAGTGTATTAACCCCCCTGTCTCTTTCAGGCTCAGTGCAGTGTCAGTGTATAAACCCCCCTGTCTCTCTCTCAGGCTCAGTGCAGTGTCAGTGTATTAACCCCCCTGTCTCTCTCTGAGGCTCAGTGCAGTGTCAGTGTATAAACCCCCCTGTCTCTCTCTCAGGCTCAGTGCAGTGTCAGTGTATTAACCCCCCTGTCTCTCTCTGAGGCTCAGTGCAGTGTCAGTGTATTAACCCCCCTGTCTCTCTCTCAGGCTCAGTGCAGTGTCAGTGTATAAACCCCCCTGTCTCTCTCTCAGGCTCAGTGCAGTGTCAGTGTATTAACCCTCCTGTCTCTCTCTCAGACCTATGAACAGAGGAAGATCGTGGAGTTCACCTGCCACACGGCCTTCTTTGTCAGTATCGTGGTGGTGCAGTGGGCCGATGTCATCATCTGTAAAACACGCAGGAACTCTGTCTTCCAGCAGGGCATGAAGTGAGTCCGACCCCTCACTGGGTCTGCTGGCCTTCTGTCTGTCTGACTCGCCCTGCCCGTCTCTCTCCACCTAGCCCTGTCTGTGTGTCTGATCCTGCTGTCCCTCTCTCTGTGTGTGTCTGACCGTGCCTGTCTCTCTCCACCTAGCCCTGTCTGTGTGTCTGATCCTGCTGTCTCTCTGTGTGTGTCTGACTGTGCCTGTCTCCCTCCACCTAGCCCTGTCTGTGTGTCTGATCCTGCTGTCTCTCTCTCTCTGTGTGTCTGACCGTGCCTGTCTCTCTCCACCTAGCCCTGTCTGTGTGTCTGATCCTGCTGTCTCTCTCTCTCTGTGTGTCTGACCCTGCCTGTCTCTCTCCACCTAGCCCTGTCTGTGTGTCTGATCCTGCTGTCTCTCTCTCTGTGTGTGTCTGACCCTGCCTCTCTCTCTCTCTGTGTGTGTCTGACCCTGCCTGTCTCTCTCTCTCTGTGTGTCTAACCCTGCCTGTCTCTCTCTCTCTCTGTGTCTGACCCTGCCTGTCTCTCTCTCTCTCTGTGTCTGACCCTGCCTGTCTCTCTCTCCGTCTCTCTGTCTGCAGGAATAAGATCTTGATCTTTGGGCTCTTTGAGGAGACAGCTCTTGCAGCCTTCCTGTCCTACTGCCCTGGGATGGATGTGGCACTCAGGATGTACCCCTTAAAGTGAGTCACACCAACCCTCCCTGAACCCCACTCACTGTAACTGACTTCCCCATTCCTGTGAGCAGCTGGTGCAGCCCGAAGGAAGAGGAAGTGGGCTGTTCCATTCCCCTGGGGGGGTTCACTGCTGCAGACACACGGGCTGTTCCATTCCCCTGGGGGGGTGGGGGTTCACGGCTGCAGACACACGGGCTGTTCCATTCCCCTGGGGGGGTGGGGGTTCACGGCTGCAGACACACGGGCTGTTCCATTCCCCTGGGGGGGTGGGGGTTCACGGCTGCAGACACACGGGCTGTTCCATTCCCCTGGGGGGGTGGGGGTTCACAGCTGCAGACACACGGGCTGTTCCATTCCCCTGGGGGGTTCACTTCTCTCCCCTCTGTTTTCCCCCACAGGCCCAGCTGGTGGTTCTGTGCGTTCCCCTACAGCTTCCTCATCTTCGTGTACGATGAGATCCGGAAACTCATCCTGCGCAGGAACCCTGGAGGTACGTCGCTGACACACACACTGCACACACACTAACACAGACTGACACACACACTGCACACACACTAACATAGACTGACACACACACTGCACACACTGACACACACTGCACACACACTGCACACAGACACATATAGAGACACACTACAACACACTGACACACACACACTGCACACAGACACATATAGAGACACACTACAACACACTGACACACACACACTGACACACAGACACATATAGAGACACACTACAACACACTGACACACATGGCTGACACATGCTTGTACCTGAGACATGAACACTCGTACTCACACTCTCTCTCCCTCTGTCTCTCTGTCTCCCTCTGCAGGCTGGGTGGAGAAGGAGACTTACTATTAAATCAACAAACCTGTTCGAACCCACCCCCCCCCGACCCCCCCGTCTCTCTCTCCCCCCCCCCAGACTCTCACAGCCCCCCGCGGGCGGACTCTCCCCCAGGACCCGCCACGCTGCTGCCCCCTGTCTGGGGTGGGGGGCCATCATTTTTATTATTCGGATCGTTCTTGTGCGGTATTCTTTCGGGGCGTGGAGTGAGAGCTATGTTCCTCTTCCACTCGACATGACGAAGCACACCCCTCGACCCCCTCGTCCGCCGTCTGTGTGCGCTGTGTGCATCTCCCCCCCCCCTCCTCTTCCTCCCCCCCTCCTCGGTGAAGATCAGTCTTTCTCTGTGTTCTAGGAAAACAAAATCTATTTCTCTCCGGGTTTAATTAAAGAATTTCAAAACGAAAATAACTTATCGAGAATCGCAAAAGAAAGAGTCTTTCTTTTCCTCTGTTGGGTTCCCCGCCTTCTGTGGGCGCTGTGCAGGAAGAAGGGCTCTGGGCTCCGGGCCGAGCCCAGCCCGGCCCAGCCCTGAGCCCGTCTCCGCCAGCCCGAGGCAGCGCATGAGGGAAGAGCTGTCGCACAGAAGCGAATCCAACGCCAATAAACATCTAGAACATTTAATACAACCGACTCCTGTCTGTGTGTCTTTCTCTCTGCCTCTTTCACTGCATTTCATACAACAAACTACTGTCTGTGGTAAACACTGTAATACACTATAACACCGCAGTAAACTGCTCCATATAGAAGTATACAATAACACACTGTGGGAAACTGTAATACACTGTAACCACACTGTAGTAAACTGTGGTATATACTGTTGTAAACAACAAGACACTAGTAAACTGCAGTATGCTATGCAATATACTATAATGCACTAGTAAACTGTAGTATATATTATACTACAACATAACATACTATAGTAAACTGGTATTCTATTACACACTGGTATGGGCGGAGCAGTGGCTCTGTGGCTCAGGATCTGAGCCTGTGACTGGAAGGTTGCCGGTTCAAATCCTGCGGCCGGCAGAGGAATCCTACTCTGTTGGGCCCTGAGCAAGACTCTTCACCCCAACTGCCCCAGGGGCGCTGTATAAATGGCTGACCCTGCGCTCTGACCCCAGGCTTCTCTCCCTGTCTGTGTGTCTGTGTCTCCATGGAGAAAAGCTGGGGTATGTGAAAAGACAAATTCCTAATGCAAGAAATTGTATAGGGCTAATAAAGAAACATTATTATTATTACATTAAACTAGTATATACAATAATACACTATAACACACTGTACTTACCTGCGGTATATTCTGCAACACACTATAACAGACTGTAGTAAACTATAGTATATACTGTAGTACTCTATAACACTGTAGTAAATTGCAGTATACACTGTAATACACTATAATAAACTGTAGTACATACTGTAGTACACTATAAAAGTAGTAGACTATATAGCAGTATATTCTACAAACCTATAACTAGTAAACTGCAGTTTATTCTGCAATACACTCTAGCACTGTGGCAAACTAGTGTATTCTGTAAAACACTAAAGCATTTTGGTAAACCGGTATATACTGTAGTACACCATAACACTGAAGTAAAGTGCAGTATATACTGTAGTACACTATAACACTAGTAAACGGTGGTATATACTATAATACACTATAACACTTTAGTAAATACTATAGTACACTAAAACACCATAGTAAACTGGTATATACTGTAGTTCACTAACACACCATAGTAAACAAGTATATACTGTAACAGACTACAACACACTAGTAAACTAGTAAATAATTTAATACACTATTACACTTGAGTAAACAGGTTATATACTGCAGTACACTATAACACACTGTAATAAACTATTATATGCTACAGTTCTATATACTATAGTTCACTATGACACTGTAGTAAACTGGTATATACTGTAATACTCTATAAGAGAGATTGAAGTGTGCTGTAATACTCTAAGACAGTGGTGAAGTGTGGTGTGTGCTGTAACACTAACAGTGGTGAAGTGTGGTGTGTGCTGTAACACTCTGTAAGACAGTGGTGGAGTGTGTTGTGTGCTGTAACACTCTGTAAGACAGTGAAGTGTGGTGTGTGCTGTAACACTCTGTAAGACAGTGGTGAACTGTGGTGTGTGCTGTAACACTCTGTAAGACAGTGGTGAACTGTGGTGTGTGCTGTAACACACTAACAGTGGTGAAGTGTGTTGTGTGCTGTAATACTCTGTAAGACAGTGGTGGAGTGAGTTGTGTGCTGTAACACTCTGTAAGACAATGATGAACTGTGTTGTGTACTGTAACACTCTGTAAGACAGTGGTGGAGTGTGGTGTGTGCTGTAATACTCTGTAAGACAGTGGTGAACTGTGGTGTGTGCTGTAATACTCTGTAAGACAGTGGTGAACTGTGGTGTGTGCTGTAACACACTAACAGTGGTGAAGTGTGTTGTGTGCTGTAATACTCTGTAAGACAGTGGTGAACTGTGGTGTGTGCTGTAACACTCTGTAAGACAGTGGTGAAGTGTGTTGTGTGCTGTAACACTAACAGTGGTGAAGCGTGGTGTGTGCGTTAATACTCTGTAAGACAGTGAAGTGTGGTGTGTGCTGTAACACTCTGTAAGACAGTGGTGGAGTGTGGTGTGTGCTGTAACACTCTGTAAGACAATGATGAACTGTGTTGTGTACTGTAACACTCTGTAAGACAGTGGTGGAGTGTGTTGTGTGCTGTAACACTCTGTAAGACAGTGGTGGAGTGTGTTGTGTGCTGTAACACTCTGTAAGACGATGAACTGTGTTGTGTGCTGTAACACTCTGTAAGACAGTGAAGTGTGGTGTGTGCTGTAACACACTAACAGTGGTGAATTGTGGTGTGTGCTGTAACACTCTGTAAGACAGTGGTGGAGTGTGGTGTGTGCTGTAACACTCTGTAAGACAATGATGAATTGTGTTGTGTACTGTAACACTCTGTAAGACAGTGGTGGAGTGTGTTGTGTGCTGTAACACTCTGTAAGACAGTGGTGAACTGTGGTGTGTGCTGTAACACACTAACAGTGGTGAACTGTGGTGTGTGCTGTAACACTCTGTAAGACAGTGGTGAATTGTGGTGTGTGCTGTAACACACTAACAGTGGTGAACTGTGGTGTGTGATGTAACACTCTGTAAGACAATGATGAACTGTGTTGTGTGCTGTAATACTCTGTAAGACAGTGAAGTGTGTTGTGTGCTGTAACACTCTGTAAGACAGTGAAGTGTGGTGTGTGCTGTAACACTCTGTAAGACAGTGGTGGAGTGTGGTGTGTGCTGTAACACTGTAAGACAGTGGTGGAGTGTGGTGTGTGCTGTAACACTCTGTAAGACAGTGGTGGAGTGTGGTGTGTGCTGTAACACTCTGTAAGACAGTGGTGGAGTGTGGTGTGTGCTGTAACACTCTGTAAGACAGTGGTGGAGTGTGGTGTGTGCTGTAACACTCTGTAAGACAATGATGAACTGTGTTGTGTGCTGTAATACTCTGTAAGACAGTGGTGAAGTGTGTTGTGTGCTGTAATACTCTGTAAGACAGTGGTGGAGTGAGTTGTGTGCTGTAACACTCTGTAAGACAGTGGTGGAGTGTGTTACCCTGCAGTGCTGTAACACTCTGTAAGACGGTGGTGGAGTGTGTTACCCTGCAGCGCTGTAACACTCTGTAAGACGGTGGTGGAGTGTGTTACCCTGCAGCGCTGTAACACTCTGTAAGACGGTGGTGGAGTGTGTTACCCTGCAGCGCTGTAACACTCTGTAAGACAGTGGTGGAGTGTGTTACCCTGCAGCGCTGTAACACTCTGTAAGACAGTGGTGGAGTGTGTTACCCTGCAGCACTGTAACACTCTGTAAGACGGTGGTGGAGTGTGTTACCCTGCAGCGCTGTAACACTCTGTAAGACGGTGGTGGAGTGTGTTACCCTGCAGCGCTGTAACACTCTGTAAGACGGTGGTGGAGTGTGTTACCCTGCAGCGCTGTAACACTCTGTAAGACGGTGGTGGAGTGTGTTACCCTGCAGCGCTGTAACACTCTGTAAGACAGTGGTGGAGTGTGTTACCCTGCAGCGCTGTAACACTCTGTAAGACGGTGGTGGAGTGTGTTACCCTGCAGCGCTGTAACACTCTGTAAGACGGTGGTGGAGTGTGTTACCCTGCAGCGCTGTAACACTCTGTAAGACAGTGGTGGAGTGTGTTACCCTGCAGCGCTGTAGCCCAGCTGTGTGTTAGATTCCCAGTAGGGGGGTCAGAACCGGCTCCTGTGCTCCTGACGCCAGCAGCTGCAGTGCTCCACGCTGGCCAGCAGGTGGGGCCCTTACTCCGTCTCTCCCTGCCTGAGCCCGACAGCGCGGCTCCGAGGCCAGAGGAGCTCTCTCCCCAGTGTAGGAGCCCAGGAGCGGGACAGGGGGTTCTGCTGCACATTGGGTCCAGGGAAGAGGAATATTTCGGAGCAGCTGAACCAACCAGCCACCTATCTGTCTCTGGGGGGCGAGAGGGGACCACAGCACACCAGCACCAACGAGGGGAGATCATGCAGACTCCACACAGACAGGCAGCCCCATCTGGACCCGTCGGCGCCGAGAGGCAGTGGCACCAGCTGCCGGGCTCCTGCAACACAGCGTTCAGAACCGCACTGCAGGCCCGGGAGCACAAAGAGCTGAGGCTGCACGCCGGAGACAGGCGCCTGCTGACCCTCCCCCACTGCGCCCCCCTCTCGCTCGCTGGGTAATGGAGTATCGATCGGTCTGCTCTGCCGCAGTGAGGGGGGCTGCTCTCCAAGGTCGTTTCCATGGCGACGGACGGACAGGGAGCAGCTGCTGGGTTGCCATGGCGCTCCGAGTCAGAGGGGGGGTGGGGGGGCCAGAGGGAGGGTTGCGACCCCCGGCGTCCAGAGAGACAGAGAGAGCGCCAGAGCGGCCCGTTCAGAGGCCAGACTCCATGCAGGAACCAGGCCACACGCACAGCCCTGCTACAGGCAGGTCCACTTTATTGCACTTCTCAGCATCGATACACATCCAGAGAGAGGAGATGAACAAAGAGAGGTCAGGCTGAGGAGCTGAGGGACGGACTCATCTGAGGCCAGAGACGGAGGGGAAGGGAGACTGTCTGTCCAGCTGGGTGGGCGCTGGCACATTATCACTCACACTCACACTGACAGACAAAGGCACAAGGAGACACACATAGAAACACAGGTAGACACAGGTGGACACACACACAGACAGCATAGACATGAGCACACAGAGACACAGACGCAGATACGCACACAGACAGACATGCAGCACAAAGAGGCACACACAGTCAGCCAGACACAGACATGCACGCACACACAGAGACAGACACACACATCCGAACACAGACAGGTATAATAGACACAGACAGACAGGCAGACACCATTTCCCAAACAAAGCCATACAACCCCACTGAGACCCAGATTTCAAGGCAGTCCTCATTGTCAGAGGAACACTGGTGCCAGTAACGAGCCCAGACTCAAGTTCTGGGTTCTGCTGTGGGAAAAATGCCCCTCTGGCCTTCAGCCCAGCCCAGCCTGAGGAAAAGATGCTGCTTAAACACAGACAAGTCCTTCAGTAACGCAGTTCATGCAAAGCAGGGCAAGACAAGTAGCCCAGACAATATTGCACCAGCGATTAATATTAACTGATATACTGGAGAGGAGACAGGGCTCTCAGTCAGACTCCCAGTGCACAGCAGGCTGATCCATGCCTGGTTTTATATTGTGCATACTCAAGACTCGCAGAGCGCTGTAGTCTGGTCTACCCTGGACCAGACAGCTATTCAGACATCTAAAGTACAGCTGACCAACCCACTCCAGACCTGACTCCCAGTGCACAGCAGACTGATCTACTCCACTTGGGAGTCCCTTCTGTGCAAAAGGATCAGACTGCTGTGCACTGGGAATCTGACTGACAGCACTGTCACACCTGGAGCGGATCAGACTGCTGTGCACTGGGAGTCTGACTGACAGCCCTGTCACACCTGGAGCGGATCAGACTGCAGTGCACTGGGAGTCTGACTGACAGCCCTGTCATACCTGGAGCGGATCAGACTGCTGTGCACTGGGAGTCTGACTGACAGCACAGGAATCGATCAGACTGGCCAAAGGAAGGTTTCAGATTGCCAGCACTGCTCTGGGAAAAGGAGTCAGTGTGTCAGTGTGTGTGGGTTTGTCAGTGTGTCACCGTGTCCGTGTGTGTGGGTGTGTCGCTGTGTCAGTGTGTCACTACATCAGTGTGTCAGTCTGTCGGTGTGTCACTACATCTGTGTCAGTCTGTCAGTATCAGCTTGTCAGTATTGTCAGTCAGTGCCTTGATAATAAATACAGACAGACAGGGAAATGCGTCGTCACAATGACTGAGTATTTGTGTGACAAAGAGGCAAGAGTAACTAGGGAAACAGGGTGAAGAGGAGCAGGAGGTCAGGGGTCAGACGGGTTCCATGGTGAGCTCCTCCAGGTCCCCGTTCTCCAGCTCACGGAAGGCTGCGTGAGACCCAATCACAGCCAGCGTTGCACCTGAGTGACAGGAGCAGGGACACGCCTCAGTACAGCGGCACAGGAAGGGGAGGAGCAAAGCAGAGGGAGGAGTCAGACTGGAACTCACCCAGCACCCAGAACACAGCTGCTCCTGCTCCAGCCAACCAGAACACAGGGAAGGACACAGCTCCTGCCAGGGCCAGCTGGTGTCCCCCAGTGACCTCCCTCCCTAGACAGAGAGAGAGTTCATCCAGACACACTGTACATTAACACTGCACTGAGAGAGAGGGGTTAATACAGACACACTGACTGGACACTCCAGTACATTAACACTGCACTGAGAGAGAGAGGGGTTAATACAGACACACTGACTGGACACTCCAGTACATTAACACTGCACTGAGAGAGAGGGGTTAATACAGACACACTGACTGGACACTCCAGTACATTAACACTGCACTGAGAGAGAGAGGGGTTCATACAGACACACTGACTGGACACTCCAGTACATTAACACTGCACTGAGAGAGAGAGGGGTTCATACAGACACACTGACTGGACACTCCAGTACATTAACACTGCACTGAGAGAGAGAGGGGTTAATACAGACACACTGACTGGACACTCCAGTACATTAACACTGCACTGAGAGAGAGGGGTTAATACAGACACACTGACTGGACACTCCAGTACATTAACACTGCACTGAGAGAGAGGGGTTCATACAGACACACTGACTGGACACTCCAGTACATTAACACTACACTGCACAGGTGTAGACAGATGGACTCACCAAACAGCACCAGTTTCTTCTCCAGGCTCTTGAGGTGGATGACATAAAACGCGCCAACGAACACAGCCAGGGCCAGTAACAGCAACGGGGAGCTGATGCTGAGAGAGACAGGAGACAGAGCTGCTTCGTTTCACTGCGACAGAGCGAGTGTTCAAAATCCTCAACTTCTGTCCATGCAGGGTCAGTGAACGGCTGAAACCTGTGACTTACGATCCCTCAGCATCAACTTGTGACCTGTGACCCTTGATCTGCAACGCCTAGGTAACCACCTGCAACCCATGACCCCCCCGGCAGTGACCTGTGACCCATGACCCCCCAGCAGTGACCTGTGACCCGTGACCCTCCCCGGCAGTGACCTGTGACCTATGACCCTCCCCGGCAGTGACCTGCAACCCATGACCCCCCTCCAGGGCTGTGACCTGCGACCCGTGACCCCACCCGGCAGTGACCTGTGACCCGTGACCCCCCCCCCCCCCGGCAGTGACCCGCGACCCATGACCCCGCTGCTGGACTCACATGCAGTACAGGATCAGGCCGAGGAAGATGAAGGTGTAGTTGCTCTGGTAGGTGTCCAGGTTGCGGACGACTCTCTGGCACAGATCCCCGAAGTTGCGCGGCTTGGAGAACCGCCGCTGGTCCACAAACCCCGCCCACGGGCGCATGGCGGCGCGGCGCCGCTCCAGCCACTCCCGCGCCACGCCCCCGGACAGCCCCCGCGGCAGCCAGAGCCTGCGACACAGAGAGAGTGACCGCCTGCTGGAGCACGCACTGACCCCACTGACCCTGACCCCACTGACACTGAGCCTGTCACTGACCACACTGACACTGAGCCTGTCACTGACCCTGACCCCACTGACCACACTGACATTGAGCCTGTCACTGACCCCACTGACACTGAGCCTGTCACTGACCCCACTGACACTGACCCTGAGCCTGTCACTGACCCCACTGACCCTGAGCCTGTCACTGACCACACTGACACTGAGCCTGTCACTGACCCTGACACCACTGACCCTGAGCCTGTCACTGACCACACTGACACTGAGCCTGTCACTGACCACACTGACCGTAACACTGACCCCACTGACACTGAACCTGTCACTGACCCTGACCCCACTGACCCTGACACCACTGACCCTGAGCCTGTCACTGACACTGACCACACTGACCCTGAGCATGTCACTGACCCTAACACTGACCTTTTACTGACCTTACCAACCCTGACACTGACCACACTGAACTGTCCCTACTAACCCTGACCCTGTCATTGACCCCACTGACACTGCACTGGCCCACACAGTGTAGAGACTCTCCGGGCTGGACTGGACTGACTGGACTGGGAGCTGGACTAGTGATTCACTGGGATTATAATCAGACTCACTGACACTGACAGAGCAGTCTGAGAGTCTCCAGGCTGGACTGGACTGACTGGACTGGGAGCTGGACTAGTGATTCACTGGGATTATAATCAGACTCACTGACACTGACAGAGCAGTCTGAGAGTCTCCAGGCTGGACTGGACTGACTGGACTGGGAGCTGGACTAGTGATTCACTGGGATTAAGAAGACAACAGCGTTTCCATGAAGGGAACTTACTTCCCGGCCAGCCCTCCTCCGGCCGGCTCTCCCGGTTCCCCGCTGAACACATCCCCCGTCTTTCCTGCCATCGCTGTCCCGCTGTCGGCTCTGCTGTCCCGGTCTGGCTTCCTGCTTCCCGGACAGCGCCAGGACAGAAGGACAAAAAACCAGCTTCATCCCCCTGGAACTCAACTGACGTATGAGGACGAATCAAACTGCCCCCTGCACCCCGCAGGGCAACACATTCCACGCGTGGGAGTGCGTGAGTGAGCTTCGGCGCGATTGCGTGCCAGCCTATAACGTCATCACCCAACCTGCCAGAGCAACGACGTCACTACATCCCTCCCTACGTCACTGTTCCAAACAAAACAAGCAGTAAAGATGAGTTTAGGAAGTGAGGGAGATAATAATAATAATAATTATTATTATTATTATTAACACGTAAACGACGTGGTCTGTTCTCACCAGGACGGCGTTAATTGCAATGGAGGACCGTGAATATTTTTTTCCCAATTGGAAGATTTTTGCCATTTTCGAGTGAGCCAGGTTTCCCAGCAGGAAGAACTGGAGACACTTCTTCCCATTAGCCCCGCGCACCGAACAAACAGCCGCAATTCGACACCGCTGCTCAATCCCCAGTCTGATCACAAACAGTATTAAAAGGTTTGAAATAATTATATATGTCTCAGGAACACCGAGACACTCACCCTCGGCGATGCTCTCTTTGTGTTCCGGCTCAGTTCCGGATGTGACGTGTCCCCGTAGGGCGGCCAACGAGCTGGCTATTTACCGTAAATCGCCTGAATTAGCTCTCGGCGCCTCCGTGTTTGCAGCACAGCGCGCAGGCCGGCTCTGTCAAACCCCCGTTGGCAAATGGGGTGCCTACACACCTATAGCTCAGGGTGCGAGCGCTGGTGCATTTCGCTCAGGAAGACTGAGAGACAGGTCAGCCCCAGGAGAGGTATCTGGACAGTGTGGGACCATAGAGGCTGCTTTGGTCAGGGAGTGCTGGTAGAGCACCTCACCACTATCTTCCCTCTGGACCAGAATTTCCAGCCCACTGGCCCAGTATGGTGAACAGGGACACCGTCCTTTACAAGGCACTGCCCTCGGGATGAGATCCTACCGTCATGAAACGACAATTTGGGGCCACTGGTGCAGAATGACCGCTGTGCGTCTCCCACACACTCGGAGAACACCAGCGCTATGTAAACGCAAACCGTAGACTGTGGAGGAAACCAAGTTGCGCCTCTGTGCTACATCAGTTATTACGGTAACTCGGTTTGGCAGCTCAGTGAGGGAGTGGCGTCAACTTTTTGGTTGCTAGGCGACCGAGCAGCAGGCCCCTCTTCTGCACCCTAGCGGCCAGGCTCGGGATAGCGCCTCCGGCAGCCAAACAGAGCCCCGGATCCGCTTCATGCCAGCAGTGCTCTTAAGTAATAAAAATAATTCCTTACACTTATATAGCGCTTTTGTGGACACTCCAGTCAAAGCGCTTTACAGGTCATGGGGATCCCCTCCACCACCACCAGTGTGCAGCCCCACCTGGATGATGCGCCAGTCCGCTCCCCACACACCAGCTCTCAGTGGGGAGGAGAGCAGAGTGATGGAGCCAGTTCAGAGATAGCAACGCAAGTAACGCAACTTATCAAATCCTTAATCGAACAAAAGGATTGATTTTGAGTATTGTGTTTTGTGCGCTCAGACACGTGTCACCACTGAGAAGCACAGGGTCCGGGCTCGATGGTAACCAGCCTGTACCAGCTCACAGCTCTAACGGCCTTTCCAGGTACGAACAGCTCGAGCTACACGCCGGGCAGAAATCAGGAAAAGGCTATCCGGACGTCCTGCTTCCAACTTCCTACGCCGGCCATCGCGAGTCTCGCCCCTATCCACCTGTGTGCGAGCCTGTCAGGAAGACCTGTCCTCCTCCGTCTCCTGGGCGCCCGGGGGCAGGCTTCCTCTCCCAACATGGCGACTGTCGGCGTCAGAGGATCACGTGCGGCAGACCCTCCTCTCCCATTGGCCGGTGCCTCGGTGATGGCGGCTGCTCGGCGAGGGGCGGTCGCGCATGCGCGCAGCTGCTTCTGGAAGCTGCTAGAAGCGGACGAGTCGCGAGAGAGAGCGGACAGGGTTCGCGCAGCCCGGACATTAGACGAGCTTCGAACTTGCCAGCGCACAGCCAGCCACCCGGATCCCGGATCCCGGCCCGGTTCCGACCCGCACCGCAGCAGAGCGCTTGTGACTCAGGTCCGGCCGGAGCGGTCACTCTGCGGACAGCCGCCGCTGGCCGGAGCCCCGGGACGGGCGCAGCTGAGGGGAGACGGATCTGGGGACCGCTTGTCACGGGTGGGGGAGGCGAGACACGACGGGACAGCTGGGGGGTAGACTCGCCTCTGTGTCGCGGAAACACACACACACACACACCTTCAACCCACCCGCACCTCTTCGTGACGTCACCGCAAGGGCCAGCCGGAGAGGGGGGGTGCGCGCACGTGGGCTTACATAACGCCTGCACGTGACCCGGGTTGTTTGTCAACAGCGTGGCCGGCCCGCCCTGCGTGGACGCCCACGCCCACACCTGCAATCACATTCGCACCCACACCCAGGCCCGCCGGTTCGGCCATGCCCCCAGTCCCAGTCCCGGGCCCGGTCCGCCGGCCGCTGTGGTGGGACGAGACGGAGTGCCTGACCTACTACGGCATGCAGTCCCTGCACGAGCTCTTCGAGGTGGTGGGCTCGCAGCTCACGGACACGGACGTGGACGTGCTGTCCTTCCTGCTGGACGAGACCTGCCCCGCCGCCCACCCGCTGCACCCGGCCGGCTGGACCCCGGACCCGGCCGCCGACGAGCCCGAGCCCCGGGCCGGCCCCCGCCTGCTGGAGGCCTGGCGCCGCCTGCAGCCCCGCGGCTCGCCCGCGCCGCTCGCCGCCCGCCACCGCCCCAAGTGCGGCGTGGAGCTGCTGCTGGAGCTGGAGCGGCGCGGCTACTGCAGCGAGTCCCGCCTGGGGCCCCTGCTGGAGCTGTTGCGGGTCCTGACCCGCCACGACCTGCTGCCCTTCGTCAGCCGCAAGAAGAGGAGGACGGGTGAGACCTGTACCCCCTTTCTGTGTGTGCACCCCAACCCCCCAGTCAGTGTGTCTGTATTAACCCCTCTCTCTCAGTGCAGTGTTCATGTACTGGAGTGTCCAGTCAGTGTGTCTGTATTAACCCCTCTCTCTCTCAGTGCAGTGTTCATGTACTGGAGTGTCCAGTCAGTGTGTCTGTATTAACCCCTCTCTCTCTCAGTGCAGTGTTAATGTACTGGAGTGTCCAGTCAGTGTGTCTGTATTAACCCCTCTCTCTCAGTGCAGTGTTAATGTACTGGAGTGTCCAGTCAGTGTGTCTGTATTAACCCCTCTCTCTCTCAGTGCAGTGTTCATGTACTGGAATGTCCAGTCAGTGTGTCTGTATTAACCCCCCTCTCTCTCAGTGCAGTGTTAATGTACTGGAGTGTCCAGTCAGTGTGTCTGTATTAACCCCTCTCTCTCTCAGTGCAGTGTTCATGTACTGGAGTGTCCAGTCAGTGTGTCTGTATGAACCCCTCTCTCTCTCAGTGCAGTGTTAATGTACTGGAGTGTCCAGTCAGTGTGTCTGTATTAACCCCTCTCTCTCTCAGTGCAGTGTTAATGTACTGGAGTGTCCAGTCAGTGTGTCTGTATGAACCCCTCTCTCTCTCAGTGCAGTGTTAATGTACTGGAGTGTCCAGTCAGTGTGTCTGTATTAACCCCTCTCTCTCTCAGTGCAGTGTTAATGTACTGGAGTGTCCAGTCAGTGTGTCTGTATTAACCCCTCTCTCAGTGCAGTGTTAATGTACTGGAGTGTCCAGTCAGTGTGTCTGTATGAACCCCTCTCTCTCTCAGTGCAGTGTTAATGTACTGGACTGTCCAGTCAGTGTGTCTGTATTAACCCCTCTCTCTCTCTCTCTCAGTGTCCCCGGAGCGTGTCAGCGCAGTCCCGGTGTCGGGGTACGGGGGTGAAGCGTCAGTGAGCTCCTCCCAGCGGCCAGAGAAGGACTGTGGTGGACAGACAGACCCTCCTCCGGTCTGCGCCGGGGCCCAGTGGAGTGCGGGTGAGTGGGGGCGCACCGAGTGGGGGTCCTGTCCTGTGGTCTGTGGGGGGTGTGGGCAGATGCGTCTCCAGAGCCTGACCCGCCCGTCTCTCTCTCCCCCCAGGCGTCGAGTCGTCCAGGCCGAGCCCCAGCCCTCAGAAGCGCGGCCGGGGTCAGAGACGCAGGGGGGGCGGCGCCGCCCCGGAGAGGCCCGGTCCAGCCCAGGGGGGCCCGCGGCCGGGGCAGCAGCGCGAGCGTGTGACCTGCGGTAAGAGCCCCCTGCGTGTCCGCCCGCCTGCCCGTCAGCCCCCCTCCTCCCCTCGCATCCTCAGACCTCTCCGCCAGCCTGCGCCACGGCTCGGGTTCGGGGTTTCCAGGGCGGGGTCAGGTGACCGTCGGCACCTGGGGGGTGTGGGCCAATTAAGTCACTTTAATTAAGTCAACGATGCTGCTCCGCTCCGGGCCGCTCTGCGTCTCTCCTGGCCCAGACGGGTCCCGCAGCTCAGTGACGACCCATATGCGTCTGTCCCTGCTTCTCCTGGCCCAGAGGGCCCCGCCGCTCGGTTCCGGACCCCTCTGTGTCTCTCATGGCCCAGACAGGCCCCGCCGCTCGGGTTTCGAACTGCTCTGCGTCTGTCCCTGTCTCTCCTGGTCCAGACGGGTTCCGGACACCTCTGTGTCTCTCCTGACCCAGATGGGCTTCGACACTCGGTTCTGGACCCCTCTGTGTCTCTTCTGACCCAGATGGGCCCCGACGCTCGGTTCTGGACCCCTCTGTGTCTCTCCTGGTCCAGACGGGCCCAGACGGGCCCCGACGCTCGGTTCCGGACCCCTCTGTGTCTCTCCTGACACAGACAGGCCCCGACGCTCGGTTCCGGACCCCTCTGTGTCTCTCCTGGTCCAGACGGGCCCCGACGCTCGGTTCCGGACCCCTCTGTGTCTCTCCTGACACAGACAGGCCCCGACGCTCGGTTCCGGACCCCTCTGTGTCTCTCCTGGTCCAGACGGGCCCCGCCGCTCGGTTCCGGACCCCTCTGTGTCTCTCCTGACACAGACAGGCCCTGCCGCTCGGTTCCGGACCCCTCTGTGTCTCTCCTGGCCCAGATGGGCCCCGCCGCTCGGTTCCAGACCCCTCTGTGTCTCTCCTGGCCCAGATGGGCCATGACGCTCGGTTCCAGACCCCTCTGCAGTGACTCCAGGGACTCCTGCTGCAGTTCCCCTGGGCGTCTGCAGGGGGCAGTCCTGCCTGTTCCCCAGCCGTGTCCCAATACGCACTTCGTGTGCTCGAGTGCGAGGTCTCGGGGTGTCACAGGGGTGCTCACGAGCGCCCCTCTCTGAACCCCGCATGGGAGCGGCTCCGCTGAAGGGGGTCACCCCCCCCCCGGTTCCTGGCGGAATGGGGGATTTTCAGAGCCGAGAGTCGGGATGGAGAATAAAATATTAACGCGTTGCTCAAGTTGAACTTTTTTACAGTTTTCAAACTCATCTTATGTAAAAAAGAAAAAAAAAGAAAACAATTATCAGGTTACTTTAGATTCATGCTGTCGGTAGTCTAGGTTTTAATAGAAAGGCTTTATTTAGTTGCCCTGTTTCGACTGATCCGTTGACCTGCTACGTATTTTGTACACGGAAAGACCAAAGTATTTAATACTACAAAGCAGTGAGGTGTTGCAGAGTTCCCCTTATTCAGCTGACCTTGAAACGTACGCGTTGTGGTCCTTGTACTGGGACAGATGAGATGAGCTGTGTTTAATAGAACAGAGCTCTGGTGGGGAAAGCGTTTTTCCTCGGGTGGCTGTGCCCGGGGTGAGTCCGGCCTGGTGTGTCGCTGCCTGTGCGCAGGGGCACGGCCAGGGCAGAACGAAAAATTATTTCTAAGAGAATCTGCCGACGTGCGCTTATCCGCCGGGAAAGAGGCCTCAAGGGCAGGGCAGGGCAGGGCATCGTTTCGCCCGCTGGTGCCGGCCCGCGGGGTGTCCCGCGCCCCGTGTGTGTGACGACGCCCCTCGCACCCTTGCACACTCGAGGTCTGCTCTTCTACTGGCGCTGCAGTACAGCAGTGCGTGCTGGGAGGAGGGGCTTAGGGCCCCGACTGGGGGACACGGCGTCCGTGTGCGAGTGTGTGTCAGAGTCGGGGGGGTCTCCCGCCTCCCCCAGAGCCCAGCCCACCAGTCCGAGGTGTCCTCATGTGCGGTTCACACCGAGTCCCCCCGCCCCCCGCCCCCCGCCCCCCGGGGTCTCCATCAGGCCCCCTCTTCCTCCTCCGCCTCCGGCGCACCCCCACCGGAGCCCAGGGGCGGCCGGCCCGGGTTCTGCTGCTGTGTTGCTGGTTGTTTGGATGGGGAGAGAAGCCGGCCCAGCGCCGCTGCAGGTCCGCAGGCTGCCTCTCTCTCCCCATGTGTGATCTGACTGTGCTCACGTCTTCTCTCCTGATCGTTATAGTGCAAGAGCCGAGCGACGCATAGACAACAGACTCGCAGTGCGCTTCCCCCCCGCCCTCTCGACCCCCCCGCCCTCCCCCTCCTCTCTCTGCCTCCCCTGAGGAAGCAGCACTGCGAGTCTCCTTCTGTCCCACACTGCCTCCTCTGGTAGGTTCCTGAATACTGGTCTAGATCATGTCAGTGTCAACACCAGCACCGTCCAGTCCAGCCTGGAGAGTCTCAGAGTGTCAGTGCGCGTCTGGTTATAATCCCAGTGAATCACTAATCCAGCTCCAAATCCAGTCAATCCAGTCCAGCCTGGAGAGTCTCAGGGTGTCAGTGTTAGTCTGGTTATAATATCGGTTAATAACTAATCCAGCTCCCAGTCCAGTCAGTCCAGTCCAGCCTGGAGACTCTGACTGCTCTGTCAGTGTCAGTGAGTCTGATTATAATCCCAGTGAATCACTAGTCCAGCTCCCAGTCCAGTCAGTCCAGTCCAGCCTGCAGACTCTCAGACTGGTCTGTCAGAGTCAGTGGAGTCTGATTATAATCCCAGTGAATCACTAATCCAGCTCCCAGTCCAGCCTGGAGAGTCTCAGACTGCTCTGTCAGTGTCAGTGAGTCTGATTATAATCCCAGTGAATCACTAGTCCAGCTCCCAGTCCAGTCAGTCCAGTCCAGCCTGGAGAGTCTCAGACTGCTCTGTCAGTGTCAGTGAGTCTGATTATAATCCCAGTGAATCACTAGTCCAGCTCCCAGTCCAGTCAGTCCAGTCCAGCCTGGAGAGTCTCAGACTGCTCTGTCAGAGTCAGTGGAGTCTGATTATAATCCCAGTGAATCACTAATCCAGCTCCCAGTCCAGTCAATCCAGTCCAGCCTGGAGAGTCTCAGACTGCTCTGTCAGTGTCAGTGAGTGATTATAATCCCAGTGAATCACTAATCCAGCTCCCAGTCCAGTCCAGCCTGGGATGGTTCTTGTCCGTAGACTTGACTGACACAGCACAGTCCTCAGATGAGCTCAGACGCGCTGCAGGATAAGAGTGTAAGTCTGCAACACACAGGGAAGCAAAGGTCAGGAACGCAGCAGGGAGAGTCTCGGCAGCACTGTCCACGCTAGTTTAGGAGCTGTGCCAATGAAACTGTGATGAATTGACTAAGCGTTTAATCCCATCAGGTCTCCAAGGGACAGAGACTCGAGTCACGTAGAGAGAGAGACTGGGTTCAGTCTGTCTTTCTGTCTGTCCGTCCATCTCTGAGAAAGAAAGCACACAGTGGCCTCTTGCTCGCTCGCTCTCAGTCAGCCCGTCGCCAAGGTAACAAAAAGGAACTGCATTTTGTGTGGAGCTCTGCTGTGCAGAGGTACTGTGCTCAGAGAAACTGTGCCCGTTGTGTGCTGACGTGTCCTAGAGACCGGGCCTATTTTGTGCGGGACCTTGCTCAAGACTGGCCCGAAGCAGGTATATCTGAATGTGGTCAAGCTGTCCCAGCTGTCCGATCTGTTCTCCGAACTGTTCTCAAAGCTGTGCTCCAACTGGTCTCAAAACAAAACCCAAAACGACAAAAAAAGAGAAAAAAAAAAACCGGTTCTCCAAAAAGTGGCCTCAGCGTTCAGTTTTGAGTTCTCTGAGCCTGAAGCCCATCTCGGAGCTTCCCCAGACTTCCCAGAACCGCGCGGAAAGGGTTGCGCACAGGCTGTCCTCCGTGTTGGGGCCCAGAGTGCTCTGGAGCCGGTGCTCGGAATGATCCCAGAAAGCTCTTGCCCAGAGGGATTTCAGAAATCGCTCCCAAATTCCTAAAACAAAAAAAACAAAACAAAAAAAAAGACTGTGCTCAAAATGGCCTCGAGTCTTTGCAAGGGGTTGTGCTCAAGTCTTACTGAACTTTTCCTCCAACCTGGGCCCAAAGTGTTCTGGAATTGTGTGCTCTGAGTGGGGCCCAGTGTTCTGAAAATGGTCACCAGTTCATAGCCCAGGGGTGCGAACAGTGCGATTACAGTCCATGGGGTCACAATGGTACCAGACCGGTCCAGTGAATCTGTGTTAGTCTGTTCTGCTGCTCTGACATACGCATGCTCTTCTTGTTGCTGTTTCTCTGAAAGCTGCCTCTGTCTGGGGGCTCAGGAAACGGGGGGACCCTCAGGTTACAGGTTCAGTCTGTTCTGGTCATTGATGCCTCTGCTCTTCTCACACAGATACCTTCAGCCTCCAGGTCTGTCTCATTCATCTACTTTCACGCTCTCTCTGGAGAATGCCCTGTGTTTTGCTGAGATTTTTTGATAAAACTGAACTACTATGAAAAAAGAATACCAAATATTGGGGTGTTTTCATCTGAATTCCTTTGAAGGCAGACTTATGGCAGATTTCTTTACAGTGCTGTTACAAATCCTGACTCTATAAGGGCTGTGTCTCTACCTGTAACACTGACACAGATCACAGTGAGACTGGGGCTCCTTTAAAGCTCTCTGCTCCAGACTGCAGGGAGATGAGTCTCCTGACTCTATAAGGGCTGTGTCTCTACCTGTAACACTGACACAGATCACAGTGAGACTGGGGCTCCTTTAAAGCTCTCTGCTCCAGACTGCAGGGAGATGAGTTTCCTGACTCTATAAGGGCTGTGTCTCTAGCTGTAACACTGACATGGGTCACAGCGTGACTCAGGAAGTTGTCAAGGGCACGCCTCAGTAACAGTCACTGCTGTTGCACACTCTCGGGTGTTGAGAGCTGGGCGATGTGTGGAGAGCAGTTTGCCCTGGGAAGAAACTCTTGAAATTATCCTGCCAGTTTCTCCTCTGTGCCCTTCTGCTGCATTCCTGAGTGAGGGAGCAGCTACCTAGGACCTCCTGTTCTTTGAGGAGTGTTCTTGGGGTCTTGCAGCTGTGCTTTTGGGGACCTCTTTTCCATCATTTTAATTCTAGTCAGACTCTTTATTACTGAGGCAAATTGATTCCTTAATTAATGTTTTTCTTAATGCATCTCTCGCAGGCGTCCAACTATATTCCTCTCACAGGCGTCCCACCGTGTGTCAGTGTGTGTGCGTGTCCCAGGCGTCCCACCGTGTGTGTGTGAGTGTGTGTGTGTGCGTGTCCCAGGCGTCCCACCGTGTGTGTGAGTGTGTGTGTGTGCGTGTCCCAGGCGTCCCACCGTGTGTGTGTGAGTGTGTGTGTGTGCGTGTCCCAGGCGTCCCACCGTGTGTGAGTGTGAGTGTGAGTGTGAGTGTGAGTGTGAGTGTGAGTGTGAGTGTGAGTGTGTGTGTGTGTGTGCGTGCGACTCAGGTGTCCCACTGTGTGTCCGTGTGTTTGCATGTCTCAGGCGTCCCACTGTGTGGGGAGAGGCTGGTGCTGGCCGGTGTCGGAGACAGACCTGCTGTGCGTTCGGCTCTTGCCTGTGCAGCGCAGCAGGGTCTCGGGAGATGAGAGAGTTGGAGAGTGGGACTGTGGAAGGTGTGAGAGACGTCCCTAGACTGAGCTGCTCTCCAGGTGGACTGCCTGTGTGCGATAGTCCTGGGGAGCCGTGCTGTGTGTCAGGCAGGGCTGTCTCTCTCTCCATCTCTCTCTCTCCCCTCCTTCCCTCCCTCCCTCTGGTCTGTAGCCTGTCCTCTCTCTGGTCTGTAGCCTGTCCTCTCTCTGGTCTGTAGCCTGTCCTCTCTCTGGTCTGGAGCCTGTCCTCTGTGTAGCCTGTCCTCGGTGCAGCTCTGACAGACGCCAAGTGAGATTCGTAGACGCCTGCGTGGGATAGGAGGGTGATGTTTAGGTTTGACAGGTATTGCTTCTTTAACGGGCGCTGACACTCGTGCGTGAGGACACTGACCCCCCCCTCCCCCCCCCTCCTCTCTCTGTCTCGCGGTGGCAGATATCCGGCTGCGGGTGCGAGCGGAGTACTGCGAGCACGACGCGGCCCTGCGCAGCAGCGTGTCCTCGGACAAGCGCCAGCCGCTGGAGCGCCAGTTCGAGCTGTTCGGCCGCGCCAGCACGGTGCTGCGCTCCCGGGACCTGGGCTCCATCCTCTGCGACATCAAGTTCTCCGAGCTCGCCTACCTGGACGCCTTCTGGGCCGACTACCTCAGCGGCGCCCTGCTGGAGGCGCTCAAGGGCGTCTTCATCACCGACTCGCTGAAGCGCGCCGTGGGCCAGGAGGCCGTCCGGCTGCTGGTCAGCGTCGACCAGGACGACTACGAGGAGGGGCGGCGCCTCCTGCTGGAGGCGCAGAACGGCCCCTGCTGCCCTCTTGCCCCCGACGCGCCCCGGGCACGCCAGACCCGCAGCGCTGCACGGTGAGCTTCCTGTCCCGGGGCGGTCTGGGATAGCCCCCACTCTGCCCCTCCCTCACCCTACCCCACCCCACAGCACAGCAAGCTTCCTGTCCCAGAGCAGTCTGGGATAGCCCCCACTCTGCCCCTCCCTCACCCCACCCCACAGCACAGCGAGCTTCCTGTCCCAGAGCAGTCTGGGATAGCCCCCACTCTGCCCCTCCCTCACCCCACCCCACAGCACAGCGAGCTTCCTGTCCCAGAGCAGTCTGGGATAGCCCCTACTCTGCCCCTCCCTCACCCCACAGCACAGCGAGCTTCCTGTCCCAGAGCAGTCTGGGATAGCCCCCACTCTGTCCCTCTCTGACTTCTCACTGAGTCGCCTCTTCTGTTGCATGTGCCTATGTAATACCACTGACAGCCAGGAGAGGGAAGGCTTTACCATGTTTTTAAACAGCAAATTTACAGTAACCATACAGCCCCTCTCTCTCAGTGTAGTGTTAATGTACTGGAGTGTCCAGTCAGTGTGTCTGTATTAACCCCTCTCTCTCAGTGCAGTGTTAATGTACTGGAGTGTCCAGTCAGTGTGTCTGTATTAACCCCTCTCTCTCAGTGCAGTGTTAATGTACTGGAGTGTCCAGTCAGTGTGTCTGTATGAACCCCTCTCTCTCTCAGTGCAGTGTTAATGTACTGGAGTGTCCAGTCAGTGTGTCTGTATGAACCCCTCTCTCTCTCAGTGCAGTGTTAATGTACTGGAGTGTCCAGTCAGTGTGTCTGTATGAACCCCTCTCTCTCTCAGTGCAGTGTTAATGTACTGGAGTGTCCAGTCAGTGTGTCTGTATGAACCCCTCTCTCTCAGTGCAGTGTTAATGTACTGGAGTGTCCAGTCAGTGTGTCTGTATGAACCCCTCTCTCTCTCAGTGCAGTGTTAATGTACTGGAGTGTCCAGTCAGTGTGTCTGTATGAACCCCTCTCTCTCTCAGTGCAGTGTTAATGTACTGGAGTGTCCAGTCAGTGTGTCTGTATGAACCCCTCTCTCTCTCAGTGCAGTGTTAATGTACTGGAGTGTCCAGTCAGTGTGTCTGTATGAACCCCTCTCTCTCTCAGTGCAGTGTTAATGTACTGGAGTGTCCAGTCAGTGTGTCTGTATTAACCCCTCTCTCTCAGTGCAGTGTTAATGTACTGGAGTGTCCAGTCAGTGTGTCTGTATTAACCCCTCTCTCTCTCAGTGCAGTGTTCATGTACTGGAGTGTCCAGTCAGTGTGTCTGTATTAACCCCTCTCTCTCTCAGTGCAGTGTTAATGTACTGGAGTGTCCAGTCAGTGTGTCTGTATTAACCCCTCTCTCTCTCAGTGCAGTGTTAATGTACTGGAGTGTCCAGTCAGTGTGTCTGTATTAACCCCTCTCTCTCTCAGTGCAGTGTTAATGTACTGGAGTGTCCAGTCAGTGTGTCTGTATGAACCCCTCTCTCTCTCTCAGTGCAGTGTTCATGTACTGGAGTGTCCAGTCAGTGTGTCTGTATTAACCCCTCTCTCTCTCAGTGCAGTGTTAATGTACTGGAGTGTCCAGTCAGTGTGTCTGTATTAACCCCTCTCTCTCTCAGTGCAGTGTTAATGTACTGGAGTGTCCAGTCAGTGTGTCTGTATTAACCCCTCTCTCTCTCAGTGCAGTGTTAATGTACTGGAGTGTCCAGTCAGTGTGTCTGTATTAACCCCTCTCTCTCTCAGTGCAGTGTTAATGTACTGGAGTGTCCAGTCAGTGTGTCTGTATTAACCCCTCTCTCTCTCAGTGCAGTGTTAATGTACTGGAGTGTCCAGTCAGTGTGTCTGTATTAACCCCTCTCTCTCTCAGTGCAGTGTTAATGTACTGGAGTGTCCAGTCAGTGTGTCTGTATTAACCCCTCTCTCTCAGTGCAGTGTTAATGTACTGGAGTGTCCAGTCAGTGTGTCTGTATTAACCCCTCTCTCTCTCAGTGCAGTGTTAATGTACTGGAGTGTCCAGTCAGTGTGTCTGTATTAACCCCTCTCTCTCTCAGTGCAGTGTTAATGTACTGGAGTGTCCAGTCAGTGTGTCTGTATTAACCCCTCTCTCTCTCAGTGCAGTGTTAATGTACTGGAGTGTCCAGTCAGTGTGTCTGTATTAACCCCTCTCTCTCTCAGTGCAGTGTTAATGTACTGGAGTGTCCAGTCAGTGTGTCTGTATTAACCCCTCTCTCTCAGTGCAGTGTTAATGTACTGGAGTGTCCAGTCAGTGTGTCTGTATGAACCCCTCTCTCTCTCAGTGCAGTGTTAATGTACTGGAGTGTCCAGTCAGTGTGTCTGTATTAACCCCTCTCTCTCTCTCAGGTCCTGATCCAGCTACAGTGGTCCCTGACAGCAGTGGGTGTCAGTGAGGCTGGAGATTCGAACCCTGAGCAGTTGACCTCACTGTGTACAGAACCTGGACTGACTGACACCCCTCACTGACCCGGAGTGATCCGGACAGCTGGATTAGACGAGGGGGGTGCTGAGGTGACCCAGTGCGCTGTGGACCTGCCAGACCCGGCCTCCTCCTGTTCCCCTCCTCCGGCGGCCAGTGTTGGGGCGCCCCCCCCCCCTGGTTTTGTGGACAGTCCTTTCAGGGGTCTGAGTTATTTTTTGTTACCCCGGTCTTCTTGAGGGGAGACCAAGTCAGCCTGACCGAGAGAGCGTGAATCTGGGGTACCCCTTTCTTTTGGTGCAGTGTGTCCACAAGACCCCCCCCCCCCACCAGCAGCCAGCGATATGGGGGTCCCCCGCTCCCCATCCGTGCAAGAGTGCCTGTGTCCTGCTGGTTCCGGATCTCGGGGCTCCGAGGGGTGCCTGGGGCGCCTGTGACGCTGCCCGCTCGGCACGGGTCCGAGCCGCGGTGCTGTTCCTGGGTCTGTCTGGGGACTCCTTCGGGATCCCCCGCTTGGAAGTCGTTCCAAGTCCCTCATCACGATTCCGAGCGACTCGTGCGCGAGGGGGACGCGCCGCTGGCGCCGCCCTGTGGGCCCCGGCGGGCGTGGCGGCGTGGGGCCGCCGCGCGGCGCTGCAGAGGAGCGAGCAGTCGCTCGGGACCAGGCTGTCCGGGGTGAGTCATGGCACGGGCGCTTGGGGAGTTCACTGCTTTTTCTAAACTGGTTTGATGTGTTTGTGTACATGAGAACAGGTTTCTAATAAAGGTTTGTCAAGAAAAGCTCCCGTGTTCGATATTCGTTCTTTTGAGTCCTGTGCTGTGATTGGTGGAGGGTGTGGGGGTGCCGGGCTGTGATTGGTGGAGGGTGTGGGGGTGCCGGGCTGTGATTGGTGGAGGGTGTGGGGGTGCACTGTCGTGATTGGTGGAGGGTGGAGTGGGTGCACTGTTGTGATTGGTGGAGGGTGTGGGGGTACCAGGCCGTGATTGGTGGAGGGTGTGGGGGTGCCAGGCCGTGATTGGTGGAGGGTGTGGGGGTGCCCTGTCATGATTGGTGGAGGGTGTGGGGGTGCTGGGCTGTGATTGGTGGGGTTGTATGGTTCTGGTGTGCAAAGGGGGATTGGAGGGGGGTGTGGGGGTGTCGAGCTGTGATTGGAGGAGGGTGTGGGGTTGCCCTGTCGTGATTGGAGGGGTGTGTGGGGGTGCTGGGCCGTGATTGGTGGGGTTGTTCAGCAAAGGGGGATCTGTGGGTCTGTGGGAACAGAACTCCCCCCCCAGGCAGCACTAATTTGGCTGAGTGTGAGCTACTGCCTGCTGGCTGGGGAGTGTGGCATCCCCTCAAATCACACTCGCATCTGTGTGTGTACAGCGTCTCTGTGTGTGTGTATCTATTATGTGTCAGCAGCATGTGTGTGTGTGTGTGTATATATATAGACTGGGTCTGTGTGTATACAGTGTGTATGTACAATGTGTGCTGTGTGTGTACACAGTGTGTGTGTGTAAGTACTGTAGATCTGTCTCTCCCTCCTCCTCCTCCCCCTCTCTCCCCTGCCAGCGGCTCCATTGATCTCGCGGCGGTAATAGATTTGTTTCTGAGCCTCAATTAAAGCCTCGCGATTAACTCGCTTGTCGATACGGACACGCGCCTGGAGCCCCGTGGCGTCACGCGGTGACGTCACACCGCGGGCGCCCCGCCCCCCCCCCCCGCGCCCGCCGCCCCTTGCAGACTCCCGCGCTCAAACTTCGCAAAACTTGTATTTCTGTTGCCCAGTCCAGGCGTCTGAGGGATGTGTTTTGCTTTTGTTTTTCTGCTGGATTCCCCGGTTTGTCATTTACGTTCGTGTGGGTTTTGCAGGCTGTCGCTCAGTCCTGTTTGTGGCAAATCCATCACAGTTAACAGCTCTGTCGCTTTCTAATTATTTAATTGCTTACTTACTGTACATCTGAGTCTGTCTCCTCCAGTGTGTCTGTCGCTGTATCTCTTTTATCTGTGAGTGTCTTTCCTAACGTGTGTGTCTGTGTGTGAGCTTGTCTCTGTATCTGTGTTTCTGTCTGTGTGAGTGTGTGTTTCTGTCGGTATGTGTCTCTGCGTGTCTCCATGCGTTTCTGTATCTCAGTGTGCATCTCTACCGCTGTGTGTCTGTGTGTTTCTGTTTGTGTGTGTGTGTGTTTCTGTCTCTCTGTATTTCTGTGTTTGTGTGTCTGTGTGTGTGGATATTCTCCCTGCTCTCTGTGAAGCTGATCTCTGCAGTGCTGTCAGTCCGCCTGACCGCTGCCCGAGTTCCAGCGAGACTCCGCTGGTCGGCGCTCCAGACGGTGAGGACCGCGTGCTGGGGGGAACTCGGGGGGGGTCGGTCGGTCGGTCTCGGGGAGGTTGTCGGGTCTCGAGCCCTCTCTGCTCTGGCTCGTGTGTGCGCGCGCGCATATCCACCCCCCCACACACACACACACACCCGCCCCCCCCCCTCTCTCTCTCTCTCTCTCTCCTCAGCACCAGCCGACGCCAGGTCGCCATGGAAACAGCTGAGCCTTCCAGGGAGAGAGGGAGGGATGAGGTGTGTGAGGAAAGAGGTGTGAGGGAGGGAGGGGGGGGGGTATTGTTATTACACGTGAACGCGCCCCCCCCCGTACCCTCTTTCTCAATCCGTGCCCCCACCTCTCCCTCCTCCTCCTCCTCCTCCCCTCTCTCCGCTCTCCGCTCCTCTCCGCTCTCTCAGGCAGGCAGCTGGCCGGCGCGCACGGCGGAGACGCGGCGCCCACGACCCACGCGCTGGTAATGTGCGATTTTTCTCTCGCTCTCCCCCCCCCCCCCCCCCGCCCCACCCCTCCGGCGGAGCCGCGCGCTTTGCAACTTCGCATATCGATGGGGTGCCTCCGCGGCGCCCCCCCCGCCCCCCGGCCCGCTCGCGCCGCAGCGCCGGGGCTTTTCCGGTATCGATCACAAAGGAATTAACGGCGAGACGAGACCCCCCCCCGCGCCCCGCGCCCGCCCGCCCCCCCGGCTCTCCGCGAATCGCGCCGGCTGCCGGCTCGTCTGCATGTTGCGCTCGGCGGGTCTCATCTTCGCGGGAATATTTGATTTCCGACGCCGCCCCCGCCTCTCGTGACCCGTTCCAGGGCCACGCGGGACGGGGCGACCCGGGGTGATGGCTGGCGCGTGCGGCATTTCCCTTCCCCCCCAGAAGCTGCTCCTTCTCCCACCCGCACAGGCGCGTATCCGGTCCGAGAGACGGGCAGAGTGGGTGACCGGTCCACTCGCGGGTCCGGCAGCAGGTGTTTGTCTCGTGCTTCTGGTGTGCTCTGTGTGCGCTTCGGTTTGCGTGGGAGATGCGCGTTAGTGCTCAGTGGTTCTGTTCTGACTCGGGACCGAATCGGCCCAGCGCCTGGATGCGGGGACTGGAGCGCCCACGCGTGTCCGGGAGAGATGTGGTGAGCGGGATGTTCGAACTACTGCGCCTGGGACGCCGACGAGGGGAAATCGATGGGGACACCGAGTTAATTATTTCAAAAATCAATTAGGCGTGTCCGGCCCGGGGTCTGCTTCTCTTGCTCGGTGTGAACACACACACACACACACACACACACACACACACACACACACACACACACACACACACACACACACACACACACACACGGTGTGTGTATCTCTGACTGTGTGCTTCTGTGCGGCTGACAGGGGAGTGGAGCCGGGTAGCAGACTGAACCCACAGGCTGACGCGCCACGTACTGTACCAGCACACGGCAGGACAGTTACACGCCACGGACACACCATACACACACACACACACACTGACACGCCACGGACACGCGAGGAAAAGGCACACGAGCCCCGTCCCCGCCGGCCCCGGAGAAGGATGTTGCGGCGGTGTGAGACGAGCGGGCCGCTCCGAGGCGAGGGCGCCGACAGTGTGTGAGCGGAGTCAGGCTGGAGGCGCCTCGCCCCCTGCAGCGGCAAGAACAGCAATTAATAACGACAAAACAAAATCGCAGGGTTCATCATCACAGCAGTAGTGATAATGGTACAATTAACAGTATCAATGAAGTAAAAACAATACCCATAGTAATAATAATAATGCAGTCTCGGCGCACAGCGGGAAGTGAACAGATAAACAGCGCGTCTTTTCCACTGCGGGACAGAAACACGGCCCCGCTCGCGCTGGAGCTCGCGCTCGCCGGGGCGCAGTGGGGCGCAGCTCGCGGGGAGGCCAGCTCGGGTCCAGGCTCCCGGTGTGTCCCGGTGTCCCAGTGTGTCCCGAGG
Source organism: Lepisosteus platostomus (assembly GCF_059453375.1). Taxonomy (NCBI): domain Eukaryota; kingdom Metazoa; phylum Chordata; class Actinopteri; order Semionotiformes; family Lepisosteidae; genus Lepisosteus; species Lepisosteus platostomus. The sequence continues at coordinate 14,010,780 of NC_142636.1, read as the reverse complement.
GCTCGCCCTCCTGTCCGCCTGCAGCGCGTGCGAGCGGCCTCCGGATTCTCCTCCTCATCAGAGTCTGATCCGCCTGAATAATAATAATAATAATAATAATAATAATAATAATAATAGATAGTGTTCGTTATACTATAGCGCCCTGTAAAGAGTATTAAAATAAAACGCTGGTGATGTCAATGTTAGATCGCCGGTATCTACCACGCCTTGTAAATAATCTTTTAATAGAACAGACTGGTATTGCGCATCTTATCTGCTTACAGTATATCACATCCGAAAACACTATTTAAATCATAAATAAATCTGACCCATCTTAAATCCCTATAGCGTCATGTAGATGCTATTGAAAAAAAAAAGAGACGGATACTGCACGTCCTGTGTATACTTACGTAACATCGTGTAAATAACTTGACTTGTACATCGTATGTACTTATATAATCAAATAAGTCATATTTAGTTGACACGAAACTGAAATTCTAAATTACATGCACTTATGTCATGAAATGTACAACAATATTTGAATAACATAAACTTGATACCGTACGTCATATATACTTATAACGCCGTGTAAATACAATTAATTTATACCAGACAAATACGTACATATTTATACTTATACATAATAATTAATAGTCATGTAAATTATATTAAATTCGTAAAAATGGTATTGTCTTCATATATATATACTTGTATCGTCGTGGAAATGCGATATAAATTTAAAGGACCGGTTTCAAACACCGTAATACTAAATATTTCTAGAGCAGTACTGTAAGTCGATATTATACATAACATATATGGATATAATTAGTAAATATTTAGATAATAATAAGCCGATATTACACATAATGTCATTTCTATTTTATATAATCGTATAACTCATACTTAACTAACAGACTGAATTACGCATTATTAATACTTACGGAAACAAGTAAAATATTTAAATGGAACGATATTATGCATAAAGTGTAAACAAAACAGGTTGATATTTTACATTATACATACTGACAGCATGATTTAAATATTATTGGGATTACACAAAGCAGTATCGCACGTTATAAATGCTCATATAAAATAAATGGTATTTAAATTATAACGAGCCGACATTTTGCATGAAAAATAATAACATCATAATCAAGTAAATAATCCTGAAATGACCATTAACTGACATCATAAATCATGTATCACCTTTATCACCACGTAGTAAAAAATACGGAAATCACTTAAAATACTTACCTCATGTACATATGATGTATTTTATCGCTGTTTTATTTAAATATGTACTAATATTGTCATGTAAATAATATTTACATAAACCAGACTGATTTTTTTACATCATATATACTAATATAAAAACAAATATAAATAACAACAAACCGATATGAAACATCATATATACTTAAATCATCCCGTAAATAATATTTAAATGGAACAGACCGATATCGTACATCTTATACGCGGATATCATAATATAAACAATATTTAAGTAACAATAAATAGATAAAAAAACATCATTTATACTTATATCATCATGTAAATTATATTTAAATTGAACAGACTGGTATTGTTCAGCATATATTCTAATATCATCATGTAAATAATCTTTAAACAATAATAAACCGATATGAAACATTACATACTGTATACTGATACCATCACTTAAAACGTATTAAATAAAAATAAACCGATTCGAAACACCATATATACTTAAATAATTCTATAAATAATATTTAAATGGAACAGACTGATATTGTACATCTTATACGCGAATATCATAATGTAAACAATATTTAAGTGACAATAAATAGATATAAAACATCATTTATACTTATATCATCATGTAAATTATATTTAAATTGAACAGACTGATCTTGCACATCATATATACGTATATAATCTTTTAAATAATATTTAAATAACCATAAACCGATATGAAACGTTATTTAAACGTATATCATAATGTAAATAATATTTAAATAACAGTAAACGATATGAAACATCATATATATTAATAGAATCGAGTAAATAATATTTACATGAAACAGACATATATCGTGCATCGTATATGCTAATATCATCACGTAAATAGTATTTAAATAGCAATAAAACATCATATATACTTAAACCATCCTGGAAATAATTCTGTAAATAATATTTAACTGAAACAGACTGATAACACTCTTCATATATATACTTAAATTGTCCTGTAAATAATATTTAAATGAAAATAAAAATTGTGTAGATAATATTTAACTGAAACAGTTGTGCATTGTATCTCATATACACATACTTATATCATCATGTAAGTAATATTTAAATAACAATACAGTGATATGGAAAGGCATATATATTAATGATGTCAATATTATTTAGTGTAAATACACACTAATTTCACCCATGACGTTTTCAGGAATCAGTGCCATTGACGTTGTGTTCAGTTCAATCTTTCCGAGCTGCAATTCTTTTTCTTTATTATTATTGGTGCTGGTGGTGGTGGACTTGTATCAATGATTAATAATATTGTTTTATTGTGTTATTATTAAGGATTTGTTCTGCACAGGAATTATGTTTTTACACAGGAGTGTGATACTGTTTTTGTAAGTATTCTGTTTTGATGGGACAACATTTTAAGATAATAAATTCACTGCTAACATAATAATAATAATAATGATAATAATAATAATAATAATAATAATAATAATAATAATAATTATTATTATTATTATATACAGTGTTGGAAAATTGAGAAAATTGATTGTTGGTTAGAAGCATCAGTGATCAGAAAAAGCAATTCGGTTCAGTGTGAGAGAGAGGGAGTGTGTGTGTGCGAATGAGTGTGTGTGTGTGAGAGTGTGTGTGTGTGACAGAGGGAGTGTGTGTGAATGAGTATGTTGGTGAGAGAGGGAGTCTGTGTGTGAGAGAGAGTGTGTGTGTGAGAGGGGGAGTGTGTGGGTGAGAGAGGGAGTGTGTGGGTGAGACTGTGTGTGAGAGGGGGAGTGTGTGCGAGAGTGTGTGTGTGAGAGAACGAATGTGTGGGTGAGTGTGTGTGTGTGTGAGAGAATGAGTGTTTGTGAATGAGTGTGTGGGTGAGAGAGGGAGTGTGTGTGAATGAGTGTGTGTGTGAGTGTGTTAGCCCTGACAGTGTGTGTGTGAGTGTGTTAGCCCTGACAGTGTGTGAGTGTGTGAGTGCGTGATGGTAGTTTATCGTGACTGTATTGCTTGTGTCGTAGTTCTGGGGTTTCACCATGAACAAACATGCTGATCTGAGTCCGCAGCTGTCTCTTGTGTAGTCGTCCCTGCAGCTCAGAACTGTCTGCAGTCTTCCTCATGGTGACACCTTCCTCCTGTAATCCCACCGTCGTCACCAGTGGAAGTGCTGCCGTGTTGAGATTTCTCACGAGCCTCGGCTGTGGTCTGATCTGCTGGCTGCTGCTCGTCTTTCATTACCTCCTCCTGACGTAGCTGCTGGCTGGCCGGATGAGGGCCGGTCTGCTGACCTGTTCCCTGAGGTACAGACTGCTGCAGTGCAGTAACACAGCGCCGCCAGTGTGAGTAACAGTGTAGTAACACAGCGCCACCAGTGTGAGTAACAGTGTAATAACACAGCGCCGCCAGTGTGAGTAACAGTGTAATAACACAGCGCCGCCAGTGTGAGTAACAGTGTAGTAACACAGCGCCACCAGTGTGAGTAACAGTGTAATAACACAGCGCCGCCAGTGTGAGTAACAGTGTAATAACACAGCGCCACCAGTATGAGTAACAGTGTAATAACACAGCGCCGCCAGTGTGAGTAACAGTGTAGTAACACAGCGCCACCAGTGTGAGTAACAGTGTAATAACACAGCGCCGCCAGTGTGAGTAACAGTGTAATAACACAGCGCCGCCAGTGTGAGTAACAGTGCAGTAACACAGCGCCACCAGTGTGAGTAACAGTGTAATAACACAGCGCCGCCAGTGTGAGTAACAGTGCAGTAACACAGCGCCGCCAGTGTGAGTAACAGTGTAATAACACAGCGCCGCCAGTGTGAGTAACAGTGTAATAACACAGCGCCACCAGTATGAGTAACAGTGTAATAACACAGCGCCGCCAGTGTGAGTAACAGTGTAATAACACAGTGCCACCAGTGTGAGTAACAGTGTAATAACACAGCGCCGCCAGTGTGAGTAACAGTGTAATAACACAGTGCCGCCAGTGTGAGTAACAGTGTAGTAACACAGCGCCGCCAGTGTGAGTAACAGTGTAATAACACAGCGCCGCCAGTGTGAGTAACAGTGTAATAACACAGTGCCACCAGTATGAGTAACAGTGTAGTAACACAGCGCCGCCAGTGTGAGTAACAGTGTAATAACACAGCGCCGCCAGTGTGAGTAACAGTGTAATAACACAGTGCCACCAGTATGAGTAACAGTGTAATAACACAGCGCCGCCAGTGTGAGTAACAGTGTAATAACACAGTGCCACCAGTATGAGTAACAGTGTAATAACACAGTGCCATCAGTGTGAGTAACTGTAATAACACAGCGCCACCAGTGTGAGTAACAGTGTAGTGACACAGTGCCATCAGTGTGAGTAGTACAGACACCACATAGACCATAATACAAGCTAAGACACTGCGACACACACACACACACACACACACACACACACACACACACACAGGGGCTGTCTGTGTAAGCTGAGTGTGTTCACATGCTGGGGTCAAAGTTCAAATTCATCATTTACAGGCGACCTCATTCTATCTGGTGACCTCTGGGGTCAAACAGCCTGCGGAGAGAAACACATCAGGAGGGAGAGAGGGGAGAGACACAACAAAAGAGAGGAGACAGTGATAGTGAGACACGAGCGAGAGGAGAGACAACGAAAGAGAGAGACAAAATGAGAGGGCAGGGGAGACGCACACTGCTACAAACATCTCACACTGAGACACACACTGAGACACACACTCACACTGAGATGCACACACTCATACGCACACACTGACACATTGACACAGACACTGATACGCACACACTGACACACACACTGGGACACACACACTGACACTGACACACACTCACAGATTCGCAGGATCAGCCAGCAGCAGGAGGGGTGCCTGACTGAGCCCCAGCGACTCTCAGTACGGGCGGCAGACCGGATGAGTCGGGCTGTGCTCCGGGGAGCCCGGGGTCCGCAGGCAGAGGGGGTGCAGTTTACCAGGGTGGCCAGGGGGTGGCGGCAGACTTATACAGCAGACTCTTAGCATGCTTGCCCAGTCAGAACCGAAAAGCGCTCATTTACTGACTGATTTGTTAGCAAAAACGATGTCATTCCGTGTCTGTTTCTGTCTTTTTGTTTGGTTTAGTGTGTCATTCAATTTCTGTTTCTCCCCTTCCCTGCTTTCTCTCACTCTCCCTCCCTCTTCACCTGTCTGATGCTGGCATATCCTTCTGTAATGTAGTAGAGTCTGCCTGTGTCCAGTGTCAGTGTCCAGGCTGTGGTCACGGAGCCTGTCCTCTCTGGACAGTCAGGTCTGTCTGTGTCCAGTGTCAGTGTCCAGGCTGTGGTCACGGAGCCTGTCCTCTCTGGACAGTCAGGTCTGTCTGTGTCCAGTGTCAGTGTCCAGGCTGTGGTCACTGAGGCTGTCCTCTCTGGACAGCAAGGTCTTCCTGTGTCCAGTGTCAGTGTCCAGGCTGTGGTCACTGAGCCTGTCCTCTCTGGACAGCCAGGTCTGCCTGTGTCCAGTGTCTTTGACCAGGCTGTGGTCACTGAGCCTGTCCTCTCTGGACAGCCAGGTCTGCCTGTGTCCAGGCTGTGGTCACTGAGCCTGTCCTCCCTGGACAGCCAGGTCTACCTGTGCCAAGTTTCGATGGTTTTTGAAACGCGAGGGAGCCCAGGCTGTGTGTCTGGGGTCTGTCCTCACCCTGTGGGGTACAGAAGAGAGTCAAAACCAGAGAGTGAGAGTCAGTGGGCCGCCCCACAGAGACAGGAGCACAAGTGTTGTGTCAATGTGTGTGTTAGGGTGTGTGTGTCAGTGCGCTGGGCACTGATAGTTGATCAATAGGTTAATAGCTCCAGTGTCAGTATCATTGACTGTGTGATTAGCAGTGATGTCAGGCGCTGTGCTCAGTAATCCAGACTTTGCCGGGGAAATATTGGCTTTCCCATTGATTTTTCTGGGGCTGAGCCGGCAGGGAGAGGAGGGGGGTGCGAACGGTATCGAGCGACCCCAGAATGACCCCGCGCTCCTCCGCCGATCCACGCCTCCCCATTGGCTGGTTCTGCCTGGGAGAAATACTCGTGATTGGCTGGTTCTGCTCCTCTGTCTCAGCTCTTCACACACTCGTCTTCTCCAAAAAGAAGAGTTCTCCTCTCTCTCACTGTGTCTCCTGTCCTACTGTGTGTGATTATGACTGAGGGATTCTCTGTGATCTCCTCTCTCTCACTGTGTCTCCTGTCCTACTGTGTGTTTATTACTGAGGGATTCTCTGTGATCTCCTCTCTCTCTCACTGTGCCTCCTGTCCTACTGTGTGTGATTATGACTGAGGGATTCTCTGTGATCTCCTCTCTCTCTCACTGTGTCTCCTGTCCTACTGTGTGTGATTATGACTGAGGGATTCTCTGTGTTCTCCTCTCTCTCTCACTGTGTCTCCTGTCCTACTGTGTGTGATTATGACTGAGGGATTCTCTGTGATCTCCTCTCTCTCACTGTGTCTCCTGTCCTACTGTGTGTGATTATGACTGAGGGATTCTCTGTGATCTCCTCTCTCTCTCACTGTGTCTCCTGTCCTACTGTGTGTGATTATGACTGAGGGATTCTCTGTGTTCTCCTCTCTCTCTCACTGTGTCTCCTGTCCTACTGTGTGTGATTATGACTGAGGGATTCTCTGTGATCTCCTCTCTCTCTCACTGTGTCTCCTGTCCTACTGTGTGTGATTATGACTGAGGGATTCTCTGTGATCTCCTCTCTCTCACTGTGTCTCCTGTCCTACTGTGTGTGATTATGACTGAGGGATTCTCTGTGATCTCCTCTCTCTCTCACTGTGCCTCCTGTCCTACTGTGTGTGATTATGACTGAGGGATTCTCTGTGATCTCCTCTCTCTCTCACTGTGTCTCCTGTCCTACTGTGTGTGATTATGACTGAGGGATTCTCTGTGTTCTCCTCTCTCTCTCACTGTGTCTCCTGTCCTACTGTGTGTGATTATGACTGAGGGATTCTCTGTGATCTCCTCTCTCTCACTGTGTCTCCTGTCCTACTGTGTGTGATTATGACTGAGGGATTCTCTGTGATCTCCTCTCTCTCTCACTGTGTCTCCTGTCCTACTGTGTGTGATTATGACTGAGGGATTCTCTGTGTTCTCCTCTCTCTCTCACTGTGTCTCCTGTCCTACTGTGTGTGATTATGACTGAGGGATTCTCTGTGATCTCCTCTCTCTCTCACTGTGTCTCCTGTCCTACTGTGTGTGATTATGACTGAGGGATTCTCTGTGATCTCCTCTCTCTCTCACTGTGTCTCCTGTCCTACTGTGTGTGATTATGACTGAGGGATTCTCTGTGATCTCCTCTCTCTCTCACTGTGCCTCCTGTCCTACAGTGTGTGATTATGACTGAGGGATTCTCTGTGATCTCCTCTCTCTCTCACTGTGTCTCCTGTCCTACTGTGTGTGATTATGACTGAGGGATTCTCTGTGATCTCCTCTCTCTCTCACTGTGTCTCCTGTCCTACTGTGTGTGATTATGACTGAGGGATTCTCTGTGATCTCCTCTCTCTCTCACTGTGTCTCCTGTCCTACTGTGTGTGATTATGACTGAGGGATTCTCTGTGATCTCCTCTCTCTCTCACTGTGCCTCCTGTCCTACAGTGTGTGATTATGACTGAGGGATTCTCTGTGTTCTCCTCTCTCTCACTGTGTCTCCTGTCCTACTGTGTGTGATTATGACTGAGGGATTCTCTGTGATCTCCTCTCTCTCACTGTGTCTCCTGTGTGTGTTTATTACTAATTTTATTACTCTGTGATCTCTTCTCCTTTCCTCTCTTTCTCTCCTTTCATCTCTCCCCTCTCTCTCTCGAAGCGGAGGAGGTTGTTAAACATTTTTCTCGTCTCTTAATTGTTTTGACTGGGGCGATTGGCATCCCGATTAGGCTCCATTGATTTCCTGGCGCTAAGTGCATTGATTTTTAAATATCCTATTGATCCCGGCTCTAAATCTCCACACTCAGGCTAACCACACTGCCACAGCACAGAGAGGGAGAGGAGAGTCAGGGTGTGTGTCAGCGAGCCTGTACTGGAGTCATTGTGTCTATACTGGAGTCAGCGAGCCTGTACTGGAGTCAGCGAGCCTGTACTGGAGTCATTGTGTCTATACTGGAGTCATTGTGTCTATACTGGAGTCATTGTGTCTATACTGGAGTCAGCGAGCCTGTACTGGAGTCATTGTGTCTATACTGGAGTCAGTGAGTCTGTACTGGAGTCAGCGAGCCTGTACTGGAGTCATTGTGTCTATACTGGAGTCAGCGAGCCTGTACTGGAGTCAGCGAGCCTGTACTGGAGTCAGTGATACTGTACTGGAGTCATTGTGTCTATACTGCAGTCAGCGAGCCTGTACTGGAGTCAGCGAGCCTGTACTGGAGTCATTGTGTCTATACTGGAGTCAGCGAGCCTGTACTAGAGTCAGCGAGTCTGTACTGGAGTCATTGTGTCTGTACTGGAGTCAGCGAGCCTGTACTGGAGTCAGCGATACTGTACTGGAGTCATAGTGTCTATACTGGAGTCAGCGAGCCTGTACTGGAGTCAGTGAGTCTGTACTGGAGTCATTGTGTCTGTACTGGAGTCATTGTGTCTATACTGGAGTCAGCGAGTCTGTACTGGAGTCATTGTGTCTATAATGGAGTCATTGTGTCTGTACTGGAGTCATTGTGTCTATACTGGAATCAGTGAGTCTGTACTGGAGTCATTGTGTCTATACTGGAATCAGTGAGTCTGTACCAGAGACATTGTGTCTATACTGGAGTCAGTGAGTCTGTACTGGAGTTATTGTGTCTATACTGGAGTTAGCAAGCCTGTACTGGAGTTATTGTGTCTATACTGGAGTCAGCAAGCCTGTACTGGAGTAATTGTGTCTATACTGGAGTCAGCAAGCCTGTACTGGAGTTATTGTGTCTCTACTGGAGTCAGCAAGCCTGTACTGGAGTAATTGTGTCTATACTGGAGTCAGCAAGCCTGTACTGGAGTTATTGTGTCTCTACTGGAGTCAGCAAGCCTGTACTGGAGTAATTGTGTCTATACTGGACTCAGTGAGTCTGTACTGGAGTCAGCGAGCCTGTACTGGAGTCGTTGTGTCTATACTGGTGTCAGCAAGCCTGTACTGGAGTCGTTTTGTCTGTACTGGAGTCAGTGAGTCTGTACTGGAGTCAGAAAGCCTGTACTGGAGTTATTGTGTCTATACTGGAGTTAGCAAGCCTGTACTGGAGTTATTGTGTCTATACTGGACTCAGTGAGTCTGTACTGGAGTCAGCAAGCCTGTACTGGAGTAATTGTGTCTATACTGGACTCAGTGAGTCTGTACTGGAGTCAGCGAGCCTGTACTGGAGTCGTCGTGTCTATACTGGAGTCAGCAAGCCTGTACTGAAGTCATTGTGTGAGAGTACTGGAGTCAGTGTATGAGAGTACTGGAGTCAGTGTGTGAGTACTGGAGTCAGTGTGTGAGAGTACTGGAGTCGGTGTGTGAGAGTACTGCAGTCAGTGTGTGAGAGTACTGCAGTCAGTGTGTGAGAATATTGCAGTCAGTGTGTGAGAGTACTAGAGTCAGTGTGTGAGAGTACTGGAGTCGGTGTGTGAGTACTGGAGTCAGTGTGTGAGAGTACTGCAGTCAGTGTGTGAGAATATTGCAGTCAGTGTGTGAGAGTACTGGAGTCGGTGTGTGAGTACTGGAGTCAGTGTGTGAGAGTACTGCAGTCAGTGTGTGAGAATATTGCAGTCAGTGTGTGAGAGTACTGGAGTCAGTGTGTGAGAGTACTGGAGTCAGTGTGTGAGAGTACTGCAGTCGGTGTGTGAGAGTACTGGAGTCGGTGTGTGAGAGTACTGGAGTCGGTGTGTGAGTACTGGAGTCAGTGTGTGAGAGTACTGGAGTCGGTGTGTGAGAGTACTGCAGTCAGTGTGTGAGAGTACTGGAGTCAGTGTGTGAGAGTACTGCAGTCAGTGTGTGAGAGTACTGGAGTCAGTGTGTGAGAGTACTGGAGTCAGTGTGTGAGAATATTGCAGTCAGTGTGTGAGAGTACTGGAGTCAGTGTGTGAGAGTACTGCAGTCAGTGTGTGTGAGTACTGCAGTCAGTGTGTGAGAATATTGCAGTCGGTGTGTGAGAGTACTGGAGTCGGTGTGTGTGAGTTCTGGAGTCAGTGTGTGAGAGTACTGGAGTCAGTGTGTGAGAGTACTGGAGTCAGTGTGTGAGAATATTGCAGTCAGTGTGTGAGAGTACTGGAGTCAGTGTGTGAGAGTACTGGAGTCAGTGTGTGAGAGTACTGCAGTCAGTGTGTGAGAGTACTGCAGTCAGTGTGTGAGAATATTGCAGTCAGTGTGTGAGAGTACTGCAGTCGGTGTGTGAGAGTACTGGAGTCGGTGTGTGAGAGTACTGCAGTCAGTGTGTGAGAGTACTGGAGTCAGTGTGTGAGAGTACTGCAGTCGGTGTGTGAGAGTACTGGAGTCGGTGTGTGAGAGTACTGCAGTCGGTGTGTGAGAGTACTGGAGTCGGTGTGTGAGAGTACTGGAGTCAGTGTGTGAGAGTACTGGAGTCAGTGTGTGAGAGTACTGGAGTCAGTGTGTGAGAATATTGCAGTCAGTGTGTGAGAGTACTGGAGTCAGTGTGTGAGAGTACTGCAGTCAGTGTGTGAGAATATTGCAGTCAGTGTGTGAGAGTACTGGAGTCAGTGTGTGTGAGTACTGGAGTCAGTGTGTGTGAGTACTGCAGTCAGTGTGTGAGAATATTGCAGTCGGTGTGTGAGAGTACTGGAGTCGGTGTGTGTGAGTTCTGGAGTCAGTGTGTGAGAGTACTGGAGTCAGTGTGTGAGAGTACTGGAGTCAGTGTGTGAGAATATTGCAGTCAGTGTGTGAGAGTACTGGAGTCAGTGTGTGAGAGTACTGCAGTCAGTGTGTGAGAGTACTGCAGTCAGTGTGTGAGAATATTGCAGTCAGTGTGTGAGAGTACTGCAGTCAGTGTGTGAGAGTACTGGAGTCAGTGTGTGAGAGTACTGCAGTCAGTGTGTGAGAGTACTGGAGTCGGTGTGTGAGAGTACTGGAGTCAGTGTGTGAGAGTACTGCAGTCAGTGTGTGAGAGTACTGGAGTCAGTGTGTGAGAGTACTGGAGTCGGTGTGTGAGAGTACTGCAGTCGGTGTGTGAGAGTACTGGAGTCGGTGTGTGAGAGTACCGGAGTCAGTGTGTGAGAGTACTGGAGTCAGTGTGTGAGAGTACTGCAGTCAGTGTGTGAGAGTACTGGAGTCAGTGTGTGAGAGTACTGGAGTCAGTGTGTGAGAGTACTGGAGTCAGTGTATTTGAATACTGGAGTCAGTGTGTGAGAGTACTGGAGTCAGTGTATTTGAATACTGGAGTGTTCGCTCAGGTTGTGGCAATTTAGGGTCCCAGGTCAGCGCCCCCTGTGGCTCCAGGGAGCAGAGGTTCGTGTTTGACTGAGCCCCCTCTTCTGGCGCTGGCAGAAGGCCACAAGAAAGTGGGAAATTTCCTTTCTGTTTTTGAGGGGGCAGAACTATTCATTTTGATAACCCTGAGCTGAGAGAAAGAGAGATTATTGGTTTCATTCGTTCTCAATAACAGCGTCTCAGTGAGGACTAGCACAAGGGACACCGCGCTGGATCAGGATATTGCCAATACATCAGCATTGATTACCGAGAGCACTGGCAGGGAGAGAGAAGAGAGGGAGAGGAGAGACAGAGGAAAGAGTGGGGAGAGAGGAGGACAGAGATGACAAACAGCTGTCCTCCAGGTCTAACAAGACTGGACCTGAACCACTGGACCAGCTGTCCTCCTGGTGTAACAGGATGGACCTGAACCACTGGACCAGCTGTCCTCCTGGTGTAACAGGACTGGACCTGAACCACTGGACTTCTGTAAATGCATATATGTGAACAGGCTGTGTAATCTGACCGATGCACTGTGTGACTGTGTGTGACTGTATGAGACTGTGTGTGACTGTGTGCGACTGTGTGAGTCTGTGTGACTGTGTGTGACTGTATGAGACTGTGTGTGACTGTGTGCGACTGTGTGAGTCTGTGTGAGACTGTGTGAGTCTGTGTGACTGTGTGTGACTGTGTGTGACTGTGTGAGTCTGTGTGAGACTGTGTGTGACTGTGTGAGACTGTGTGAGTCTGTGTGACTGTATGAGTCTGTGTGAGACTGTGTGAGTCTGTGTGACTGTGTGAGACTGTGTGACTGTATGAGTCTGTGTGAGACTGTGTGAGACTGTGTGAGTCTGTGTGAGTCTGTGTGACTGTGTGAGTCTGTGTGACTGTGTGAGTCTGTGTGAGACTGTGTGAGTCTGTGTGACTGTGTGTGACTGTGTGAGTCTGTGTGAGTCTGTGTGAGACTGTGTGAGTCTGTGTGACTGTGTGAGTCTGTGTGAGTGTGTGAGTCTGTGTGAGTCTGTGTGAGACTGTGTGAGTCTGTGTGACTGTGTGTGACTGTGTGAGTCTGTGTGAGTCTGTGTGAGACTGTGTGAGTCTGTGTGACTGTGTGAGTCTGTGTGAGTGTGTGAGTCTGTGTGAGACTGTGTGAGTCTGTGTGACTGTGTGTGACTGTGTGAGTCTGTGTGAGTCTGTGTGAGACTGTGTGAGTCTGTGTGACTGTGTGAGACTGTGTGAGTCTGTGTGACTGTATGAGTCTGTGTGAGACTGTGTGAGACTGTGTGAGACTGTGTGAGTCTGTGTGACTGTGTGAGTCTGTGTGAGTGTGTGAGTCTGTGTGAGACTGTGTGTCCTGGCTCTATGCCGGAGCGGAGGAGAGCTCGGGTGCTGGAGGGGTGGGGGTGGGGCGGGGGTTAAGGTGTGTATATGAGTCTCCCCCTTTTCCAGAACTCCATCTTGCAATTCTCTCTCCTTCAATCTCACACTCTCTCTCTCAGACGCGCGCGGCACACTATATTCTACAAGAAATAATTGCTTTTGTCTGGAAGGAATAGAGGCGAGGGCGGGGGGGGTTGGGAGGGGGGGGCGAGGGACGGAGGGTGGCGTGTGGAACCGGAGGGGGGGGGGGGGGGCTTCAGTCTCTCGCGCTCCGTGTTAGGGGGGTTTGTGAAGGACAACGAGCTGTCGCTGCGCTCTCGCGCTGGGCTTGCGGATGTCATCTGTCAGGCGCGGGGAAGAGCGAGACGGAGCTCTGTGGCACAATGGAGGTTCGTGAGCGGAGAGGCCGAGCGGTGCTGCTCTGTTAGTAGTCAAAACATGCGCTGACAGAGACACGAGGGCATGAACACCACTGGCCGAGAGCTGCTCTAATTAATCGTAGCAGCGATAATTGCACTTTTGTGATATCCCACACGATGCTCCGTTCTGTTGTGCTGAACCGCTCAAACACGTGTGGGTACTGTGAGACTGAGGGCTTGCTTGCTTACTGCTATCGACTTTCTCCTATCGACTGCGATGTTTTAGCGTATAGATTTTTCTATTTAAAAAATCCATATTGACAATAATCTTGCGTGTAACCCGTGCGCGCGGATTGTGGCTTCTGTAATTGACAGGAGGTAATGTATCGCGAGGAGCGGGGGGAGGCTGGGAGAGACAGAGAGCGCGCGAGAGGGGCTGAAACCACGGCAACCGCAGATCCCTGGCACGAGGCGCTGGGCTCGTTCACAGTAGTGGACACACACCTCTCTCTGGACAGCTCACAGTGCTGGACAGACAGCTCTCTGGACAGCTCACAGTGCTGGACAGACAGCTCTCTGGACAGCTCACAGTGCTGGACAGACAGCTCTCTCTGGACAGCCCACAGTGCTGGACAGACAGCTCTCTCTGGACAGTTCACAGTACTGGACAGACAGCTCTCTCTGGACAGCTCACAGTGCTGAACTGATAGCCTTTCTGGACGGCTCACAGTGCTGGACACACAACTGTCTCTGGACAGCTCACAGTGCTGAACAGACAGCTCTCTGGTCAGTTCACAGTCCTAGACATACACCTCTCTCTGGTCAGTTCACAGTCCTGGACACACAACTGTCTCTGGACAGCTCACAGTGCTGGACTGATAGCCTCTCTGGACAGCTCAAGGTGCTGGACATACAGCTCTCTGGACAGCTCACAGTGCTGGACAGACCTCTCTCTGGACAGCTCACAGTGCTGGACAGACAGCTCTCTGGACAGCTCACAGTGCTGGACACACACCTGTCTCTAGACAGCTCACAGTGCTGGACAGACCTCTCTCTGGACAGCTCACAGTGCTGGACAGACAGCTCTCTGGACAGCTCAGTGCTGGACACACACCTGTCTCTGGACAGCTCAGTGCTGGACAGACCTCTCTCTGGACAGCTCACAGTGCTGGACACACACCTGTCTCTAGACAGCTCACAGTGCTGGACAGACAGCTCTCTGGACAGCTCAGTGCTGGACACACACCTGTCTCTGGACAGCTCAGTGCTGGACAGACCTCTCTCTGGACAGCTCACAGTGCTGGACAGACCTCTCTCTGGACAGCTCCCCGTTGATGGACTGCTCACAGTCCAGCACACTGTCAATTAACAACAGTCGTGGGGCTCGCAGGCCCGGAGTCCATCCGAACCCCTGGGACAGAACCCTGCCCGGCCCGGCCCGGCCCCTGCAGTCCGAGCACGAGCCGGACTCCCGCAGCCGCTGGTCGCGGGGACTGCTGGCGCGAGGAATCGATGCGGAGGGGCCACCTTGCTTTCGCAGGGATACAAAGAGAGAGGGGAGGGGGGGTGCTGGGGGGGTGGGGGGGGGGACGGGGGAGGGGGCGCGAGCTGGCGAGTAATGAGCACGGGGAAGCGGGACCTCGCGCCTCAATGTTCCAGGCAGCCCTGCCAGAAGCGCGAGAGAAGCGGAGGCAGCCGGCTCGGCCGCAGCTATTGGGGTTCAGGAAATAACGGGGAGCAGGCAGGACAGGCAGAGACGCGCAGACGGCATGGACGGACACACAGGCGCTCAGACAGACAGGTGAACCCAGAAAGTAACTATTCATTAACAACGCAGGGTCCGCAGGTTTTCTTTCTTTCTTTCTTTATTTTATTTATTTATCTATCGATCGACTTCGCTTTAATTACGACTCCCGGGCTCAGATTGCGACGGGACAAGCCGACGTAGGAGGAGCCGGAACAGCCCCGCTTTTCGTCCAGGGAAGAGGGCTCCCCCCTTCCCAACCCCCCCCACCCCCCCAGCTCCCCACCACCTGCCCCCGCCGCCGGTGGCCGTCCCCGCGCTCTTTATTTCATTAACGGCCTATTAATTACCGAGCGTGTTAATTGGTCGCGCTGCGGCCCCGGCAGCGCCGAGTCCGGACACATGAACTGAGACCGGAGCGGACCGAGAGCCGGCCAGCTCCCCGCAGATGCCGGTGCGGCGGAACCTCACCTCCCCGCCGCTCCTGCCCCAGATATTAATATTCATCGGACCGCGGCTGCCGCGCTTCTGCTCTCGCCGCCAGAGCCTCTGCGAGCAGCGAGGCGGGGGGCACCGAGGCCAGCCAGCGCTCCTTCTCCGCACCTGCCCGGCTCTCCGGCCGCCCATGCCCGGCTCCGCGCGGGCGACAGAGCGACCACCGGCCGGCCCCGCGAGCGCGGGCATGACCGCAGCGCAGCCGCGCGGGCTCTGAGCTCGCCGGGGACCCGCTCCCCCGCAGACCAAAGACACCCAGCCCCCCAAAAACAACACAAAACAAACCAAAAAAAAAAAAACAGCGACAAAGCGGAAGGCGACGCTCGTTCTTCTTCTCCTTCTTCGCCACCGTCTGTCCTCTGAAGAATTTTAAACAAAGAGACTTTTCTCCAAAGAACCATGTTCGTGCCTCTGCCTGTGCCGTTCGTGTTTCAGAGAACCGCCTCCGACCTCGCAGCCTGGCGACTCAAGTCCCCGCTGGCCCTCCGCTCCGGGAACGGTAAGACCTGATCACCATTATTGATCTTCCGCTCGCCGGTCCTCCCCGGCGCCCTCGCGAGCACCTCCCGGGGTGGGGGGGAGGGAGAGGCAGGGAACAGCGGCGCGCGGCGCCGGGGAACCAGGCGTCGACCCCCCGAGCCGAGCCGAGCCGGTCCGGCACGCGGCGCCCCCCCAGCCCCCCACAAACCCCCCAAACCCCATCCGCAGCGTCCCGTCCCGTCCCGTCCCGTCGCGTCGCGTCTCCCCCTCTCCGGCCGGCCGGCTGCGCGGATCCGGCCCCGACGCGGCGGCAGACGGCGAATTGAACCCGCAGGGCGAGCGGGAAGGACGGACGAGCGCGATAATCCCAGGCGGAGCCGAGCGGCGGCGGCCGCCTGATCCTGCCCAGCCCGCAGCAGCAGTACCCGCAAAAACAAGGCGTTTTCTCCGCTTCCCTGCGCGGCAGCTGGCCGCGCTCCGTCTGCTGCCTCCGTCTCTCCGTCTCTCCGAGCCGGGCTGTCTGCAGGCTCGGAATATTCATGCCGGGTTATCGATCCCCCCGCGATATCGATTCTTTCAGGGCCGCCGGAGAGAGGGAGAGAGGGGGAGAGAGAGGGGACCAGAGGCCGGGAGACGCCAGAGACGCTCCGCCGCGGCTCCGTCTCTCTCTCTCGGCGGCGGCGGGTCCGGGGGTTCGGGCGGCCAGGCCGCTGCTTCCGGGTGCTTCACTAATTAACCGGGCGACGGACATGTCTGACATTTCCGCTTGCAGGAGAGTGAGGTAGAGACAGGTGGAGGGAGAGGGAGACAGGTAGAGAGAGAGAGACAGTCGCGTCGTTGTGTCCAGTAACGTGACTGACCGACTGTGTCCCGCCAGGAGTGTGTGGTCATCAATGTGCTGAACTGAGGAAGAGTCTCCCTCTTCCTCTCCATCAACAGCCAGAGTCACACAGTGGACAGACTGGCCGGCTCTGTGTGAGAGAGTCACATGGTGGACAGACTGACCAGCACTGTGAGAGAGAAGGAGTGTTAGTGTGCAGAAACAGATTATCTGGACTGAGTGTCTCTACAGTGACTCTACAGCTCTGATGATGATGAAGGAGTGTTAGTGTGAAGATACAGATGAGCTGGACTGAGTGTCTCTACAGTGACTCTACAGCTCTGATGATGATGAAGGAGTGTTAGTGTGCAGATACAGATTATCTGGACTGAGTGTCTCTACAGTGACTCTACAGCTCTGATGATGATGAAGGAGTGTTAGTGTGAAGATACAGAGGAGGTGGACTGAGTGTCTCTACAGTGACTCTACAGCTCTGATGATGATGAAGGAGTGTTTGTGTGAAGATACAGATGAGCTGGACTGAGTGTCTCTACAGTGACTCTACAGCTCTGATGATGATGGAGTGTCAGTGTGAAGATACAGATGAGCTGGACTGAGTGTCTCTACAGTGACTCTCCAGCTCTGATGATGATGAAGGAGTGTGAGTGTGAAGGTATAGAGCTAGACCTCACAGCACATAGTAATGCAAAGTCTATGTAGCATCATGTGTGCTGTACTGTGTGGTAGGTGTCAGTGTGTGTGTCTCAGTTCTTGTGAAGGAGAGATCAAAGTGTGTGTCAGTGTGTGATTGAGAGTGTTTATGTTTTACTATCAATGGAGAGACAGATATTGAAGAAATGCAAAGAGCAATAAACAGATTCAATGGGTAATCTCTCAGAGAGATGAGTACAGCTGTGTGTTTCACACAAGTACAGTTTGTTTCAGTATATATGTTATGTGGGTTACAATTCTGTGTGTTTTAGTGTATCTGTGTGTCATAGGCACACAGACTTGTGCATGTTTTAGAGGTGCGTGTGTATATCAACGTGGTTTTATTAGACTGGTATATTGGAGATTGTGTTTTTGTATGTCTTTGGGAAAAAAGAGTGTATTACACACTGAATTGGAAAATGTCTGTGTATTCCAATGAATTTCTAACACAATGTGTCAGAATGTGTATCTGAGAGTGTTTCTCGGGACAGGTTGTGATGTGTGTGTGTCTCTTATTGTTCTGACGGGTTGTGGTGTGTGTGTGTCTCTTACAGCTCTGACAGGTTGTGGTGTGTGTGTGTCTCTTACAGCTCTGACAGGTTGTGGTGTGTGTGTGTCTCTTATAGCTCTGACAGGTTGTGGTGTGTGTGTGTCTCTTATAGCTCTGACAGGTTGTGGTGTGTGTGTGTGTCTTTTACAGCTCTGACAGGTTGTGGTGTGTGTGTGTCTCTTATAGCTCTGACAGGTTGTGGTGTGTGTGTGTCTCTTACAGCTCTGACAGGTTGTGGTGTGTGTGGTTATTTGCAGTGTGTGTTGTGTGTGAAGTAGGGGAGAGGGGAGTGTATGAGCCCTGCTGCTAACATGATTGGAAATGACAAAATGTCAACCAGAGTTTGTTAGCAACATAATGGAGAATCAATAAACACAACAAAGATGTCAATACACCCAGCTTTATTACATTAAACCACACGCCCCTCTCCTTCCTCGCTCCCGCTCCCTCGCTGTCACTGTCTTCTGCATCGCTTTTTAATTACACGGCAGTTTCTCACCCTCTTTCACTAGATTACAGCTGTGTAAACGCACAGCGCCAGTGTGAGACACTGGATTCTAACTGTACACACACAGCGTCAGTGTGAGACACTGGATTCTAACTGTACACACACAGCACCAGTGTGAGACACTGGATTCTAACTGTACACACACAGCGCCGGTGTGAGACACTGGATTCTAACTGTACACACACAGCGCCGGTGTGAGACACTGGATTCTAACTGTACACACACAGCGTCGGTGTGAGACACTGGATTCTAACTGTACACACACAGCGTCGGTGTGAGACACTGGATTCTAACTGTACACACACAGAGCCGGTGTGAGACACTGGATTCTAACTGTACACACACAGCGCCGGTGTGAGACACTGGATTCTAACTGTACACACACAGCGCCGGTGTGAGACACTGGATTCTAACTGTACACACACAGCGCCGGTGTGAGACACTGGATTCTAACTGTACACACACAGCGCCAGTGTGAGACACTGGATTCAATATGTACACACACAGCGTCAGTGTGAGACACTGGATTCTAACTGTACACACACAGCGTCAGTGTGAGACACTGGATTCTAACTGTACACACACAGCGCCGGTGTGAGACACTGGATTCTAACTGTACACACACAGCGCCGGTGTGAGACACTGGATTCTAACTGTACACACACAGCGCCGGTGTGAGACACTGGATTCTAACTGTACACACACAGGGTCAGTGTGAGACACTAGATTCTTTCTGTACACACACAGTGCCAGCGTTTTCTAGCTCGTCGCTAGACCGCCAGCAGAGCTCTGTAAGGATGTGTTGACGGGCCAGATGTATTAATGTATATGAAGTCCCGAAGCCTCGTTAAGCTTTCTAACTGGTATTGAATTTCTCCTCCTGAGGAATGGCATGAACAGACCTTTTCCATTTACAGACCATTAGTGCAAATCACCTGGTAAACAACTAACTGCTCATTCATCTGCCTGACCTTTCACCTCTCCTCTCCCCGCTCGTATTCGCACTCCCCTCCTTCCTCTCTCTCGATCGCCCTGTCTGATTAATACCCCCCACACAGAGTCCCTTCTTGCTGTCTTATTCCTTTCCCTTGTCCTGCTGTCCCCTGTCCTTGTCCTGTCTCTGTGTGGCCTCTGTATTGCAGTGCTTATGGGGTGTTTTGGTTAGGTTTTAAGATTGGAGTTCAGGAGTTCAGGAGTTCAGGAGTTTAGGAGTTTAGGAGTTAGGTGTCAGGATTAGGGGTTAGGTCTCAGGGTTAGGCGTTGGAGTTACTGTAGGTGTCGGGTTAGGGGTTAGGGGTTAGGGGTTAGGGGTTAGGTCTCAGGGTTAGGGGTTGGAGTTAGGGTTTAGTGATTAATGTTAGCGTTAGGGTGTAGGAAAGGAATTAGAGCTAAGTGTTAATTTTAGATGTTTAAATGTTGCTGTTAAGGGTTAGACGTTAGGTGTTAGGGATAGGGGTCAGATGCGTGTTTTAGGGATGAGGGATTAGGGTTAGTATGGGTTGCAGTTATGGTGAGTTGGGTTGAAGTTATGGTGAGCTAAGGATATATAATTTCTTACTAGGTTATCAAACTCAAGTGATCCTTTGTTAGCTGGTCAGAAAAATCTTATTACTGAAATCTGTGGCCCAGAAATAGAGGTGTTAACCTCTCCTGCACGGTGTGAGCTCATGGGAACAGCAAGCTCTAATTGTGTGCCGGACAGTTTGGGTCGGGGCCCAGCCCCTACTGTGTGTGGAGAAGCTCCGGAGCCGCGATCCGAAATGTCCCAGAAGAATCCGTCTCTCTCCTTCCGAGTTTGAAGACGAGGAGGGACTTAAGGCGAGAGATTCTCCACACCTCCCTGAGCCGGCAGGCGTGCGGACAGCTAAACCCGGGTCCTTCTCTCCATTTCATTTAGCTGATTAGATTTATGATAATGAAGGGGTCCTATTAACCCCTGGGACCTTCGGGCCGTCCCACCCTCTGCCTGTGTGCAGAGAGGAGGAGAGGAGAGGGGGGAGAGGGAGAGCAGAAAGGGGAGAGAGGAAGGGCTAGACAGGAGGAGAGAGGGGAGACAGGAGAGCCGAAAGGAGAGAGGAGCAGAGGCACAGGAGAGAGGGGAGACGGGAGGAGAGAGGAGGCGATAGGATCCGATTGCACAGCTTGGCCTTGGCCTGTTGCTGCACACACTGACACTGCCCAGTGGGGAACTCTTCCTCATCCCCACGCCCTGCCTCTTCCTCGCAGGGAACCCCGCAGGAGGGTTCAGTCCCGAGACAAAAGGAAACCATCGCCCTCCTCTCTCTCCGAGGGGGTGAAGGAGGGAGACCGGAGGTCTGCCCTGCGCCCTTCCTCTCCGTTCCCCCCAGCTCTGTCCCTCCTCCTCCTCCCCAGCGCTTCATTAACGCAGCGCCGGTCTGTTTTCCACTCCGGAATGATGGAGCTCCAGCAATAATCCTGATTACAATAGTAAATGTCAGAGTACAAGCACAGCGTCCCAGGAGGAGCTGCTTGCTCCCACGTTCCCAAAAGCAGGAAAGCTTCAATGAGAGGAATTCCTTTTATTTGGAAAAAGATCCCAATTTGCTCTGTGTATAGGAGAGGACCCCCTTCACCCCCACCTGGGAGAGACACAGCAGTCTCACCTGGGAGACACACACAGCAGTCTCACCTGGGAGACACACACACAGCCCCACCTGGGAGACACACACAGCAGCCTCACCTGGGAGAGACACACACACAGCCCCACCTGGGAGACACACACACAGCCTCACCTGGGAGACACACACACAGCCCCACCTGGGAGACACACACACAGCCCCACCTGGGAGACACACACAGCAGCCTCACCTGGGAGAGACACACACACAGCCCCACCTGGGAGACACACACACAGCCCCACCTGGGAGACACACACACAGCCCCACCTGGGAGACACACACAGCAGCCTCACCCGGGAGAGACACACACACAGCCCCACCTGGGAGACACACACACAGCCTCACCTGGGAGACACACACACAGCCCCATCTGGGAGACACACACACAGCCCCACCTGGGAGACACACACAGCAGCCTCACCTGGGAGAGACACACACACAGCCCCACCTGGGAGACACACACAGCAGCCTCACCTGGGAGAGACACACACACAGCCCCACCTGGGAGACACACACAGCAGCCCCACCTGGGAGACACACACAGCCTCACCTGGGAGACACACACACAGCCCCACCTGGGAGACACACACACAGCAGCCCCACCTGGGAGACACACACAGCCTCACCTGGGAGACACACACAGCAGCCCCACCTGGGAGACACACACAGCAGCCTCACCTGGGAGAGACACACACAGCAGCCTCACCTGGGAGAGACACACACAGCAGCCTCACCTGGGAGACACACACAGCAGCCCCACCTGGGAGACACACACAGCCCCACCTGGGAGACACACACACAGCAGCCCCACCTGGGAGACACACACAGCCTCACCTGGGAGACACACACAGCAGCCCCACCTGGGAGACACACACACAGCAGCCCCACCTGGGAGAGACACACACAGCAGCCCCACCTGGGAGACACACACACAGCCTCACCTGGGAGACACACACACAGCCCCACCTGGGAGACACACACACAGCCCCACCTGGGAGACACACACAGCAGCCCCACCTGGGAGACACACACACAGCAGCCCCACCTGGGAGACACACACAGCCTCACCTGGGAGACACACACACAGCCCCACCTGGGAGACACACACACAGCAGCCCCACCTGGGAGACACACAGCAGTGTCCTGGGACCTGTCACGCCCTCAGTTTAACAGCTTGTCTGAGGCAGAGCGCCTCCTACAGCTCAGTGTAGAGACTCTGCTGGAGGTCTGTGTTGTGGTATCAAGGTCCTGTCATCATGTTAATGACAGCTAACCAGGCACTGTGACGAGTCAGTGAGAAGAGTCCCATAAAGACGACTGTGTGTGTCACTGGAAAACAGCTGTGAGAGTTACAGGAGAACAACAACGTGTATGTGTGTCAGGAGAGCAGCTGCGTGTGTGTCACCGGAGTAGAAGAGTGTGTCTCATTGGGTGTGTCAGTGTGTGTGTTTTGTGTGTGTGTGTCAGTGAGTTTCGGTGTGCGTGTTTTGTGTGTGTGTGTCAGTACAGTGACTCCATGAGAGTGAAGGGAGGTGACCCCCTGACCTCTGTCTCCCATCGCCCCCTCCCCCTCTCCCTGGTTTCTTCCTCAGCTGCCTCTCCCTCTTCTGTACTCCTGAACTCCTGCTCCCACCTCCCTCTCTCCTCACACGTCTGTCCAGTGAGCAGAGGAGAGTGGAATGGAGGGAGAGAGGAGGGAGGGAGAGAGGAGATTGGAATGGAGGGAGGGAGGAGATTGGAATGGAGGGAGGGAGAGAGGAGATTGGAATGGAGGGAGGGAGGAGAGTGGAATGGAGGGAGAGAGGAGATTGGAATGGAGGGAGGGAGGAGAGTGGAATGGAGGGAGGGAGAGAGGAGATTGGAATGGAGGGAGGGAGGAGAGTGGAATGGAGGGAGAGAGGAGGGAGGGAGATGGATTGGTAGGAGAATGATAGACCATTTTCAATTTTGGATATGATCTTCTCAATTACTCTATTAAGCTGGTCATCTGTTTAATTAATTGGTTGCCATAGAAACCCGTGGACCCCAGGCGGTACCCTGTCAGCCGGCCCGCTCCTATGCAGAACTGGTCTCACTCTTCCCCACCTCTGCTGCAATAGAGTGATTATTAAGGAGATGTTTCAGAGCTCGGTGACAGTTGATGAAGTCTGGTTTTGTCTGCCTGCTCTGGCCCCTGTCTGAGCCCAGCCACAGCTGATAGCAAAATCAATACTGAGAGCGAGGCAGAGGAGGGAGAGATCCAGCTGTAAAGGGAGAGGATCTCGTACTAACAGTAGCAGTATTAGTTGCAGTACCTGTTGGAGTACTAGTTGCAGTAGGAGTAGAAGTATTAGTTACTGTAGCTGTTGGAATATTAGTTTCAGTAGGAGTAGCAGTATTAGTTTTAGAAACTGTTGGAGTATTACTTACAGTAGCACCAGGCTGTTCCTGTAGTTCCTGTAGCTTTTGGGGTATGAGTTGCAGTATCAGCTGGAGTATTAGTTGCAGTAACTGTTGGAGTATTAGTTACAGTAGCAGAAAGAGTATTAGTAATTGTAACTGTTGGTGTATTAGCTGCAGCAGCAGCAGGAGTATTAGTTCCAGTAACTGTTGGGGTATTAGCTGCAGTAGCAGTGGCAATATTACTTCTAGCAACTGTTGTTAAATTAGTTGCAGTAACAGTAAGAATATTAATTGCAGTACCTGTTGAAGTATTAGTTGCAGTAGGAGTAGTAGTATTAGGTAGAGAAACTGCTGGAGTATTAGTTACAGTATCTGTAAAACAATTAGTGACACTAATGACAGCATCAGCATTAATTACAGTAACAGAAGAAACAGCACTATTTATTTGGACAGTAGCGTTATTAGCAGCAATAAAATGAGGTGCAATGTTAGATGAAGTATTAATGATAGTAGCAAACAGAAGTGTTACTGTAAAAGTTACATTACATTATTACTACAGTCACGACATCAGTATTACTTTCTGTTGCTGCATTACTTACAGCAGTAGGAGTATTAGGTAGACTAATATTTGTAACTAGTTAATGTAACTATATTATTTACAGCAAACATTACCAGGATAAGTTACAGCAAGTATGGTAGGATTAGTTACAGTAACAGTATAGATTTAACTAGCACCAGTATTAGTTATATTAGCAGCTGTATTGGTTACAGTAGCAGCAGTACTCCCAGGGGCAGGAGGGAGACAGTAGCAGTATAACTAGCTGCAGTATTAGTTACAGTGACTGCAGTACTCCTTACTGCAGTAGCAATACTCCCAGGGGCAGGAGGGAGACAGTAGCAGTATAACTAGCTGCAGTATTAGTTATATTAGTAGAAGTATTGGTTACAGTAGCAGCAGTACTCCCAGGGGCAGGAGGGAGACAGTAGCAGTATAACTAGCTGTAGTATTACTTATGTTAGCAGCAGTATTTGTTACAGTAGCAGCAGTACTCGAAGGGGCAGTACAGAGACAGTAGCAGTATAACTAGCTGCAGTATTAGTTATATTAGTAGAAGTATTGGTTACAGTAGCAGCAGTACTCCCAGGGGCAGGAGGGAGACAGTAGCAGTATAACTAGCTGTAGTATTACTTATGTTAGCAGCAGTATTGGTTACAGTAGCAGCAGTACTCGACGGGGCAGTACAGAGACAGTAGCAGTATAACTAGCTGCAGTATTAGTTATTTTAGGAGCAGTATTGGTTGCAGTAGCAGCAGTACTCCCAGGGGCAGGAGGGAGACAGTAGCAGTATAACTAGCTGCAGTATTAGTTAGATTAGCAGAAGTATTTCCAGGGGCAGTAGGGAGACAGTAGCAGTAATACTAGCTGCAGGATTAGTTCCAGTGACACCAGTACTCCTTACTGCAGCAGCAGTACTCCCAGGACTTGAGGGTGCAGCCCGCAGAGACTCGGACACAGGCTGGGGTTGTCAGGTGTGTGTCCTGGGGAGTATTTATGAGCCCCGGAGGTGCAGAGAAGACAGCAGAGAGACCCAGCTGGGACAGGAGAACTGCCCCCCGCCTCTCTCCCAATCCCTCTCCCTCTCCTCCCTCATCCTTCCCTCAGGAAACAGAGTGCGAGGAGGGGGACAGACAGGGACATTAAAATTCATGGCTTTTTTATTTTCCGTGCTGAGAATCAATACTGTTTACTATGAATGAGCTGAACTCGGCGCAGGGGAGAGGCAGCCGTGGGGTGACTGGATTACCAGGGGCACAGTCGCCGGGGTCAAGGTTAAACACAGGGCTGTGGGGGCAGGGCGAGAGAGAGGGGGGCTGAGGGGGCGTGCCTTGACCAGCCAAATACTCCAGGACACACTCCCCAGTGACCCCCCGCAACCTCCCACACACCCACTGAGACACTCCCACTTGACACACTCCCCACTGACCCCCGCACACTAACACACACCCACTGAGACACTCCCACTGACTCTGACAGAGTAGTCTGAGAGTCTCCAGGCTGGACTGGACTGACTGGACTGGGAGCTGGACTAGTGATTCACTGGGATTATAATCAGACTCACTGACACTGACAGAGCAGTCTGAGACTCTCCAGGCTGGACTGGACTGACTGGACTGGGAGCTGGACTAGTGATTCACTGGGATTATAATCAGACTCACTGACACTGACAGAGCAGTCTGAGAGTCTCCAGGCTGGACTGGACTGACTGGACTGGGAGCTGGACTAGTGATTCACTGGGATTATAATCAGACTCACTACACTGACAGAGCAGTCTGAGAGTCTCCAGGCTGGACTGGACTGACTGGACTGGGAGCTGGACTAGTGATTCACTGGGATTATAATCAGACTCACTGACACTGACAGAGCCGTCTGAGAGTCTGCAGGCTGGACTGGACTGACTGGACTGGGAGCTGGATTAGTTCTGTTTGAATGATGATGCTGTGAAACCTGCAGGGATCCAGCTGCTGACCAGTGCCAGTCAGGTGTGCAGCCCACAGCCCTGCCAGCATCTGTGTCTCAGGGTTCCAGTGACCTGTGGTCAGCTGCTTGGGCTCCTGTCGTATGGAAACTGCATGGCCTCCAGGTCCTTCCTGGTTCAGAGGGTGTGAGCTGTAGTACTGCAGGCGGCCATGGGACCTCCTGCATCCTGGGGTGCAGAGGGGTTCTGATCAGGCTGGCTTTGCTGGTTTACTCTTCCTTTCACACCCTAGCCTCTCCCTCTCTCCTCTCTCCGCTCTCCTCTCTCCCTTCTCCCTCTCTCCCACTGTCTCCCTCTCTCTCCCTCTCTCCCTGTGTCTCTCCTCTCCAGCTCGTCTGTTCCCTTAGCGACTGTTTCCAAGGCACTGGTTCCCAAGGTGCTGGGGGAGGTGATCTGTGATGTCATGCATACCTAATGACTCACCTGTAATCTGTCTGTCTCGGGCTCTCCTTCCTCTCCCCCCTCAGCCCCCCAGCCCTCCACACCTGAGCCTTCTCTCCTCTTCATCACCCGTCTCTCACTGACACTCCTCTTCATCACCATCTCTCACTGTCTCTCCTCTTCATCACCCGTTTCTCTGTCCTCTTCATCACCGTCTCTCACTGACACTCCTCTTCATCACCATCACTCACAGTCTCTCCTCTTCATCACCCGTCTCTCTGTCCTCTTCATCACCGTCTCTCACTGACACTCTTCTTCATCACCGTCTCTCACTGTCTCTCCTCTTCATCACCTGTCTCTCTCTCTCCTCTTCATCACCGTCTCTCAGTGACACTCTCCTCTTCATCACCCATCTCTGTCTGCTCTTCATCACCTGTCTCTCACTGACACTCTCTCTCCTCTTTATCACCCGTCTCGCACTGTCTCTGGTCTTCATCACCCATCTCTCACCAACCCTCCTCTTCATCATCCGTCTCTCACTGATACACTCCTCTTCGTCACCCATCTCTCACTGATACACTCCTCTTCATCACTGTCTCTCACTGACACTCTCCTCTTCGTCACCCGTCTCTCATTGTCTCTCCTCTTCATCACTGTCTCTCACTGACACTCTCCTCTTCGTCACCTGTCTCTCACTGTCTCCTCTTCGTCACCTGTCTCTCACTGACACTCTCTCTCTTCTTCATCACCCATCTCTCACTCTCTCTCTCCTCTTCATCACCCGTCTCTCTCTCTCCTCTTCATCACCCGTCTCGCACTGTCTCTCCTCTTCATCACCTGTCTCGCACTGTCTGCTCTCCATCACCCGTCTCTCACTGATACACTCCTCTTCGTCACCTGTCTCTCATTGTCTCTCCTCTTCGTCACCCGTCTCTCACTGACCCTCCTCTTCATTACCCGTCTCTCACTGTCTGCTCTTCATCACCCGTCTCACTCTCTCGCTCCTCTGACTTCGCTGTGCCATCCTGTCCCTCTCCCCCTCCCTCTCCCCCTCTCTATTGATCCGGTCATAGTTTTCTCAGTCTTCAGAGCGCCGTGCAGCTTTAATCAATACAGATAATTGTCTGCTTTCTCCCGATGCCAAACAGCATCTCTCTCTGTTTTTCTCAATGAAGTGCAGGTCTTCCCCGGCCCCCCTTCCTGTGTGGGGGACTCCCTCTTAATGACAGGAGAGGCCTCCCTCCTCGTCACCGATCTCGGCTAGATCTTGCCTTCGCCACGCTCCGCCAGGGGCCGGGCGCAGGGCACGGCGTTCGGGGTTCGGGGTTCAGGGTTCAGGGTTCAGGGTTCGTGGCTGAGGGCACAGGGTTTGGGCCTCGGAGTTCGGGATTCAGTGTTCAGGGCTCAGGGCTTGGGGTGCAGGGTTCAGATTCTGGGACTGAGAGCACGGGGCTCGGGCCTCGGCGTTCAGGGTTCAGTGTTCAGAGCTCTGGGCTTGGGGTTCAGGAATCGGGGCTCAAGGCTCAAGCATGACACATTCTCCAGCTCTGATGATGATGAAGGAGTGTTAGTGTGAAGATACAGATGAGCTGGACTGAGTGTCTCTACAGTGACTCTCCAGCTCTGATGATGAAGGAGTGTTAATGTGAAGATACAGAGGAGCTGGACTGAGTGTCTCTACAGTGACTCTACAGCTCTGATGATGATGAAGGAGTGTTAGTGTGAAGATACAGATGAGCTGGACTGAGTGTCTCTACAGTGACTCTCCAGCTCTGATGATGAAGGAGTGTTAGTGTGAAGATACAGAGGAGCTGGACTGAGTGTCTCTACAGTGACTCTACAGCTCTGATGGTGATGAAGGAGTGTTAGTGTGAAGATAAAGAGGAGCTGGACTGAGTGTCTCTACAGTGACTCTACAGCTCTGATGATGATGAAGGAGTGTTAGTGTGAAGATACAGAGGAGCTGGACTGAGTGTCTCTACAGTGACTCTACAGCTCTGAGGATGATGATGGAGAAATGTGAGAATCTCTAGCAGTCTCCCCAGTCCAGTCAGGTGTGTCTGGTGGATTTCAGGGGTGATTATAACAGGAGTGGGCCAGTAGTGTTTTTTTTTGGTGTCACAGTGTGTGTTTGAGATCATACAATCTCACAAATCATTGTGTGACTGGTGCTACTTTAAAGCTCTCTGTTCCAGACTAGCAGTAACATTAATATCCTGACTGTGTAAGAGTCTGATTGCTATCTGTACTGGTTAGTGTATAGAAATTTACAAGTGCGGTGTCTGTCTTTTGTATATTTTTATATTTTGTGTGATCACTGTGTATATATGGGTGTGATCATATTGATGAGTGTATAGATATGCATGTGTGTGCAGTACAGATCAGTCTATAGGTGTGTGTGTGTGCAGTACAGAATCAGTCTATAGGTGTGTGTGTGTGCAGTACAGAATCAGTCTATAGGTGTCTGTGTGTGTGCAGTACAGAATCAGTCTATAGGTGTGTGTGTGTGCAGTACAGAATCAGTCTATAGGTGTGTGTGTGTGCAGTACAGAATCAGTCTATAGGTGTGTGTGTGTGCAGTACAGAATCAGTCTATAGGTGTGTGTGTGTGTGCAGTACAGAATCAGTCTATAGGTGTGTGTGTGTCCAGTACAGATCAGTCTATAGGTGTGTGTGTGTGTGCAGTACAGAATCAGTCTATAGGTGTGTGTGTGTGCAGTACAGAATCAGTCTATAGGTGTGTGTGTGTGCAGTACAGACCACTTTATGGACAGACAGTTCAGGTACTGTATATCCAGTCTTTTGTTCTTTTCTGTGTGCGGCAGTGATTTGATTCTCCTGTCCACTAATAAAACAGCTCGGAGCTGCGGTGCAGGGAAAGACGGGGGAGGAGAGGAGCGCGGAGGCCGATCAGAGAGCAGGCTCACGCCTCACACACCCTGCTCCTCTGCCCTTCGCCTTCCTGGCCGCGGCCCCGTTGTTTCTGTCGCAACCTGACTGACAGAGGAGCGAGGCGCGTCTCCCCCGCCCCCCCGGTTTTTATTTTTTCACCTGCCCGTGCTAAGAGCGTGAATTTGAGTTTTTAGGGAAAGAGATGGGCTGAGGAGTGGTGGGGGAGTTTGGTCGCTGCAGAAGTGCCTCCGGTGTGTGTGTGTCGGCCTGCCCCCTGCGCGGGGCCCCGATCGATACCAACTTGGTAGCAATAAAGCTTTCTCTCCCTGTCATATGTGCAGAATACAAAGCAGAGTGGAGGGGGGAGAAGGGTGAAAAGCTGTTCCGCTAGCCAGACCAATTTCCTAACCCCCCTCCTCCTTCTCCTCCCCTCCCTCGCTCTCTCCTCTCTCCCACCCTGCCTCTCTCCAAACCGGATTCCCTCTCCCTGTTTTCTCTGCATGGATTTTGCCATTTTCACAATGGTGATAAACAAATCCCATCTACCTATTGTCCTGATGACTGGAGGAGGAGAGAGGAGACACAGACAGACCTGGCTGTCCAGAGAGGACAGGCTCAGTGACCACAGCCTGGACACTGACACTGGACACGGGCAGACCTGGCTGTCCAGAGAAGACAGGCCCAGTGACCACAGCCTGGACACTGACACTGGACACAGGCAGACCTGGCTGTCCAGAGAGGACAGGCTCAGTGACCACTGAACTGAGTCAGGGTGTTTCTCACGGTGACAGTCCGTCAGTGTGTCAGTCAGTCAGGGTGTTTCTCAGGGTGACAGTCCGTCAGTGTGTCAGTGAGTCAGGGTGTTTCTCAGGGTGACAGTCAGTCGGTGTGTCAGAGAGTCAGGGTGTTTCTCAGGGTGACTATCCGTCAGTGTGTCAGTGAGTCAGGGTGTTTCTCAGGGTGACAGTCCGTCAGGGTGTCAGTCAGTCAGGGTGTTTCTTAGGGTGACAGTCCGTCAGTGTGTCAGTGAGTCAGGGTGTTTCTCAGGGTGACAGTCCGTCAGTGTGTCAGTGAGTCAGGGTGACAGTCAGTCAGTGTGTCAGTGAGCCAGGGTGTTTCTCAGGGTGACAGTCCGTCAGGGTGTCAGAGAGTCAGGGTGTTTCTCAGGGTGACTATCCGTCAGTGTGTCAGTGAGTCAGGGTGTTTCTCACGGTGACAGTCCGTCAGGGTGTCAGTGAGTCAGGGTGACAGTCAGTCAGTGTGTCAGTGAGCCAGGGTGTTTCTCAGGGTGACAGTCCGTCAGGGTGTCAGAGAGTCAGGGTGTTTCTCAGGGTGACTATCCGTCAGTGTGTCAGTGAGTCAGGGTGTTTCTCAGGGTGACAGTCCGTCAGTGTGTCAGTGAGTCAGGGTGTTTCTCAGGGTGACAGTCAGTCAGTGTGTCAGTGAGCCAGGGTGTTTCTCAGGGTGACAGTCCGTCAGGGTGTCAGTGAGTCCCTAGCAGACAGTACAATCCTGTAAAGTTTGTCTTGTAACAGTTCAGTTCAGAGGAGTCACAGCTGTAATGCTGCGCACTGGCTGACCGCATTGCAGTGATAGAGACAGTGACCTCTGACCTGGCTGTGGCGCTGTGCTGAGGGTCCTTAAGGTACTGAGCCGCACACTCTGAGAGCGACCCTTGACCTTTGGCCCTGAATGGCTCAGCCTGCACCTGAAAACATGACTGATGCTAATTTCTCAAGTGTTGCCTGATTGGTCAGTGATCCCTCTCTGACACAGTAGGGTGAGAATTAAGATGGATCAGCTTGTTTAGGATCGCTTCGGGAAATGTGTGTTCCGCAGGAACTGGAGTGCTGCTGTACAGGGCTCTTGTCAACAGCAGGAAAGTGCTCCTGGAAGCCAGAGTGTGGTAAACAGTGCTGCTCTTGCTGCTGTCCCTGCACTAGGCCCACAGGCAAACACACACTTCATCAGCCTGGGCAACAACACGATCCCTGAGAATCTGGGCTCATGAGGACAGTAACTGGGCCAGCTCAGTCCCTGAGAGCCCCAGTCCTTCAGGGTCCCTAGTGTCTTCAGTCAGGGGTTAAAGGCCACTGAGAATCTGGGCTCATGAGGACAGTAACTGGACCTGCTCAGTCCCTGAGAGCCCCAGTCCTTCAGGGGCTCTGGGGGTCTTCAGTCAGGGGTTAAAGGTCACTGTGAACTCTCTCTTTATCCCCCTCTCTCTCCGTCCTCTGTCCCACTGTCGTGCTGGCCCAGTCACACAGTCTCTCTCAGTCTTCATCATAATAAAAAGGCATTCATATATCAGGCTTCTCCCTCTGTCTCTGTACTTTTATTGGAAAGACAAGAGTGAGCTTCTTTCACCTCCATCTGTCTTTCCCCCTCCCTCCCTCTCTCCCTGTCTCTCATTCTCTCCTTTATTGGAAAAAGACAGCACGAATCCTTCATCCCTGTCCCTCTCCTCCTAATTCCCTCTTTTATTGTACAATATCGTCCAGCCCATCCCCCGCCTCCTGTTCTCCTTCTCGGCTCCTCTTTCCCTCCTTTCTCTCCCTCTCTCCCTTTCCCTCTCTCCTTTCTCTCTCCCCCTCCAGGTCTCTACCTGCCCCTGTCTTCTCTCTATTCTCTCTCTCCCCTCTCTCCTCCCTCTCCCTGTCCCTCTTTCTCCTGTCTTTCTGTTTCTCCCTTCCCCTCTGTCTCCTGGCTCTCTCCTCTCTCCCCTCTGCCCTGTCTCTCCCTCTCTCCTATCTCCCCTCTCTCCTGTCTCTCTCTCCTCTCTCCATCTCTCCCCTGTCTCTCTCCTCTCTCCCTCTCTCCCCTGTCTCTCTCCTCTCTCCATCTCTCCCCTGTCTCCTCTCTCTCTCCTCTCTGGCCCAGGGGAGAGGGCAGTAATAATGTATGTGATCGAGAGAGTTGCGTACACGCGATTATTGTCTTGTCGGGAGTCAGGGGTATCGATCCACCCAGAAATATGAGCCAGAGAATAGAGCGACCGTGTCAGTTACAATAACCACAGATCCCTGGAGCCCTGGCTGCACACACACCATACACACACTGATACACACACCGGTACACACACTGATACACACACCGGTACACACACTGATACACACACCATACACACACTGATACACACACCGGTACACACACTGATACACACACCATACACACACTGATACACACACCATACACACACTGATACACACACCGGTACACACACTGATACACACACCGGTACACACACTGATACACACACCATACACACACTGATACACACACCGGTACACACACTGATACACACACTGATACACACACCGGTACACACACTGATACACACACCGGTACACACACTGCTCACACCATACACACACCGGTACACACACTGCTCACACCATACACACACTGATACACACACTGCTCACACCATACACACACTGATACACACACTGCTCACACTATACACACACTGCTCACACACTGCTCACACCATACACACACTGATACACACACTGCTCACACTATACACACACTGCTCACACCATACACACACCATACACACACTGATACACACACCGGTACACACACTGCTCACACCATACACACACTGCTACACACACCGGTACACACACTGATACACACACCGGTACACACACTGCTCACACCATACACACACCGGTACACACACTGCTCACACCATACACACACTGCTACACACACCGATAGTCACACTGATACACACACTACTAACACCTATACTCACACTGATGCACACTCTGACACACACACCACATATTGGAACTACATGCACACTATAATAAGAACACAAATCCACTGACAGATACGCGGTAACAAAGGATTAGGATTTAAACAGAGATCGGTGACTCACTCTGGGGCTGCCTAGCAGCTGAAACATCACAGGTTTCAAAATGTGAACGTGGTAGAGTGCTTCCACACCTATGCATGCACTTACACAGCAGCTCAGAAAGTGACACACACACACACGTGCACACAAACCTATGCGCTCACACACACACACACACACACACACACACACACACGCAGACACACACATGCACACGCGTGCACGCGCTCACACGATCATAGCGCGCACACGCACAGACCTCTTGGTGCTGTTGCCAGGCAGCGGGCAGCACTGGCCTATCAGAGTGCAGCATTGTGTCCACTGATGTCACTCCAGCGACTGACCAGCTCTGCCAAACTGCAGCCTGAGAGAGAGAGTTTAAACTTCAGACTGTATGATAAGGACGAAGCAGTGACGATGGTGTTATACGGTGAAACTCTCCAGACTGGACTGACTGGACTGGGAGCTGGATTAGTGATTCACTGGGATTATAATCAGACTCACTGACACTGACAGAGCAGTCTGAGACTCTCCAGGCTGGACTGGTCTGACTGGATTGGGAGCTGGATTAGTGATTCACTGGGATTATAATCAGACTCACTGACACTGACAGAGCAGTCTGAGACTCTCCAGGCTGGACTGGACTGACTTTACTATGAGCTGGATTAGTTATGAACTGGGATTATAATCAGACACACAGTCAGAGCAGTCTGAGACTCTCCAGGCTGGACAGACTTTTCTGTGAGCTGGATTAGTTATTAACTGGGATTATAATCAGAATCCCATTGACACTGACAATAGTCTGTTTCTAATTCTATCTAAATCAATTAACAAATTAAATACTTGAGGAAACTCAGTGCTGGGAATGCTTTGTAGTTTCTTAAATATGTGTTTGAGGGACAGCATTGAGTCTGTTGTGCCCAGCCTGGTGGCACAGAGAACTGAGTTAGACAGGCAGTAACTCATTCAACCACCTTTACAGATGTGACCCCTAAAAAAAGGGGTTTGGTACAGTATCTATTAGACTCTCAATCTGACAGCTGTCCTCCTGGTGTAACAGGACTGGACCTGACCCACTGGACCGGCTGTCCTCCTGGTCCAACAGGACTGGACCTTAACTTATTTGAACTCTGTATTAGTGGGTCAGTTAATCGAGTACAGTAGTTAAGTAAACGAGGTCTTGACCGGATTGAAGACCCGCAACTTGCTGTTCCGGCTCGCTATCGCTGTAAACACTGAGAGAGCTCAAACATAGGAATTGATGGGTAATGCTGCCACCATGCGGTCACATCGAGGTACTGCACGACAACATTTTTCTTTTCTTACGGAAAGAGACAAAAATATTAATACAATTATTGTAACGTTATTTTATGTGTTATTTTTAAACAATACGGTTTTTAGCTTTTTATTTTATCATAGAGCTGGTACAGAGAGGAGAGAGAGGGGGGTACAGGGACAGTGGGGGGGGGGAGGAAGGAGAGAGAGGGGTACAGAGAGTAGAGAGAGGGGGCACAGGGAGGAGAGAGAGGGGTGCAGAGAGTAGAGAGAGGGGGCACAGGGAGGAGAGAGGGGTGCAGAGAGGATAGAGAGAGAGGGGTACAGAGGATAGAGAGAGGGGTACAGAGGAAAGAGAGAGAGGGGTACAGAGGAAAGAGAGAGAGGGGTACAGAGAGGAGAGAGGGGGGTACAGGGAGGAGAGAGAGGGGTACAGAGCAAAGCAGAAGAGAGAGAGGCAGAGAGGGACAGAACGAGAAGGCGGAGTGAACTGCCTCATGCTGAAGCACGCGGACAGTGATGAAGAGTTTCCACACCACCCCAGCACTTTCCTCAGTCCCCCGTCCGCGCTCTCTCTCCTCCTCCTCTCCGTCTGTCTGTTTCCGTCTCTCCTCCTCTCCCCCTCCCTCCTGCTGCCCTCTCTCGCACGCGACTCCAGCTGCCTGTCGCCCTGCTTTCACCCCAGCTCTTGGCAGCGCTGTGTCCCTCCTGCCTGAGAGTCTCTCTCTCTGCCTTTCAGTCCCTGTCTCTCTGTCTCTGCCCCCTGTGTGTCTCTCTGTGTCTCTCTCTGCCCCCTGTGTGTCTCTGTGTCTCTGCCCCCTGTGTGCCTCTCTTCCCCCTGCGTGTCTCTCTGTGTCTCTGCCCCCTGTGTGTCTCTGTGTCTCTCTGCCCCCTGAGTGTCTCTCTGTGTCTCTGCCCCCTGTGTGTCTCTGTGTCTCTCTGCCCCCTGAGTGTCTCTCTGTGTCTCTGCCCCCTGTGTGTCTCTGTGTCTCTCTGCCCCCTGAGTGTCTCTCTGTGTCTCTGCCCCCTGTGTGTCTCTGTGTCGTCTCTGTGTCTCTGGCTGCGCGTCTCTCTGACAGGAAGCAGGGGGCGGGGCGGAGGCGCGGGAGGAGAGAGAGGCGGGCGGCGGGCGGCGGGCGGCGGGCGGCGAGGGAGAAAGTGACTGTTTCTCCCTGTCATCACGGTCCGCACTTTCGCTCGCTGGCGCGGAGAGAGAGGGGGAGTGAGAGGAGAAGTGATTAGACAGACAGAGAGGGAGAGAGACAGACAGACAGGCAGGAGGCACGGGCTTGGACCATGGTTCACTCTAACGTTTGGGTTCCAGGTAAGAGCTAGAAGTTCGCAAACTGAGATATTTGCTGCTAAATTAATCCTGATCAATTAATGAACTAATCAACTGCCGGGTGGCTTTAGCATGTTTTCGGGGGGACGCGTCTGTGCTGGGAGAGCTGGGGCAGTGGGAGAGGAAGGGAGTGGAGTGATTGGTGATGGTTTTGCTCATTACCGGGCTTGCAGTAATTAACAATGTGCCGTTACACCCGGGCGAGTTCAGACTTTGCGCTTGTCTGTCACAAGTTCCTCTCAGAGTTGCTGAATTGGAAACGCACCTCGCTGTGTCAGATAGACACAGTCCTTATAGATCAGGATATTGATCTCGCTGCCAGTCAGGGGTACCACTGTTAAAAACTCAGTCATCT
This sequence comes from Lepisosteus platostomus, assembly GCF_059453375.1. Lineage (NCBI taxonomy): Eukaryota > Metazoa > Chordata > Actinopteri > Semionotiformes > Lepisosteidae > Lepisosteus > Lepisosteus platostomus. The sequence continues at coordinate 13,974,458 of NC_142636.1, read as the reverse complement.
GGGACAAGGGGTTTCTGTGATGTGTCAGTGTCCTGCTGTGAGTAATGGGGGGTATCAGTGCTGGATTAGCAACTGTGGGACTGACTAACACACTGAGATACTGATTGACACACTGATTATACATTACAACTGTACACACATAGCGCCAGTGTGAGACACTGGATTCTAACTGTACACACACAGCGCCAGTGTGAGACACTGGATTCTAACTGTACACACACAGCGCCAGTGTGAGACACTGGATTCTAACTGTACACACACAGCGCCAGTGTGAGACACTGGATTCTAACTGTACACACACAGCGTCGGTGTGAGACACTGGATTCTAACTGTACACACACAGCGTCGGTGTGAGACACTGGATTCTAACTGTACACACACAGCGCCAGTGTGAGACACTGGATTCTAACTGTACACACACAGCGCCAGTGTGAGACACTGGATTCTAACTGTACACACACAGCGCCAGTGTGAGACACTGGATTCTAACTGTACACACACAGCGTCAGTGTGAGACACTGGATTCTAACTGTACACACACAGCGCCAGTGTGAGACACTAGATTCTAACTGTACACACACAGCGTCAGTGTGAGACACTGGATTCTAACTGTACACACACAGCGTCAGTGTGAGACACTAGATTCTAACTGTACACACACAGCGCCAGTGTGAGACACTGGATTCTAACTGTACACACACAGCGCCAGTGTGAGACACTGGATTCTAACTGTACACACACAGCGTTGGTGTGAGACACTAGATTCTAACTGTACACACACAGCGCCAGTGTGAGACACTGGATTCTAACTGTACACACACAGCGCCAGTGTGAGACACTGGATTCTAACTGTACACACACAGCGTCGGTGTGAGACACTGGATTCTAACTGTACACACACAGTGTCAGTGTGAGACACTGGATTCTAACTGTACACACACAGCGTCAGTGTGAGGCACTGGATTCTAACTGTACACACACAGCGTCGGTGTGAGACACATGATTCTAACTGTACACACACAGCGCCAGTGTGAGACACTGGATTCTAACTGTACACACACACAGCACCAGTGTGAAACACTGGATTCTAACTGTACACACACAGCGTCGGTGTGAGACACATGATTCTAACTGTACACACACAGCGCCAGTGTGAGACACTGGATTCTAACTGTACACACACACAGCGCCAGTGTGAGACACTGGATTCTAACTGTACACACACAGCGCCAGTGTGAGACACTGGATTCTAACTGTCAGACAGACAGGGAAAAAGAGGTGGAAGGGAGAGTCAATAAGTAATGAAGATATTATCAGTTTACATAGAGATGTCAGCGTCTCAGTGTCAGTGTCAGAGTATCAGAGTGCTACAGTGTCAGAGTATCAGTACTTCAGAGTATCAGAGAGTGGATCTCCTGTCACAGTCTGAGGAACAGTGAGCCTGTCTCCCAATAATACTCCATATGTTTATATGTAAATATGTTATGATTGTGTCTTTATTGTAAATGTCTGTAGACTTTTGTTTTATGTTAATTGTATTTGTTTTGCTTTGGCAACACTGATTTTACTCATGCCAATGAAGCACCTTGAATTGAATTGAATAGCATCAGTTTGTCAGAGTATCAGTATATTAGAGTATCAGAGAGTGTTTCAATGTCAGAGTATCAGTATATGAGAGTATCAGAGTGTTTCAGTGTGTCAGAGTATCAGTATATCAGAGTATCAGAGTGTTTCAGTGTGTCAGAGTATCAGAGTACCAGCGTGTCAGAGTGTGTTAGTGCATCAGACTATCAGTGTTTCAGAGCATCAGAGAGTTTCGGTGGGTCAGAATATGTGTCTCAGTGTATCATAGAGTTCAAAGTCAATTTATGGCTCACATTACACATAGACGCATCAGTGTGTCTGTGTGTATTAATACCCCTGTAGACAGTACTTCATCTAAGTCTGTCTGTGTGTAGTAGTGTGTAGTGTGTAGCAGTGTGTATTAATAGCACAGATGACAGTAACTCCTCTCAGTGTGTAGCAGTGTGTATTAATAGCCAAGCTGACAGTAAGTTTCTGGGTTTTACACCCTCTGAACGAGCCAGCAGTCTGAGAGGAAGTAGACAGAGGAAGTGAGAAGACCAGTGAAGAAATTAAACATCTCTGGTCTTCACAGCACACCCTACACACGTCTGTACACCGATACTGTAACACACACTAGTGCACACCCCACACACTCTCACTGTCACACAGCACACCATACACACATAGAAATATTCTGGCCTACACACTGAGTATACCTCTCAAATACTCAAAGAAAAACTGGGGCCTACACATAGCTTAAAATAATACACATAAATCTCTCTACAGTGACAGAGCAGTCTGAGACTCTCCAGGCTGGACTGGACTGACTGGACTGGGAGCTGGATTAGTGATTCACTGGGATTATAATCAGACTCCCTTTGACACTGGCAGAGCAGTCTGAGACTCTCCAGGCTGGACTGGTCTGATTGTACCGTGAGCTGGATTAGTGATTCACTGGGATTATAATGTGTGTACCGTGAGCCGGATTAGTGATTGAGGTTATCAACACTGTAAAATCTTCCTGATCTAATTTTGAGACATTACTGCCCCCTGGTGTCAATGACTTAGAATGACCTTTTTAATACTCTAACCTTTCTAAATGATGATGAGAGTGGCAGAACAGCAGGGATGGGAGATTAGGAGAGAGTGGAGGAGTGAAAGGAGGTGAGGAGAGCGAGAGGAGGGATAGGAGGTGAGGAGAGAGAGGAGGAGTGAAAGGAGGTGAGGAGAGCGAGGAGGAGTGATGGGACGGGAGGGATAGGAGAGAGAGGAGGGGTAAGGAGGTGAGGGGAGAGAAGGGGAGAGATAGGAGATGAGGAGAGAGAGGAGGCGTAGGAGATGTTTATGTGCTGCAGGTGTCAGTTATAATTAGTTGTTCGTTAAGTGTTTTTGCATTTCTTAAAAAAGGGAAGTTTGATTTGTGCGTCAGCAAATAATTATTTCTGTGTCAATCTGTGTGAGAGTGTGTGTGTCTCTCCTTGTGTGAGAGTGTGTGCGTCTCTCCCTGTGTGAGAGTGTGTGTGTCTCTCCCTGTGTGAGAGTGTGTGTGTGTCTCTCCCTGTGTGAGAGTGTGTCTCTCCCTGTGTGAGAGTGTGTGCGTGTCTCCCTGTGTGAGAGTGTGTGTGTGTTTCTATTTGTGTGAGAGTGTGTGTGTCTCTCCCTGTGTGAGAGTGTGTGTGTGTTTCTCCCTGTCTGAGAGAGTTTGTTTCACCGTGTGTGGGTGTGTCTGTGTCTCTCATTGTGTGAGAGTGTGTGTTTCACTGTGTGTGTAGTTCACCATGTGTGGGAGTGTGCGTGTCTCAACATGTCAGTGTGTTTTGTGGTTATGTGTGTCGTGTTGCTCACACATGTCAGTTAGAAGTGGTGTGTGTTAGTGCTGTGTGGGTCTCTCCTCTCATGCCCCTAGTCTCTGTGTCTCAGGGGCTGTCCCCAGGAAGCACAAGGGATAAAACAGGAAGTGATATTGAACAAAAGGGATGAGGTCATCATGAGTCACAGGGCAGCTGAGCGCAACGCTTAAATCTGTCCCCTGCATTACAAGAGAGAGGGAGAGCAGAGACGAGGAACAAAGAGGAAGGAAAGTGTATAGTGGGGAAAAGGTTAGAGAGGGGTTAATACAGACACATTTGACACTACCGACTCCCTACCTGTTGTGCTGAGGTTGGTGACTGCCTGGGACATTGACATTGTGTATATATCTTCAGTTCTGAACAGACTAGCAGTTAGTAGCTAATTGTTCCCAGAATCTCATCCATCTGTTTCCTGAGAGAAGCCAGGGGATCAGCTTCAACAATGTGCTTGGGGAGCTTGTTCCCCCCTCCCACCCCCCTCTGTGTACAGCAGGATCTCATCCAGCTGAGTCTTGAGAAAAGTCAGGGTATCGGCTTCAACAACATGGCCGGGCAGCTTGTTCCACACCCCCACCCCCCTCTGCGTAAAGAAGTGTCTCCTGTTCTGGATCCCAGAGCAGCATCTTTGCTATTACAGGGTGACCAGACCTGTACAGACTCTTCTAACCGAATGTAAGTGCTCCTGCAGCCGCTGTCGAGCAGACGTGAGCGTCTCTCCCACAGACGGGGGCTGAGCCCGGCTCCTCCAGACGGCGGCGGGCCGGAAGGGCGCATGGGTTTCAGAGAGCGAGAGTGGTGACTCACGGGCTCATGCAAATGGGGGAACAGGCGCAACTGAAAGCTTCACGTTTCGATGAGTCTGTAAAAACAGCTCACTCAGCCTGTCCCTGCGCCCGCGGTGCGGTGATGTCATCCCGGCTGGGGTGAGGGGTGAGGGGTGATGGGGGAGGAGCCCCACCCCCCTCCCCCAGGGTCCAGGGTGCCGCTGGGCTCGGATACAGCAGAGGCATCACACATGAATCTGGGCCTGGGACAGTACAGAGTATTCAGTTAGTATCATCACTGAGAGAGAGTATTCAGACAGTAACATCACTGAGAGAGTACAGAGTATTCAGACAGGATCATCACTGAGAGAGACAGTACAGAGTATTCAGACAGCATCATCACTGAGATAGAGAGTATTCAGACAGTATCATCACTGAGAGAGACAGTACAGAGTATTCAGACAGTATCATCACTGAGAGAGACGCTACAGAGTATTCAGAAAGTATAATCACTAAGAGAGTACAGAGTATTCAGACAGTAACATCACTGAGAGAGACGGTACAGAGTATTTGGACAGTATCGTCACTGAGACTTGAGAGAGAGGGTACAGAGTATTCGGACAGTATCGTCACTGAGAGAGACGGTACAGAGTATTCGGAAAGTATTGTCACTGAGAGAGATTGTGAATTTTGAGTGCATGTTTGTGAGACAGTCAGCAACCGAGAGAGGGAGTGGTGTTGAGGGAGGGTGTGTGTTGGTCTTCAGTTTCAGTCTGAGTGAAGACAGGAAACCAGTGCCAAAGTGTCTGTTGATGTTCTCATTATTAGAGATCCAATTACCACGCTGATGAGTAACTGAGGGACCCCTGCCTCCCTGTCTGTTTTCGAAGAACATCAGAAGATAATGCCGTACAGCGGGGAGGGCTCCCTCAGTTACTCAGCAGCTGATCGGTCCCAAGTTATCTTATCCCGAAGAATCCCAGCAGACCGATCCCAGACGCTCGATCCAGACCCCCACCACCCTTTGTGTAAAGTTATACAGTCTTTGTGCTCAGTCGTAACCTCCTGCTGTGCCCTTGCATTCTAGTTCCACTGTGGAAGGTAAAGGGATCATTTGGTTGACTTTGTCAACAACCTTTCAGGATTTTGAATAGTGCGCTACCTGAAGGGACTGACAGTGCGTGACATTTCTTTCCGACCCAGAATTGTTCTGGCTGCTCCTCTACGGTGCAGTGACCCAGCTCTCTGCTCTCTCTCAGATATCAGGATGTCGAAGCCGGCAGAGGCTGAGAAGTCAGGGGTGGACTCTTCTCAGCTGGAGAGCACAGGTACTCTGTCTCTCTGCATATAAATATGCCAGTGTGTCAGTGTCTCTCAGTGTGTCTCTGTGTCTCTCAGTGTCTCTGTGTCTCTCAGTGTCTCTGTGCCTCTCAGTGTGTCTCTTGGTGTGTCAGTGTGCTACAGAGTCTCTGTGTCAGTGTGTTTGTGCCTCTCAGTGTGTCTCTCGGTGTGTCAGTGTGTCACTGTCAGTGTGTGGGATCTGATAAGATCTCTCTCCTCCCCTCCCTCTGTCACTTCACCTTTTCCCTTCTGTGTTCTCTCCTCTGTTTTTCTCACAGTTTCCGACTGTGTGAAAATGCTCATTAAGCAAAAAGAAATGCCTTTATGAATCTGTGCTACATTACTGCCCACGACAGATAATTATCACACTAATAACATTCTGTTGTTTCCTGACTAATCTTTCCTCTCTCTCTCAGACTCCGAGAAGAATGGTCCAGATTCCAACCATCAGGTAGCTTCTTATATTGTTGTTATTATTATTATTAGTAGTAGTATAAGTATTATTAATGAGTGGAATCAGTGCCCCTCTCTGACTGGTTGTTCTTGGGTTGTGATTTTTTAGGTCCAGCCAATGAAAGTCAGTCCCTTCGCCCTCTCGCCCACTCTGAGCAGCAACAAGGTAAGTGGTGAGCACTCTCCACATCCACACTCAGCCTCTAGTTCTTACTCTTATTGAGAGACAGGCTCACTGTTCCTCAGGCTGGGACAGGAGATCACACACTGTATTATTATTATTGAGAGACAGGCTCACTGTCTGTTCCTCAGGCTGGGACAGGAGATCACACACTGTATTATTATTATTATTGAGAGACAGGCTCACTGTCTGTTCCTCAGGCTGGGACAGGAGATCACACACTGTATTATTATTATTGAGAGACAGGCTCACTGTCTGTTCCTCAGGCTGGGACAGGAGATCACACACTGTATTATTATTATTATTGAGAGACAGGCTCACTGTCTGTTCCTCAGGCTGGGACAGGAGATCACACACTGTATTATTATTATTGAGAGACAGGCTCACTGTCTGTTCCTCAGGCTGGGACAGGAGATCACACACTGTATTATTATTATTATTGAGAGACAGGCTCACTGTCTGTTCCTCAGGCTGGGACAGGAGATCACACACTGTATTATTATTATTATTATTGAGAGACAGGCTCACTGTCTGTTCCTCAGGCTGGGACAGGAGATCACACACTGTATTATTATTACTGAGAGACAGGCTCACTGTTCCTCAGGCTGGGACAGGAGATCACACACTGTAATATTATTATTATTGAGAGACAGGCTCACTGTTCCTCAGGCTGGGACAGGAGATCACGCACTGTATTATTATTGAGAGACAGGCTCACTGTCTGTTCCTCAGGCTGGGACAGGAGATCACACACTGTATTATTATTATTGAGAGACAGGCTCACTGTTCCTCAGGCTGGGACAGGAGATCACACACTGTATTATCATTATTGAGAGACAGGCTCACTGTCTGTTCCTCAGGCTGGGACAGGAGATCACACACTGTATTATTATTATTGAGAGACAGCCTCACTGTCTGTTCCTCAGGCTGGGACAGGAGATCACACACTGCATTATTATTGAGAGACAGGCTCACTGTTCCTCAGGCTGGGACAGGAGATCACACACTGTATTATTATTATTGAGAGACAGGCTCACTGTCTGTTCCTCAGGCTGGGACAGGAGATCACACACTGTATTATTATTGAGAGACAGGCTCACTGTTCCTCAGGCTGGGACAGGAGATCACACACTGTATTATTATTATTGAGAGACAGGCTCACTGTTCCCCAGGCTGGGACAGGAGATCACACACTGTATTATCATTATTGAGAGACAGGCTCACTGTCTGTTCCTCAGGCTGGGACAGGAGATCACACACTGTATTATCATTATTGAGAGACAGGCTCACTGTCTGTTCCTCAGGCTGTGACAGGACAGCCAGGTCTGCCTGTGTCCAGTTTCTATGGCCAGGCTGTGGTCACTGGTGGTCAGTGTCCTTCCACCCCTCTCTCTGCTCCTCAGTCTGTCTCTCCACTCAGCTTCTGTCAGGTCTCCATGTGTACCAGTGTGTGTATCACAGTGTGTATATGAGAGTGTGTCTGTGTGTATATCATGGGGAGTGTGAAGGAGTGAAGTAGGGGGTTATTATGAAAGGGTGAAGTAAAGAGTGAGAGACACGGTACCTCTCTTCGCAGGGGAAGACAGAAGAGTGCACTGAGATGTCCCCGGCCCCCCCTGCTCCCACAGGGCCCCCAGGACCCCCATCGCAGACACACCTCCCCCAGACTCAGCTCATGCTGGCCAGCAGCCAGCTGGCAGGGGTAAGACTGCGTGGGTTTGTGTCAGTGTGAGACCGTGTGTGCAGTGTGTATCAGTGTGAGACAGTGTGTCAATGTGTGTGTCAGTGTGTCAATGTGTGTGTCAGTGCGAGATAGTGTGTGTCAGTGTGAGACAGTGTGTCAGTGCGAGACAGTGTGTGTCAGTGTGAGACAGTGTGTCAGTGTGAGACAGTGTGTGTCAGTGTGAGACAGTGTGTGCAGTGTGTCAATGTGTGTGTCAGTGTGAGACAGTGTGTGTCAGTGTGAGACAGTGTGTGCAGTGTGTCAATGTGTGTGTCAGTGCGAGATAGTGTGTGTCAGTGTGAGACAGTGTGTGCAGTGTGTCAATGTGTGTGTCAGTGTGAGACAGTGTGTGTCAGTGTGAGACAGTGTGTGCAGTGTGTCAATGTGTGTGTCAGTGCGAGACAGTGTGTGTCAGTGTGAGACAGTGTGTGCAGTGTGTCAATGTGTGTGTCAGTGCGAGATAGTGTGTGTCAGTGTGAGAGTGTGTGCAGTGTGTCAATGTGTGTGTCAGTGCGAGATAGTGTGTGTCAGTGTGAGACAGTGTGTGCAGTGTGTCAATGTGTGTGTCAGTGTGAGACAGTGTGTGTATGAGCGTGTGTGTGCATGTGTAGTGTGTGCAATGTGTGCAGTCAGTTGTCTATTAGTAGTGTGTTTCGTGTGTGTAGGAAGTTTGTTGTGTGTGTGTTAGTGGTGTGTGTTGTGTGTTCTTTGCTATTTTATCTTCTTCTGCTGCCTGACAATCTGTCCCTCCTCCCCCCTCTCCCCTCTCTCTCACTCCTCACTCTCTCCCCCCTTCTCCCCCTTTCCTGCCCCCTCTCTGTCCTTTCTCCTCCTCTATCTCCCTTTTCTGCCCCCCATCTCCCCTCTCCCCCTCTCTCTCCTCTTCTCTCCCTCCTCTCTCCCCTCTCCCCCCTCTCCCTCTTTCCTGCGCCCCGTCTCCTCTCTCTCCTCTTCTCTCCCTCCTCTCTCCCCTCTCCCCCTCTCTCTCCTCTTCTCTCTCCCCTCTCCCCCTCTCTCTCCTCTTCTCTCCCTCCTCTCTCCCCTCTCCCTCTTTCCTGCCCCCCGTCTCCTCTCTCTCCTCTTCCTCTCCCCCAGCTGACGGCTCTCTTGCCTGCTCAGCAGCAGCTGTTGCTCCAGCAGGCGCAGGCGCAGCTCCTGGCAGCTGCAGTGCAGCAGTCCCACGCAGCCCACGCAGCTGCTGCAGCCCACGCCACCAATCAGCAGCAGCAACAGCAGCAGCAACAGCAGCAACAAAGTCAACAGCAGCAGCAGCAGCAGCAGCAAGCGCAACAGCACAGCACACAACCCCCCCCTGATCCCCAAAATCCCCACCCACACCACCACCCACCCCAGCTCACCCTCTCTCAGCCAATCCAGCTCACTGCACAGGTATGACTGACCACCTGCACCACACCTCATTCCTGCTGCTCCCCGCCCACCCTCCACCCATCCCCCCCCGCCTCTCTGCCCCAGGGTGCTCCCAGCCAATCCCATCGCCACCCTCTCTCATGACCACACCCTGCTGTCACACTGGCAGCCAATCACCTGCCTCATCAAGCCACTCATCCCCTCCCATCCTCATGTCCACAGCCAATGAGGTTTCCTCAGCTTGGGGGCCACACCCCCTTTTCAGGACCGCCAACCAATGGCATGGCATCTGCGGCACAGACGTCCCGCCCTCTGGTGGAATCGATCGGGTGACTCTTTCTTCTCTCTCTCTCTCTCTCTGTCTCTCAGGATATCCAGCAGCTGCTTCAGCTCCAGCAGCTGGTCCTGGTACCTGGACATCACCTGCAGTCCCCTGCTCAGTTCCTCCTGCCTCAGGCACAGCAAGGGCAGCAAGGTGACCATTCAGGGCGGAGTCTATTGCAGAAAGGGCCAATGAGGACAGGAGCCAGTCAGCACAGGGGCGAATCAGAACCAGTCTGTCAGTATAGTATAGTATAGTCTGTGTAAGAGCATGCCAACTGGTAAAGGGATCTGAAATAGAAGCACAGGGGCCAATCAGGATTCGAAACCAACCATTTTCTGTGGCATTCTGACTCCGAACAAGAGAACTCCAGCTCCAGAGTTTCCAAACGGATTTGACTGTTTTTGCTTTCTTTAATATCCTCACACAGACGGCGCCCACAGCAAACACAATGACCAGTCAGCTCAGTCAAGTCATAAAGGAACACAGAGCAATAAAAACAGGGAAACGGTCAGTTTCAGCCCTGGTATGGTTCACTGATGTATTCAGGTGTGAAATTTCCCTGTTTTGTAGGTCTGCTATCAACACCAAATCTAATTCCACTACCTCAACAAAACCAAGGGGGCCTGCTGTCCGGCCCACCCAGAATGGGCCTGCAAGCACAGGTGATCACTGTCGTCCCAGCCTGTCTCCTCTCTCCCTGTCTCCTCTCTCCTCTCTCCTCTCTCTCCCTGTCTCCTCTCTCCTCTCTTTCCCTGTCTCCTCTCTCCCTGTCTCCTCTCTCTCCCCATCTCCTCTCTCCTCTCTTTCCCTGTCTCCTCTCTTTCCCTGTCTCCTCTCTCTCCCAGATTCCTCTCTCTCCATCACCCTCACCTCGTCTCCTGTCTCTCCCCTCGTCTCCCTGTCTCCCGATCTCTCAGTGTGTGTGTTGTGTAACAGTGCTGAGTGATAGACTTTATTGCTGTCAGTGTGAACAAACAGTGTTGACTAATATTGTTTACCTTTTGTGTTCAGGCAGTAAGCAGGACAGACTCGGGTCTTAGTAAGTGTATGGACAGTGTCGTTACCTCTCACCCCGAGGAGCCCAGTGACCTGGAAGAGCTTGAGCAGTTTGCCCGCACCTTCAAACAACGAAGAATCAAATTGGGATTCACACAGGTACAAAGCTCTCTGTCACTCCTTAACTCTTTTCTCTCAGTGCAGTGTTAATGTACTGGAGTGTCCAGTCAGTGTGTCTGTATTAACCCCTCTCTCTCTCAGTGCAGTGTTAATGTACTGGAGTGTCCAGTCAGTGTGTCTGTATTAACCCCTCTCTCTCTCAGTGCAGTGTTAATGTACTGGAGTGTCCAGTCAGTGTGTCTGCATTAACCCCTGTGTCTCTCAGGGAGATGTAGGGCTGGCCATGGGGAAGCTGTATGGAAATGACTTCAGCCAGACGACGATCTCTCGTTTTGAGGCTCTGAACCTCAGCTTTAAGAACATGTGCAAACTGAAGCCGCTATTGGAGAAATGGCTCAATGATGCTGGTGAGAACAACTTGTCTGTCTGTACTATAGAGTCAGGCATTAACCCTGTCTGTGTGTATTAACCCCTCTCTCAGTGCAGTGTTAATGTACTGGAGTGTCCAGTCAGTGTGTCTGTATTAACCCCTCTCTCTCAGTGCAGTGTTAATGTACTGGAGTGTCCAGTCAGTGTGTCTGTATTAACCCCTCTCTCTCAGTGCAGTGTTCATGTACTGGAGTGTCCAGTCAGTGTGTCTGTATTAACCCCTCTCTCTCTCAGTGCAGTGTTAATGTACTGGAGTGTCCAGTCAGTGTGTCTGTATGAACCCCTCTCTCTCAGTGCAGTGTTAATGTACTGGAGTGTCCAGTCAGTGTGTCTGTATGAACCCTCTCTCTCTCAGTGCAGTGTTAATGTACTGGAGTGTCCAGTCAGTGTGTCTGTATTAACCCCTCTCTCTCTCAGTGCAGTGTTAATGTACTGGAGTGTCCAGTCAGTGTCTGTATTAACCTATAAAACCTCTTTGTCCATCTCTGCAGAGACCATGTCAATGGACAGCACTCTCCCCTCCCCCAGTGCGCTGTCCTCCCCTCCGCTGTTCGAGGGGCTGCCTGGACGCCGCAGGAAGAAACGCACCAGCATCGAGACCAACGTCCGTGTGGCCTTAGAGCGCAGCTTTATTGCTGTGAGTCCATGCTGATCAATACAATATCATCAATGGACTGATCGTGTACAAGGTCCCTGTTAGGCCCTACAGAGTCCTGTGCAGTGATCATAGTTAGTACTGTTCTGAGATACTGGTTATACTGGAATGAGCTTATTGATTCGTGTTGCATTTCAGTACAGTAATGATTATTGCCGTCAGTAACTCAGATGATCAGTAATCTGTCGATAGCGGCGGTATTGATTACTGATTAACCCTGACCCTGTGTCACCTGCAGAACCAGATGCCCAGCTCAGAGGAGATGCTGCTGATCAGTAACTCAGATGATCAGTAATCTGTCGATAGCGGCGGTATTGATTACCTATTAACCCTGGCCCTGTGTCACCTGCAGAACCAGATGCCCAGCTCAGAGGAGATGCTGCTGATCAGTAACTCAGATGATCAGTAATCTGTCGATAGCGGCGGTATTGATTACTGATTAACCCTGACCCCGTGTCTCCCTGCAGAACCAGATGCCCAGCTCAGAGGAGATGCTGCTGATCAGTAACTCAGATGATCAGTAATCTGTCGATAGCGGCGGTATTGATTACTGATTAACCCTGACCCCGTGTCTCCCTGCAGAACCAGAAGCCTACCTCAGAGGAGATCCTGCTGATCGCGGAGCAGCTGCACATGGAGAAGGAGGTGATTCGTGTGTGGTTCTGCAACCGGAGGCAGAAAGAGAAACGCATCAACCCTGCCAGCGCCACACCCCCCCTGCCTAGCCAACCCCCCACGCCGCACAAACCCACCTGCTACAGCCCGCACATGGTACGGCCCGCACTCACAGCCTGACCCACCGCACCCCTGCACGAGCCCCTACACACACTCACTCACCCCTGCTCGAGCCTGGACATGGTACGTCCTGCATGCCTTCCTACTCCCCCCTGGCCCTCCGACACTACTCCCCCCTTTACAGCCTGGACTTGGTATCTCCTGTGCTGCTTTAAATCTCTTCTCCCCCTTCTCTAAACATCCATGGTACGGTCTGGATACTGGATACAGAAAGTGGGAAAAGTACAGAGTCACAGACAGGCAGGAGAGTGAGAGAGTCAATAATGCTCCATATGTTTATATGTAAATATTTTATGATGTGTCTTTATTGTAAATGTCTGTAGATTTTTTGTTTTGCTTTGGCAACACTGATTGTACTCATCAGTCGTGCCAAAAAAGCACCTTGAATTGAAGTGACAATTGAGTCACAGACAGACAGGCAGTAAATTGAGTGAGTCACAGACAGACAGGCAGTAGAGAGAGAGTCACAGACAGACAGGCAGTAGAGTGAGAGAGTCACAGACAGACAGGCAGTAGAGAGAGTCACAGTCAGGTGAGTCAGGCAAGATGAGTCACGGATGTGATGGATGAGATGACCACACTATACAGGTAAGCTTTAGACCGGCCAGAGTCAAAGGGTTGCTCCATTCAGCCGATCAGATAGCCATTGATCCCAGAATCTCATCCAGACATCTTGAAGGATTTAAGAACCTCGGAGCTTCAACACCTCTGGGCAGTTTTTCCCAGGCTGGGAAATCCAGGCTCTTGTCCCACTACAGATCCTGAAGTGTCGTCCCTTCGAAATGGACACACGACCACTCCAAACCTCACTCCCCTAACCCTCCCTCACCCTCCCCATCTTCATCTTCCTCCACCTCTCCTCATTCTCTCTTTCCTCTTTCTCCTTCCAGATCTCCAGTCAAGGACTGTCCCAGGCAGTCACCAACCTCAGCACAACAGGTAGGGAGTCGGTAGCGTCCAATGTGTCTGTATTAACCCCTCTCTCTCTCAGTGCAGTGTTAATGTACTGGAGTGTCCAGTCAGTGTGTCTGTATGAACCCCTCTCTCTCAGTGCAGTGTTAATGTACTGGAGTGTCCAGTCAGTGTGTCTGTATTAACCCCTCTCTCTCTCAGTGCAGTGTTAATGTACTGGAGTGTCCAGTCAGTGTGTCTGTATTAACCCCTCTCTCTCTCAGTGCAGTGTTAATGTACTGGAGTGTCCAGTCAGTGTGTCTGTATGAACCCCTCTCTCTCAGTGCAGTGTTAATGTACTGGAGTGTCCAGTCAGTGTGTCTGTATTAACCCCTCTCTCTCTCAGTGCAGTGTTAATGTACTGGAGTGTCCAGTCAGTGTGTCTGTATGAACCCCCCTCTCTCTCAGTGCAGTGTTAATGTACTGGAGTGTCCAGTCAGTGTGTCTGTATGAACCCCTCTCTCTCAGTGCAGTGTTAATGTACTGGAGTGTCCAGTCAGTGTGTCTGTATTAACCCCTCTCTCTCTCAGTGCAGTGTTAATGTACTGGAGTGTCCAGTCAGTGTGTCTGTATGAACCCCTCTCTCTCTCAGTGCAGTGTTAATGTACTGGAGTGTCCAGTCAGTGTGTCTGTATTAACCCCTCTCTCTCTCAGTGCAGTGTTCATGTACTGGAGTGTCCAGTCAGTGTGTCTGTATGAACCCCTCTCTCTCAGTGCAGTGTTCATGTACTGGAGTGTTCAGTCAGTGTGTCTGTATTAACCCCTCTCTCTCTCAGTGCAGTGTTAATGTACTGGAGTGTCCAGTCAGTGTGTCTGTATTAACCCCTCTCTCTCTCAGTGCAGTGTTAATGTACTGGAGTGTCCAGTCAGTGTGTCTGTATTAACCCCTCTCTCTCTCAGTGCAGTGTTAATGTACTGGAGTGTCCAGTCAGTGTGTCTGTATGAACCCCTCTCTCTCAGTGCAGTGTTAATGTACTGGAGTGTCCAGTCAGTGTGTCTGTATGAACCCCTCTCTCTCAGTGTAGTGTTAATGTACTGGAGTGTCCAGTCAGTGTGTCTGTATTAACCCCTCTCTCTCTCAGTGCAGTGTTAATGTACTGGAGTGTCCAGTCAGTGTGTCTGTATTAACCCCTCTCTCTCTCAGTGCAGTGTTAATGTACTGGAGTGTCCAGTCAGTGTGTCTGTATTAACCCCTCTCTCTCTCAGTGCAGTGTTAATGTACTGGAGTGTCCAGTCAGTGTGTCTGTATTAACCCCTCTCTCTCTCAGTGCAGTGTTCATGTACTGGAGTGTCCAGTCAGTGTGTCTGTATTAACCCCTCTCTCTCTCAGTGCAGTGTTCATGTACTGGAGTGTCCAGTCAGTGTGTCTGTATTAACCCCTCTCTCTGTCTTTCTCAGTGACAACCATGTCATCAGCCGTGAGCCCAATGACTCCCAGTGGTCCAGCAACCCTCAGCTCTGCACCTTCCCCTGTGACTCCACCTCCAAACAGCACAGCCAGCCCCAATCCACCTGGGCACAGCTCTCTGGGACTGACAGCAATGAACACACAGACCGGGTAAGAGACAGACTGGCCCTGTACAATCACAGCTCTGAGCACACAGACCGGGTAAGAGACAGACTGGCCCTGTACAATCACAGCTCTGAGCACACAGACCGGGTAAGAGACAGACTGGCCCTGTACAATCACAGCTCTGAGCACACAGACAGGGTAAGAGACAGACTGGCCCTGTACAATCACAGCTCTGAGCACACAGACAGGGTAAGAGACAGACTGGCCCTGTACAATCACAGCTCTGAGCACACAGACAGGGTAAGAGACAGACTGGCCCTGTACAATCACAGCTCTGAGCACACAGACAGGGTAAGAGACAGACTGGCCCTGTACAATCACAGCTCTGAGCACACAGACAGGGTAAGAGACAGACTGGGCCTGTACAATCACAGCTCTGAGCACACAGACAGGGTGAGACAGACTGGCCCTGTTCAATCACAGCTCTGAGCACACAGACAGGGTAAGAGACAGACTGGCCCTGTTCAATCACAGCTCTGAGCACAGACAGGGTAAGAGACAGACTGGCCCTGTACAATCACAGCTCTGAGCACACAGACAGGGTAAGAGACAGACTGGCCCTGTACAATCACAGCTCTGAGCACACAGACAGGGTAAGAGACAGACTGGCCCTGTTCAATCACAGCTCTGAGCACAGACAGGGTAAGAGACAGACTGGCCCTGTACAATCACAGCTCTGAGCACACAGACAGGGTAAGAGACAGACTGGCCCTGTACAATCACAGCTCTGAGCACACAGACAGGGTAAGAGACAGACTGGCCCTGTACAATCACAGCTCTGAGCACACAGACAGGGTAAGAGACAGACTGGCCCTGTACAATCACAGCTCTGAGCACACAGACAGGGTAAGAGACAGACTGGCCCTGTAAAATCACAGCTCTGAGCACACAGACAGGGTAAGAGACAGACTGACCCTGTTCAATCACAGCTCTGAGCACAGACAGGGTGAGACAGACTGGCCCTGTACAATCACAGCTCTGAGCACACAGACAGGGTAAGAGACAGACTGGCCCTGTACAATCACAGCTCTGAGCACACAGACAGGGTAAGAGACAGACTGACCCTGTTCAATCACAGCTCTGAGCACAGACAGGGTAAGAGACAGACTGGCCCTGTACAATCACAGCTCTGAGCACACAGACAGGGTAAGAGACAGACTGGGCCTGTACAATCACAGCTCTGAGCACACAGACAGGGTGAGACAGACTGGCCCTGTACAATCACAGCTCTGAGCACACAGACAGGGTAAGAGACAGACTGGCCCTGTACAATCACAGCTCTGAGCACACAGACAGGGTAAGAGACAGACTGACCCTGTTCAATCACAGCTCTGAGCACAGACAGGGTAAGAGACAGACTGGCCCTGTACAATCACAGCTCTGAGCACACAGACAGGGTAAGAGACAGACTGGGCCTGTACAATCACAGCTCTGAGCACACAGACAGGGTGAGACAGACTGGCCCTGTACAATCACAGCTCTGAGCACACAGACAGGGTAAGAGACAGACTGGCCCTGTACAAACACAGACAGGGCGACAGACAATCGGTCTGTTATGGACAGTTAGTTGTACGCAGTAAGCAGTTCTTTGTAGAAAGTGATGTTCCGGGGACTCTGTCCCGGGCTGTGTTTTAAAACTGCTTCTCTCTGTCTCCCTGTGATACCGTCTGTCCTTTCAAACGGCTTGTCTTTGTCGTCCCGCGTCCCTGTCTGTCCCCTCCGTCCCCGTGTCCGCCTCTGTGTCCGGCTGCACGCCTCCAGGAACCCGGTGCTGGGAGTGACCACAGGGATGGGCCAGTCCCTCATCAGCAGCAACCACCTGGCCACCATCCAAGGTGTGTGAGGAGAGAGGTGGGAGGAGTGGGACTGAGTCACTAATCAGAGACGTCTGTGTGTCGTCAACTCATCCCACAGTCCATCCCATCACCTGAGCACCTGTCACAGTGTGTCTCCTCTCTCTCCTGGACATCAAACTCCCAGCCCCCAGTCTCCTCTCGCTCCTGAGCATCACAGCTCCCAGCGCCCAGTGTGTCTCCTCTCCCTCCTGAGCATCACGACTCCCATCCATAGTGTGTCTCCTTTCTCTCCTGAGAAGCACAACTCCCAGAACCCAGTGTTTCTCCTATCTCTCCTGAACATCATGACTCTCAGCACCCAGTGTGTCTCCTCTCTCTCTCTCCTGAGGATCAGAGTTCGAACCGGTTAAAGAAGAGCCTCAATGACCCCTGACCTTTGACTCTCCCTCTCTCTCCCCAGCTCTGGCAGCCAGTGGTGGTCAGCTCCCCATTTCCAGTCTTGATGGGAGTGGGAAGCTGGTGTTGGGGGCCAGCGGGGGTGCTGGAGGCGGACTCCCCTCCTCCCTCTTCCTCAACCACGGGGGGCTGCCTCTCCTGGCGTCGGGAGCCAGCGTGGGATTGGTCAGCGCGGCTGTCGCCAAGGTAGCCAAGGCGGCCTCCCTTCCCGCCTCCACCCCCAGCCTGGTGGCCATGAGCCCGGCCTCCTCCTCTTCCTTGTCCGGCTCCGCCTCTTCCTGCTCCAGCTCCTCCTCTTCTTCCTCCTCCTGCAGTGAGCCGGCGCAGAGCCCGCCCACCCTGGGCCCCCTGGGGCTGGGAGGCGGGGCCAAGGCTGAGTGACGAGGCGGCGTGCTACTGACTGGCGGGACCGGCAAGAAGACTAACCAATGAAAACAAAGATGAACACAAAACCCCGCCTCCCCTGACCCTCCCGACCCGCCAGGAAGTCCCCGCCCCTCTGCACTCCCTCCCCCGGCCTCCCTCGTCTCGCAAAGCCAAAAACACAGAACGAAGGAGCGAGAGAGGACGAGGAGAGGAGAGGAAGGAGAGGGATGATCAGGGGAGGGAGGGGGTGACTGAAACCAAAAATTATCTAGCTTTTCCCCCGGAGGAAGGGACTGGCTCTGGGGCCAAGGAAGCCCTTTTTCTCCGGAGGCACCAAACGACACCAAATAGGAAAGACAGGAAACCGGAGCGACGATTCGGAGAGGAACTTTGAACCAAAAAAAAACCCCACGAACACTCTCGTTTGTGTCGTGAGTGGGGGGCGGAGGCCGGAGCCCCGCCCACAGCCTGCCAGGACTACAGAACTCTTACAAACCAAAAATCAACGTGACTAGCTGAACCCAAAGGCTCTGTACAGACCCGTCCAGGACCGGTTCTGGACCCAGCTTCATTGCCAGCACCTCTGTCCTTCACACAGCCCCTACCGACCCATCTCAGGCCATCCGTCTGAAATTTACTTTTTGCTCAATGTAATTATTTTGTGAATCGTGTGCTGGAAGAGCTGAGCTCAGAGTTTTTTCACCAAACGGTCTGCCTGCCCGTCTCTCTCATCTCCTTACCTACCTGTCTGCCTGCCTGTCTCTCTCATCTTCCTGTCTGTCTCTGCTCGTCTCCATCATCTCCCCACTTGCCTGTCTCTCTTTTCTTCCTGTGTCTATCAGTCTGTCTCTATCATCTCCATCTCTCTACCATCTCCCTGCCTCATTTATAGTCTCCCTACCTGCCTCTCTCTTCTCCTTACCTGTCTGTCTCCATCTACCTGTCTCTTTTCTCCTTACCTGTCACTATCTGCCTGCCTGTCAATACATATATATAGCACGTGTGTGTATATATGTATATAGTGCTTGTTTTGATTGGTTTTGAACAATGTCCTTTGGTCGTCTTGTCTCCATTGTTTTTGAAACAATAGAAGAAGTTTTTATTTTTTATATTTTAATATAATTTTGTATTAATTTATCATCTTTTCTAGTTCTGTGTTTTTTGACAAAAAGTGCTCTTGTCATCATCTTCATCACATCATCGTGTTCGTCGTTGTTGGCCCCAGTGTGTCGCTCTGCTTGTTTGCAGCGAGGGCAGGGAACAGGAGGTGAGGAAGAGGAGGGCAGGGAACAGGAGGTCAGGGAGAGGAGAGGAGGGAACAGGAGGGGAGGAGACAGGAGTCGGGGGAGAGGAGGGGAGGAGACAGGAGTCGAGGGAGAGGAGGGGAGGGGACAGGAGGTGAGGAGAGGAGGGACAGGAGGGGACGAACAGCAGGGGACAGGAGTCGAAGGAGGGGAGGGGAGGTGAGGGACAGTAGGGGACAGGAGGTGAGGACCAGGAAGTGAGGGAGAGGAGGTGAGGGACAGGAGAGGTCAGGTCGTTGTTGTGAAAAGTCAGCTTCTCGTACCGAGTGCCTCCAGCATCAGCACAGACAGCAACGCCCCCGACACCTGAACACTTACACACACCTAGACAGACACACACCTGCACAAACACCTGGACACTGACACACACCTGCACAAACACCTGGACACTGACACACAACTGGACAAACACACCTGCATACTGACATGCACCTGGACAAACACCTGAACATTGACACACACCTGCATACTGACACACCTGCACAAACACATCTGAACACTGACATGCACCTGGACAAACACACCTGGACGCTGAAACACACCTGCACAAATACCTGAACACAAGCACACACCTGCACAAACACCTGGACACCCAACACCTGAAAACAGGCAAACCTGGACACAGAAACACACTTGACTCCTGGGCACATGCACACCTGTACGGACACACAAATGGACACATGGTCACACAGACAGCTGGACACTTGGATGGCTGGAGACTCCTGCACTGACAGACAGCTCAGGCCCTGATCCAGGACAGCCCCCATTAGCGCAGAGAGACACCCCAAAAGCCCCGGAGACCACGACTGTCTTTTCACACAGCGATTTCTTCAAGCAAAAACTTTCTTCCTCATTTTTGCTAAAAAACTGGTAACAAGAAAAGACTAAGGACTTGAAAAGATGGTCTTCTCTCAGAGTAAACAAATACCTCATTGCAACACTGCAACACTCAAGGAGCCTGCCTGTCGATCTCACACTGCGTACACCTGCCACAGGTGTGATTCCTGCAGCCTCACCTGCGCCGATCTGGGGTGCCTGCTGTCTCACCTGCGCAGATCTGGGGTGCCTGCTGTCTCACCTGCGCAGATCTGGGGTGCCTGCTGTCTCACCTGCCACAGGAGCGATTTCTGCTGTCTCACCTGCACAGATCTGGGGTGCCTGCTGTCTTACCTGCGCAGATCTGGGGTGCCTGCTGTCTCACCTGCGCAGATCTGGGGTGCCTACTGTCTCACCTGCGCAGATCTGGGGTGCCTGCTGTCTCACCTACCACAGATGCAACTCCTGCTGTCTCACCTGTGCAGAGCTGGGGTGCCTACTGTCTCACCTGCGCAGATCTGGGGTGCCTGCTGTCTCACCTGCACAGATCTGGGGTGCCTGCTGTCTCACCTACCACAGGTGCGACTCCTGTTGTCTCACCTTCAGAGCTGTGCTCTTACCCGAGCAGGGATGTTCCCGGAGAGAGAGCAGGGGTACCCCGGCTCTGGGACCGAGACTGAACGGATGCACTCTGCACCCCCAATGTTTGCGGGCTCTTTCCTGCAGCACCACCTGTCCTGTTGTTGTTTTTCTTAAATCCTCTTTACAAAGTCATTTTTTTAAGTCATTTTTTTCCTTGCTGTCTGTATCTGCGCAGGTACAGCTGTCAGTTCTAATGTCGCCCCAAGGGCGGGCTGCTCGTTTCGGGAAATTCTCTCTCTTCGGATACCAAAGCAATTCGTTTCTCGAACTTCTCTAAGATGGAAACGAATAAAAAGACAAATACCCCCCCCACCCCCAGCCCCCAAGTCCACCCCCCCTCCCTTCACTCTCCATCGCGGAACCAAGCAGAAGGGATGTGGGGGCGAGTCGGACCGCGCAGATGGGACACCGGAAACGGGCGCAGGCCTTGGGGGGGGGGGGGGGTAGAGCCGCGGACTCGCTTCGAACCAAACCAAAAATGAACCCCGAAAACTGCGAACCCAAAGCGGGCGAGAGGGGCAGCCCGAGGGGGCAGGAGGCCGGGGGGCCGGGTCCCCGGTCCCGGACGGTCCCGGACGGACAGCCCTGACCTCAGCGAGCCTCGACCTGTCTGTCCCCGCAGTGTCCGTCCGTCTCTCTATCTTCCTTGCGCTCACTGTCGCTTTTTTTTAAGACGAGAGAAAGAAAAAAAAAACTCCTTTTAGTCGTCCTAGAAGCTTTTTTATCAGGTTGGTTGGAGAAATACTGTGAAAATTTAGCTTCCGAATTTTGTTTCGTTTTGTTTTTTCCTAGATTTGAACGGACAAACCAAACTCTCGACTCTGTGTCGAGTGTCAGCGCGATGCCAAAACCAGACCCGCACTCTGACTCTCCCAAAGCCAAACCTGACACGCCAAAAAAAAACAACTACAAAAACTCGAGTGGGGGGTGAGGAGGGGGGAGGGGTTCCACGCTTTGCTCGTGTGAAGAGGTGCTAGATTCGGGGGGGGTGGAGGGGGCAGCGTGTGTGTGCGCGCACGCCGGAGCAGCGTCTCCGTTTCCGTGCGTCACCGCCGCCATGACAACCGCCCTCCCCCGAAAGTACACGACCCCGCCCCTCCTCCTCCGTCACTGTTCCACGCCCCGTTCACGCTGCGAACACGAACGCGCACGCACGCACACGCGTGCGCGCCCGCAGAATCCGTACGGCCACGGCCAACAACAGCCAACAGACGGACAATTTTTAAAAATGAAAAAAAAAAACGAAAAAAATTACAAGTTCTCGACTTAAACTTTTAGAAGGAATGTAATTGTTAGTGCTCCTATAGATTTTGTAGAAAAGGATCTATGTTCTACTGGTTACTTAATCACTGATGTACACAATGTTAAAAAAGATGTTGATGATGATGATGATGATGATGATGACTTGATTTTAGACCAAAAATTCCAACTATCTCTCTTGGGTGAATTAGCTTTGTGTCATTTCTGCTGAGCGGGCAGGCGGACAGGGGGGCAGGCGCTGGGCTCTTCTTGGGGTGGGGTTATGTGCAAGTGTTGGGGGGGAGAAGATAAAAGTACAGAGGACACCCCCAAAATTTTCAAAACCAGAGTCTCTGTGAGGGCAGGAGGAGCAAGCAGGGTGGCGCTCCAGGCCCGATCCAGGCGAGCTCTGGGCCCGATCCGCAGTTCCAGCATCCAGAGGCAGGAGGCGCTGTCAACTCCTCTCTCTGCGATCGCCACCTCTGTTGTGTGTTCGTCAAGCCTTCGCTGACGGCCTGTGACAATGGGGCATCCCAGTGCCTCAGCCGATGACTCCTGGTTTGTTCCAGCACAGCACTTAATTGCTTAATTGGACATTGTTAAGATTGCTGTGCAGTAACTCCTGGTTTGTTCCAGCACAGCCCTTAATTGCTTAATTGGACGTCATTAAGATTGCTGTGCAGTAACTCCTGGTTTGTTCCAGCACAGCACTTAATTGCTTAATTGGACCTCGTTAAGATTGCTGTGCAGTAACTCCTGGTTTGTTCCAGCACAGCACTTAATTGCTTAATTGGACCTCGTTAAGATTGCTGTGCAGTACCTCCTGGTTTGTTCCAGCACAGCACCTAATTACTTAATTGGACCTCGTTAAGATTGCTGTGCGGGTGACTCCTGCCTCTTCAGCGCCCCCTGCTGCCCCCACTGCTGCTGAATGTATTGACCCGCCTGTGTCACATGTGCCACAGCAGGGGGAGAGGTGGGCACTGGGCAGGCAGGACAGGGGGCTCTACAGGAGGGGATTCGGGGGCGCACGCTCGGAGGCGGGGTCCTGGGGACTCCGCGGGTACGAGCAGAGCTCACGATGAGCTGAAGTAGCGCCCCCTGGGGGACGAGGGACAGGCCTCCTCCCTAAGAACACGGCTCGTCCGCTGCAGGGACCCCTCCTGCCCCCCAGCTCGCTCCTGCAGAGAGACCCCTCCGAGGAGAGAGGGGGTACCAGGGTACCAGGCACTCAGAGGAAGGGCAGCATATAGGCAGGCAGGTAGACAGGTTGATACACAAGCGGACAGGCACACACACAGGTAGACAGACAGGTAGGCAGAGAGACAGACACACAGACAGGTAGAGAAACACAGACTGACAGACAGGTAGACAGGTTGATACACAAGCAGACAGGCACACACACACAGGTAGACAGACAGGTAGGCAGAGAGACAGACACACAGACAGGTAGAGAAACACAGACTGACAGACAGGTAGACAGGTTGATACACAAGCGGACAGGCACACATACAGGTAGACAGACAGGTAGGCAGAGAGACAGACACACAGACAGGTAGAGAAACACAGACTGACAGACAGGTAGACAGGTTGATACACAAGCAGACAGGCACACACACACAGGTAGACAGACAGGTAGACAAACACAGACACACGGGTAGACAAACACAGACTGACAGACAGGTTGATACACAAGCGGACAGGCACACACACAGGTAGACAGAAAGGTTGACAGACAGATATACAGTTAGACAGAGAGAGAGATTGGTAGACAGACAGACAGGTAGGCAGAGAGACTGTCTCGCCCCCTCCCAGCACGCACAGTCCTCCCTGCGGGGGCTTACTGGGGTTCGCTTGGTCCTTTAGTTCGGCTCCTGGCCTAGCTGTCCCGCCAGCCCGCTCGCTGCAGGGGTACGAGAGAGAGATAGTTCGTCATATACCTCATATACCTTGATGATAAACCAAATAGACGAATGCTTTAAAATAAGGGGGGGACGCCTGGGGCGCCTGGGGCCAGGGGGGAGGGGGGCCTGGGTGAGTGAGACAGGCTGCTCCTCTCGGGGGGTCTGGCTCAGAGAGGGGCTCTGGGGAACAGGGCTGCTGTCCCCGGGAAAGGGGGGTGCCAGGAGAGTCTGAGGACCCTCACCCCAAGAGAGAGCAGCCTGCTCATCCCCCCCCCCACACACACACTCTCGGGGTCTGCGTTCGGGGGGGGGCAGGGCTGGCAGGGGGATCCCTGTCTGCTGCAGCCTGATCCGCCCCAGGTTGTTCAGGTCTCTGTGCAGCGGTGTGAAAAGGGGGGTGATGTGTACAGTGTACCCCCGTCTCGCACTGGGGGGTGGGGGGGCCCTCCTCCGCGTTTGAGCTTTGAAAACAGTCCTGTCTGCAGGCGACCGGCCCCCAGCCCCCCCACATCACCCCCGGGACACACGCCGGCTTACGGCCTGGCAGGGGAGCCCCGCGCCCCCCTTGTCCGGCGCGGAGGGCCCCCCCAAGAGCCCTGGCCAGCTGCCGACTCGCTCCCCTCGAGAGCGGACCGCCCTGTCCGCGGGGGTGGGGGCGGGGCCGCAGGCCTGTGTCAGGATTGGGTGTCTCTCGTTGCTGGGTGACCAATAGGGGCGCAGCACCCCCCCTCCCTCCGCCCGTCTCGGGGGGGGGAGGGGCTTCAGGGGTGGGGAGGAAGAGGAGGAGGAGGATGTCAGTCTCGCCGCTCGCCGTCGCCCGTCTCTCTCTCTCTCTCTCGAGGCTGGAGCACACGTTCTTCCCGAATTCCTGCAGGCTTCTCGAACACTGCAGCCCCTTCTCTTAATTCTCGCCATCGGGGGTGCGCGTGGACTTACGGCTCGGCACGATGGGGTGCCCCCCGCGTTCCCCTCCGATGGGGGGCGATGGGGGGCAGGCTCTGGGCGCTGGGAGGAGAGAATGCAGCGAATCTTCTTCCGGAGCCTCGTGCCTCATCCCTCTGCCTCCACCGCCCCTCCCCCAGATCCACAGCCCTGGCACAAACACGCCTGCAGTGAATCATGGGAACTGCTGCTCTCCGAGGACAGGAAGCCTCTATGAATCCTGGGATCTATGGCATGTGACCAGCACGGATCGGCTTCTGGGGCTGGAAGCAGAAGCTCCCCCAAAGAGACTGGGCTTTCCACTCTGCTGACTGGCGTGCAAGATCAGAACTGTGTACTTGTGAGTCTGGTGAGCTGGGGGATGTGATTACCCGTGCAAAAACAAGACTGTGTACTTGTGAGTCTGGTGAGCTAGAGGCTCTGATTACTCGTTCAAGGCCAGAACTGTGTACTTATTAGTCTAGTGAACTAGGGGCTGTGATACCTCATGTGAGGCCAGAACTGTGTGCTTGTGAATCTGGTGAGTTGGGGGCTGTGATTACTTGTGCAAGGCCAGAATTGTGTACTTGTGAATCTGGTAAATTGGGGTCAGATTACTTGTGAGTCTGGTGAGCTGGAGGCTATGATCACTTCTGCAAAGACAGGACTGTGTACTTAGTTTGGTGAGCTAGAGGATCTGATTAGTCATACAAAAGCCAGACATGCATACTTGTTAGTCTAGTGAACTAGGGGCTGTGATTTACTTGTGCGAGGCCAGAACTGTGTACTTGTGAGTCTAGTGACCTGTGAACAGTGATTACTCATGCAAGGCAAGAACTGCGTACAGGTAAATCTGGTGAATTCGGGGCTGCGATTAGTTGTGCAAGGCAAGAAGTGTGTACTTGTGTATCTGGTGAACTGGGGGCATTGATTTCTAGTGCAAGGCCAGAACTGTGGACTTGTGAGTTTTGTGAGTTGGAGGTGGTGATTACACATGCAAGGTCAGAACTGTATATGTCTGTGTCTGGTTACCTGTGAATAGTGATTTCTCGTGTTAAGGCCAGAACTGTGTACTTGTGAATCTGATGAGCTGCAGGCTGTGATTACTCGTGTTAAGGCCAGAACTGTGTACTTGTGAATCTAGTGAGCACGTGCAAAGTCAGAACCTCAGCAAGAGTCATGCGATTGTACGATCTGCCTGTGAAGAAGTGTTGGGTGCAGGTGTTACAAATGTTCAATGCTCTAGGGTGCTCTCTGGACCCCTCTGGATGAAAGCCCCGGACTAGCTTGCTTGGGATAGGTCAGCTCCCAGCCACAGCACTCCCTGATTGGCTGGACTGCACGCCAATAGCTCTTGAGGGTCAGTCCTTAGGGAATGATGAGAGTCACCTCTGCAAGCTGCATGTCGGATTGTCACTCTGATCCATCTGTCCACTCACACGGTGCAGGGTTTGAGTGTGGGGACCCCCAGGGGGCCGGCCCTCAGGGAACAGAGGGGCCACACTAAGCTCACAGTGCACAGTCGCGCTCAGTCTCCAGCGAAGGACGGCGTCTCTCTGGACAGGGCCTGCAGACAGGAGCTGCGAAGGACAAGGGTGCACGGGCCCTCTGTCCCAGCCAGACACAGAGACACACAGGCAGGCAGCGGAGACAGACTCCTCTCTCAGACAGCTCCCCTTCCTCCCCTCCTGGCCTCCTCTCCAACTATACAGCTGAAACCCAAAGGTGTTTTTTTAAAGAACAGACACAAAGGTGAGCAGTGTGCAGGTGTTACAGAAGAAAATGAAGAAAAAGTCAATAAAACCTTAAAAACGAAACCAAAGAGCTCCGCATTCTCCTCTCTCTCTCTCTACCTGTTCCTCTGTTCTCTCTGTGCCTGTCTCTCTCTCCTCTGTCCCTCTGCCTGTCTCACAACATCGCTGCCTTTCCTTGGCCTTGACTCCCCCTCCCCCAGGCCCCCCCGGCCTCGTCACCCAGCAACAGGGACTCT
Organism: Lepisosteus platostomus; assembly: GCF_059453375.1. Taxonomy (NCBI): domain Eukaryota; kingdom Metazoa; phylum Chordata; class Actinopteri; order Semionotiformes; family Lepisosteidae; genus Lepisosteus; species Lepisosteus platostomus. The sequence goes on along the minus strand of NC_142636.1, from coordinate 13,947,934 downwards.
GTGTTCGATGACCTCAGCAATCCAAAGGGAAAATAATAATGAAAATAATAAGAAAATGTATATTTTTAACTATTTGTCATTGGAAAAAAAAAAGCTTTAGCTTCTCGTAAAATATGATGACGATGATGATGATATCAATGAATTTTACTCTTCGTGTGTGTAGATTGTTCAGCCTCCCTTCGTTTGTGTCTCCAGATTTGCTGCCCTGATTTCTTCTTTTCTGTCTGTTCCTTGTCACTTGTTGTTGGGGGAAGAATTTGTTTTGAACAACTTAGAAAATCCAGAGTGACGAACTCTTCACTCTCTGTAACCTGTTCTGTTAAATTGCCTTTTAGCTTCTGTGTAAGATCTTAGTGGAATAATAAAAACCAATCGTTTAAAAAGCAAGAAAGAAGGAAATGTCATTATGCCTGTCAACATGAAAGTGTTTTCTACAGTATGAGACAGTCCTGCCCTGTTACTGTAGAGCTGCAGGCTCTTATGTTTCTTGAACTGAGCCAGTTACACAGGGACCGTTAACCCCTGACTGAAGACCCCAGAGCCCATGAAGGACTGGGGTCTCAGGGACTGAGCTGAGCCAGTTAGTGTCCTCATGAGCCCAGATTCACAGTGACCTTTAACCCCTGACTGAAGACCCCCAGAACCCCTGAAGGACTGGGGCTCTCAGGGACTGATCTGGTCCAGTTACTTTCCTCATGAGCCCAGAATCTCAGGGAACTGGGGCTCTACAGCACCAGGGCACACAGGACTGGCTGTGGCTGGGACTGATTGCTGTGTCTTTATGTCTGTGAATAGACAACACAGCACAATGTCAGCTGTCTGGCTCCCGAGTCTAGAACAGGCCACACAGCAACCAGGGCAACATGGACTGAGCCTGTCTCTGTCTCCTCACTCTCTCTCTTCCCCTCTTTCCTCATTCACTCTCTTTCTCTCCTCCTCCTGACTCTCATTCTGTCTCTCCTCCCCCCCAGTGCAGACCAGCGTGCCGCTTTCTGCACTGTGTCCACCCTGTTTCCAGCAAGCTGGTCACCAGCTGCCAGTGAAACCCTGCAGAGCGACAACAGGGACTGTCCACAGCCACTGACAAGGCTCCACACTGCCCCCTGGTGCCCAGACTGGGTATGGTCAGTGTTGGCAAGGCACCAGCCAGGAGCCCTTCTGCAGGAACACAACAGGAAATGACACGCCAGCGCATCACAGCACACAGCAGTCAGGGGCGACCCCTCAGCCCAGGCCCTGCCCTTCATGGGGCACATGCGGATTCTCTACAGAACAGAACCAGAAGGGCCCAGATGCTAAAACCTCTGGTTTTCAGCCGGGGAGTCTCTGGGAGGTTCTCTTCCAGCTTGGACGTCTTCCTCCTGCAACACCTGTTTCCTGTTTGCCTTCCTGTTGTTGAAGAGTGACTGTGAGTGTGAGTGTGCGACTGAGGCTATACGAATGTGCGAGGGATTATGCATGTGTGTGTATACGAGTGTGTGCATCTGTCATTATGCACAAGTATGTGCAGTGTGTGCATGAGTATATGCATATGATTGTGCATGCATATGTGCTTTGGTGTGATTGTACTTGAAAGAAACAATGTGCTCATGAATGCAAGTGACAAGTGTGTGAGAGTGTAACCGTGCATGAGTCTTGAGTGCATGACTGCACGACTGCGTCTTTGCACAAAGTGTGTGTGCACATGCAAGTTAATTTGTGCACGGGTGTGGTTGTGCACAAGTGTGTGTGCACATGCAAGGTAAATTGTGCACGAGTGTGTGTGTGTGTGTGATTGTGCATGAGTCTGATTGTGTACATGTAAGTTAAAATGTGCACGATGTGTGTGTGGAAGAGTGTGACTGTGTGTTGTTTCTTCCTGCTCTCTCTCCCTAACTCATCTTTCCTTCTCTCCTTTGTTTCTGTTCTCCATCCTCTCTCTTTCTTGTGGCAGCAAGTTACAGTCTCGTAGTGTTTTTACCTTTAGACAAGAGACAGAAGGAGAACTTCTCCACTCTGCTTGTGCATTGTACAGTGCTGTTTCTTTAACAAGTCATGTTTGTAACTGGGGGTGACTCATTCATCAGAATAATAAAAACAGAAAAAGAAGAAAAGATCATGTACAGAAGCCCATGTCTCTCGTTTGTGTTTCATTTACAAGCTGCTCGTTTTCCTGTGTGCAAGTTTGACAGTTATGATCCACAATTACACAGCAATTAAATAGATACATCACCTCCTAAAAAAGCTCACATACTGTATCATTTTGTCATTAATTAAAATTCCCTAATGCATTAGAGATGGAGAGAGCGCTACTCAGAGCTCAGTAGTCATTGGCACCTTCTGTGCAGAGACTGCATGATCTCTCCACAGCCATGAGTGACCAGATGTGTCACAGGTGTGTGTGTGTGCAGTAAGACAGGTTGGTGTGCTGTGAGACAGGTGTGTATGTGCTGTGAGACAGGGGTGTGTGTGTGTGCAGTAAGACAGGTTGGTGTGCTGTGAGACAGGTGTGTATGTGCTGTGAGACAGGGGTGTGTGTGTGTGCAGTAAGACAGGTTGGTGTGCTGTGAGACAGGTGTGTATGTGCTGTGAGACAGGGGTGTCTCCTCAGTGTGCAGTAAGACAGGTTGGTGTGCTGTGAGACAGGGGTGTCTCCTCAGTGTGTGCAGTGAGACAGGCGCGTGTGTGTCCCTCAGTCCAGGTTCAGACTGCACAGGACAGGGCTGACAGCTCTGTCTCTCCCTGCCCCCAGTGCTCACCTGCTGGGAACCCTGGAATCAACACCAGGACCCTGACTGCATCCAGCTGCCACGCGTGAAAGACCTCAGCAGGTCCGGGCGCCCCCGACTGGTCCACAGCGCCTGTACCTGTATCACCGGTGAAAGACGCTCTTAACAGCCCCACCCCCTCTCCGCCTGCTGGCGCCGCCTGCAACATTCACACCCGGGGCTGAAAAGGAAACTAAATGCAATGACACGCCCGAAGAAGACTCCACAGCCGAAACGTTGTGTTTCCTTTAGGCTCTTTTCAGCCGGGAATAAATCTTTACTCGTTCTTAAATGAAATGACGTCAGTTCCTGCCCGGGGGCGGGGCGGGGCCAGTGTCTACGGCGCACCAATCGCTGCGCGGCTTCCTGGAGGAAGGAGGAGGAGCCGAGGGCGCCATCTTGGATCCACGCGCCGCTCGAGCCAGCCGGAGCCAACATGGCGGGCGCGAGAGTGGCGTCGTGCGCCGCGTGGCGGTGGGCGACTTAGTGTTTAATGCGAGTGGAAGCGACTCTCACACTGTTACAGAGCAGAACTAACGCCACGTCACTGCACAAACATTTAAGCCCGAGACCTCGGAAGCACATGAAACACATTAAGCACATTAAAGTTAAGACAGAAGCGTGAAATGCTTTGTTTCAGTGCCATTTAATACAGACCGTTCCGTCTGTGCAGACATCTGTGTTTGGTGAAGCCCGTGCAATTCAAACCTGGCCCCTGTCCCTGTCCCGCGTCCGGATCGTGCCGACGTGCACAGCGCCTCCGCCTGCAGCGCCGCCGAGGGGCCGCCAGGTGGCAGCCGCGGCCCGCCGGAGGCTCGGCTCGGCGGCGGCCGTCGCCCGGGAGCGCAGTCGGGAGCGGAGCCCGCCGGGACAGGGCGGGCGTGTCTGGTCTCTCTCGAGGCGCCGGGCCCGTCTCAGCACGGCAGCCCAGTTGTTTCCACAGGTTTTTTTTAGATTTGGACAGGTTTTGTTGTTCTGCTGGCAGAGACTTTTTTTCTGCAAGTATGGAAGTACAGGAAAAAACACAGCAGACCAGTCTGTTACACTAGGAGCTACAGTCCCAGTCCAGTAGAACAGTCCAGTTACACTAGGAGCTACAGTCCCAGTCCAGTAGACCAGTCTGTTACACTGGGAGCTACAGTCCCAGTCCAGTAGACCAGTCCTGTTACACTGGGAGCTACAGTCCCAGTCCAGTAGACCAGTCCAGTTACACATGGAGCTACAGTCCCAGTCCAGTAGACCAGTCCAGTTACACTAGGACCTACAGTCCCAGTCCAGTAGACCAGTCTGTTACACTAGGAGCTCCAGTCCCAGTCCAGTAGACCAGTCTGTTACACTGGGAGCTACAGTCCCAGTCCAGTAGAACAGTCCTGTTACACTAGGAGCTACAGTCCCAGTCCAGTAGACCAGTCTGTTACACTAGGAGCTACAGTCCCAGTCCAGTAGAACAGTCCTGTTACACTAGGAGCTACAGTCCCAGTCCAGTAGACCAGTCTGTTACACTGGGAGCTACAGTCCCAGTCCAGTAGACCAGTCCTGTTACACTAGGAGCCCGGAGTGGATCACCTGCTCTGCAGCTGAGTCCTCACAGCAGCTTTGCAAGGCGTCTCCCTGCGTCTCCCTGCGTCTCCCTGCGTCTCCGCGCTGCTCAGCTTCCTGCCCGGCTGCTGCAGCTCTGCAGTGCTGCACGGCGCAGCTCACGGCACTGATATCCGACTCTCCTCTGCCTGCCTCCATCTCTCCTACACTGTGCTGACTCCCCTGTCTCAGGCTCTGTGCTGTAGTGACTGTCTCTCTCTCTCAGTCTCTGTGCTGTAGTGACTGTCTCTCTCAGGGCCTACACTGTGCTGACTCCCCTGTCTCTGGCTCTGTGCAGTAGTGACTGTCTCTCTCTCTCAGGCTCTGTGCAGTAGTGACTGTCTCTCTCTCTCTCAAGCTCTGTGCAGTAGTGACTGTCTCTCTCAGGCTCTGTGCAGCAGTGACTGTCTCTCTCAGGCTCTGTGCAGCAGTGACTGTCTCTCTCTCTCTCAAGCTCTGTGCTGTAGTGACTGTCTCTCTCTCTCAGACTCTGTGCAGCAGTGACTGTCTCTCTCTCTCTCAGGCTCTGTGCAGTAGTGACTGTCTCTCTCTCAGGCTCCGTGCAGCAGTGACTGTCTCTCTCTCTCAGGCTCTATGCAGCAGTGACTGTCTCTCTCTCTCAGGCTCCATGCAGCAGTGACTGTCTCTCTCTCTCAGGCTCTGTGCTGTAGTGACTGTCTCTCTCAGGGCCTACATTGTGCTGACTCCCCTGTCTCAGGCTCTGTGCAGCAGTGACTGTCTCTCTCTCTCAGGCTCCGTGCAGTAGTGACTGTCTCTCTCTCTCATGTCTTCCTTTGCTCTAACCCGTCCTCTGGGGTCAGCCCCCCTGTTTCTGAGCAGACGGCAGGTCTCTCCAGCCCTGCGAGATGCGCTGAGGACAGCGGTCCAGCCCGGGAGATGTGTCCAGCGTGCCGGCAGGAGCCCGCGAGGCCGTGACGCGGCGCCGGTGCCTCTCGGCGGCAGGGAGGATGTGGAGAGGGCAGGCGTGTGCGCAGGTTTCTCGAAAGCGGAGCGAGGAGAGGGGTGACGGGGGCGCTGAGGTTCCTGTGGTGGACCTGCCTGTCTGCAGAGACGTGCAGCAGAGCAGCAGAGCAGCAGAGCTGTGCTTTCCAGCAGCAGCCCGGGACGGCGCAGCTCCCTGCCTATCGGCTCTGGGCTACAGCGCAGCAACTGAACTGAATAGCGGACCGGGCTGTGGTACAGTAAAGTGGACCGAGCCCGACTGGTGGGAGTTGACAGCAGGCCGTGGACCCTATGGACTGGGCTGCATCATTTTGGCCTAGAGTCCAGTATGATGGATTGGGCTGTAGTTGAGCCATTGGGACAGTGTGTTAGACTAGACTGTACCATTGGGACAGGGGTGTAGCGTGTTAGACTGGACTGTACCATTAGTACAGGGTTGTAGCATGTTAGACTGGACTGTACCATTAGTACAGGGTTGTAGCGTGTTAGACTGGACTGTACCATTGGGACAGGGGTGTAGCGTGTTAGACTGGACTGTACCATTAGTACAGGGTTGTAGTGTGTTAGACTGGACTGTACCATTGGGACAGGGTTGTAGCGTGTTAGACTGGACTGTACCATTGGGACAGGGTTGTAGCGTGTTAGACTGGACTGTACCATTGGGACAGGGTTGTAGCGTGTTAGACTGGACTGTACCATTAGTACAGGGTTGTAGCGTGTTAGACTGGACTGTACCATTGGGACAGGGGTGTAGCATGTTAGACTGGACTGTACTATTGGGACAGGGTTGTAGTGTGTTAGACTGGACTGTACCATTGGGACAGGGCTGTAGCGTGTTAGAACGGACTGTAACATTGGACCAGGTTGTAGCATGTTAAGACTGGACTGTACCACTGGGACAGGAACTGGAGTAAAGAATCAGTCCTGGACCCTGCAGAGGTGGTTTTGAACCAGTTTTAATGAACCCTGATTACAGTTTAATTACAATTCAAGAGAAAGAGGAGGAAGGTGAGAGATGAAGGTGGAATATCAGGAGTTAGTCTCCCCCCAGGGAGGGAGGGGGGCAGCTTGAAAAGAGGAACAGAGTAGATCTGGCGAAAATGATAGACCCCTCCCTCCCTTGACCAACACAAATTAAACACACAGGAACAGGGAGCTGGAAAATAAACTTCCAAGGAGACGAGAGGGCCCAGGGCTCCGGGCGCCCCCCTCCACCCCACGCCCTCCCGGCTTCAACGCCATAACGACCGGGCCGCGAGGTCGGGGGGGGTCATCACCGGGGGCGGCCAGGCGCCGGCCAACAGCAACAACAACAACAACAATAATAATAAACAACAAGAATAATAATAAAACAGCAATATTGACAATACCAGGAGGAAATTAAACAAGAGGGAGAAAATATTAACTTGCTAAAGAAACTTAAACCAGCCTGCGTCACGTGCACCGGTGCCGTCGCCGTGCCCCAAGGGCGGACTAGGCCTGGCCTTGTAGTCCGCCGCAAAAGGGAAAAGAACTACAGATCCCAGCAGTGGGGCACTTCCTGTCACCGCGTTCCTGGAATCGCGCCACCTGCTGGCCGGCTCCAAACAGCGAGCTTGAAATGGGAGACGCACCCGATCTCCACCTCGTTCAGGGACAAGAGAGGCAGCCCCCCCCCACCCCCACCCCGAGGGGCGCAGCACTGCGGGGGGCCAGTGCAGGCGACGCAAGGCCGAGAAATATGACAGGATGTAGAAGAGAGTAAGGCAGCTGTCAGTTATAATACAGGCACAGCTCAGGATGGCGATGGCGGCTCCAGATCCGTACTGGACCTCCGGGCTTTCTGCAGCTCCCCCGTACTGGAGCACAGACGACCAGGAGCAGAGTCCTCACCCCCCATCTTCACCCTGATCTGTGCTCTAAAGAGTTTTTTTTTTTCAATTTTATTTTTCCATTTTCGCTGTAAATCATTTTCTTCTTTCAATTTAAAAAAAAATAAACATTTTATTAAAATCCCCTGATACATCCCGGGATCCCCTCCCTGCCACCCCATAACCTCCCCCTCCCCCACCCACCCCCCAAAAAACAAGCCCAATTCCACCCCCCCGCGGGAGAGAGTGAGCGAGAGAGAGGGAGGGAGAGAGGGGGAGACAGACCGACTGCCACCCCCTCTCTCCACCCCCCCAATTCCTTTACAAAAAATTAAAAAATCACTTCCTGGATCGATCATAAAAATTTTAACGCTATCTTAAAAAATTTCTATCCCTCCGTTTAGCATATGTAATATATATATTTTTATAGATATAAAGGTAGAGAGCCTGTGGTATCTGTGTACAACATCTTCACTAGGAATTTGTTCGGGCTAAAAAAAGAAGGCACAGGGGGCGCACCACGCTGGGCAGCGGGGGACAGGAGTGGGGCGCCTGGCGGGGCGGCGGGGGACAGGGGTCATGCTGTGATGGACAGGGGCTGGACGCCATGCTGGGAGGTGAAGGACAGGGGCATGCCATGATGGGCGGTAGGGAGAGGGGTTGGACGCCACAGTGGGCAGTAGGGGGTCAGGGGTTGGACGCCACGCTGGGGGTCAGGAGTCATGCCATGATGGGCAGTAGGGTCAGGGGTTGGACGCCACGCTGGGGGTCAGGAGTCATGCCATGATGGGCAGTAGGGGGTCAGGGGTTGGACGCCACGCTGGGGGTCAGGAGTCATGCCATGATGGGCAGTAGGGGGTCAGGGGTTGGACGCCACGCTGGGGGTCAGGAGTCATGCCATGATGGGCAGTAGGGGGTCAGGGGTTGGACGCCACGCTGGGGGTCAGGAGTCATGCCATGATGGGCAGTAGGGTCAGGGGTTGGACGCCACGCTGGGGGTCAGGAGTCATGCCATGATGGGCAGTAGGGTCAGGGGTTGGACGCCACGCTGGGGGTCAGGAGTCATGCCATGATGGGCAGTAGGGACAGGGGTTGGACGCCACGCTGGGGGTCAGGAGTCATGCCATGATGAGCAGTAGGGACAGGGGTTGGACGCCACGCTGGGGGTCAGAAGTCATGCCATGATGAGCAGTAGGGACAGGGGTTGGACGCCGAGCTGGGGTCAGGAGTCATGCCATGATGGGTGGTAGAGACAGGGGTTGAACACCATGATAGGAGGTAAAAGACAGGGGTCATGCTGTGATGGGCAGTAGGGGGTCGCCCCAGTGGGCAGTGGGGGACAGGAATCAGGCCAAGACGGGCAGTAGGAACAGGGGTTGGACGCCGGTGGGGGTCAGGGGTCATGCCACGACCGGCAGACCCGAGCCGGCCGGCGCAGGGCGGGGGGCCGCAGACCCGAAGCGGCAAGGGCTGGCTCGTCAGACCCAGCCCGGAGCGGCCGAGCGCAGCTGCACATGGCTTTGAGTCAGTTCGATCCGCATCCGAAGAGCGGCGGGTTGTTTTTCAAGAAAGAACCCTTCCCTGATCTGGTGTGTGTGTGCGCGCGCGTGTCTACAGTACAACCTCCGGGGTCCCCCCCTCTCGTTGGTCCAGGCCGGACACTCGCCGGAGGAGAGCTCGGTTCGCGTGGCCCCCCGGATCTGGAGCCGAGCGTCGGCCGCGGGTCCGAGTGTCACCCCGCCACGCGGCTCTGTACGGTGTAGTGTGTGTGCGTGTGTGCTTGCGTGTGTCGCCCGAGTGCAAGGGTTCGGCCTTCCTGCACGGAGAGGGGGGGGGTCAAACGCCCCCTCCCCAGAACACACCCCGCGAGGCGGCCCGGGCGCGAGCGAGCGGGTCAGTCTGCAGGCCGTGGCCCAGGGAGCGCCGCCGGCTGGTGAACGTGGTAAAAACAGGCACTTTACACGGAACTGCAGGAGGGGGGGGGGGCAGGAGCGGGGCGCTGGGGCGCAGGGGCAGTACGAGCAGTGCGGCGCCCCGGGCGGTCCGGGCGAGAAGGCCACTTCGGAGATGGGAGCCCGCGGAGAGGCGGGGCAGAGGGATCACGGCGAATCCAGCGTGTTCCGTGGAGCTTATACGAGGGGCCGTCAGTGTCCGGTGTCCGGTGTCCGGTGGGTCAGTGTGTCGGGGGCTGGGGGAGGTGGGATCAGCAGTCCCTGTTCTCCAGCGAGAGCTGGGCGGCGGCGCGGTGCAGGTCCTGGCCGGCGGGGGCGGGGGCGGGGGCCGGGGGGCTGCCGGGCGAGCGCTCCCCCTCGGCGCCCCCCTCCTCGCTGCTGCGCACCTTCTTGTCGTCGCTCTCCTCGGCGCCGGCCTCCAGTCGCTGGTCCTCGCTCCAGCGCCGCTTGAAGCGCAGCTTCAGGGGGATGCACTTGGTGCCGCCGGGGCTCAGGGGCGGCGGCGGCGGGGGGGGCGCCGGGGCGGGCTCGGGGGGCTCGCTCTTGGGGGCGGGCCGGGCCGGGGCCAGGAGGGGAGGGGCGGCGGGGGTCTTGAACACGTCCTCGTCCAGCTCCTCGTCGCCCGCGGTCCCGTTGTGGGGCGCCGAGAAGGGGTCGTCGTCGTCCTCCTCGTCCTCCCGGTCCTCCTCGCTGATGTCCGTCACCTCCACCTCCTCCTCCTCCTCCTCCGAGTCCACGTCGGAGATGGGCTCCACCTTGATCTTGGGGAGCCCCCCGCCGGAGGAGGAGGAGGAGGAGGAGGAGCAGGGGGGGTGGGACGCCAGGCCGGAGCTGCCGGCCGAGCCGAGGTCGCCGCCGCCGCCGTAGGAGAGCGAGGAGGGCGGGGGGCCCGAGCCGGCCCGGCCCGGCTGGTTCTGGTTCTGCTGGCCGTCGCGGTGCTTGCGGCCCAGCGGCGGGGGCTGCAGCTTGAACTTGAAGGGCGACAGGTGGGGCGCCGGCTCGTCGGCGGGCAGGTGCAGCGGGGGGCCCAGCGCGTGGCCGTGGCCGTGCGGGAGGGGCAGCGGGTGCGACAGCGAGGGGTGCCCCCGCTCCCGGCCCTCCCCGGCCTTGTCGGGGCGCTGGGGCTGCGGCACCACGATGTTGGGGTAGTGCAGGAAGGCGCGGGGGCTGAGGTGGTAGTTGTAGACGCTCTGCGTGTGCGCCTGCAGGTAGCGCTTCATGTCCTCGGGGTTGAAGGAGAAGTGGGTGCCCAGCATGGGGCTCAGCGTGGGCGAAGGGGTGTAGGGCAGGTGCGAGGAGGGCGTCATGGACAGCGCGGGCGACAGCGCGGGCGCCAGGAGCGAGCCCCCGCCGCCGGCGCCCGGCCCGGGCAGGGGCGACACCGGGAAGGGGCTGAGGGGGTCGGGGTGCACGCGGTGCGCGGGGGGAGGGCGGGGCGGGGGCGGCGGCCCGCCGTAGACGCGGAACAGCGAGTCGTGCGACAGCCGGGGGTGCAGGATGCCGCGGAAGCCCCCCCCGCCGCCGCCGCCGCCCGGGACGTCCCGCCCGCCGCCGCCGGCCCGCTCCTCCGCCCCGCCGCCGCCGCCCCCCTCCTCGATCTCGGAGTTGACGGAGGTGCCGTCGCTGCAGTCGCTCACGGAGCCCCGGGCCATGCGCCGCGCCACGCTGGAGAACACGCCCGGGCTGCGCAGCTCCTCGCTGGGGGACAGCACGTCGGAGGGCGTGGAGGGGGGGAACCGGAAATGAGCCCCCCCAGACGGCACAGGAGGGGCGCTCTGAGGGACTCCACTGCCTAGAGAGAGAGAGAGGGGTTAATACAGACACACTGACTGGACACTCCAGTACATTAACACTGCACTGAGAGAGAGAGGGGTTAATACAGACACACTGACTGGACACTCCAGTACATTAACACTGCACTGAGAGAGAGAGGGGGGTTAATACAGACACACTGACTGGACACTCCAGTACATGAACACTGCACTGAGAGAGAGGGGTTAATACAGACACACTGACTGGACACTCCAGTACATTAACACTGCACTGAGAGAGAGAGGGGTTAATACAGACACACTGACTGGACACTCCAGTACATTAACACTGCACTGAGAGAGAGAGGGGTTAATACAGACACACTGACTGGACACTCCAGTACATTAACACTGCACTGAGAGAGAGAGGGGTTAATACAGACACACTGACTGGACACTCCAGTACATTAACACTGCACTGAGAGAGAGAGGGTTAATACAGACACACTGACTGGACACTCCAGTACATTAACACTGCACTGAGAGAGAGGGGTTAATACAGACACACTGACTGGACACTCCAGTACATTAACACTGCACTGAGAGAGAGAGGGGTTAATACAGACACACTGACTGGACACTCCAGTACATGAACACTGCACTGAGAGAGGGGTTAATACTGACACACTGACTGGACACTCTAGTACATGAACACTGCACTGAGAGAGAGAGAGGGGTTAATACAGACACACTGACTGGACACTCCAGTACATTAACACTGCACTGAGAGAGAGAGAGGGGTTAATACAGACACACTGACTGGACACTCCAGTACATTAACACTGCACTGAGAGAGAGAGGGGTTAATACAGACACACTGACTGGACACTCCAGTACATTAACACTGCACTGAGAGAGAGAGGGGTTAATACAGACACACTGACTGGACACTCCAATACATAGTGTGTAAGACCGAAAAACAGACGCAGTGGAGTTTGAAGAGCACTGACCTGCAGAGCCCATGTCAATGAAAGGGTAGTTGACCAGGACCAGTTTGTTGAAGTTGAACTTGTAGGTGAAGCGTTTCCCCTTGGTCTTGTGCAGAATCCGCTTGTTATAGTAATACCTGTAACACAGACAGACAGGGGTGCTTTACTGCACTGCTGCACACAGGAATCAGACTCCCTTTGACACTGACAGAGCAGTCTGAGAGTCTGCAGGCTGGACTGGACTGGGAGCTGGACTAGAGATTCACTGGGATTATAACCAGACTCACTGACACTGACAGAGCAGCCTGAGAGTCTGCAGGCTGGACTGGACTGACTGGACTGGGAGCTGGATTACTTGTTATCTTGCTGACGATAATCCCAGTTAGAGTTGCCAGTCTATCTTTGATCATGGTGCAGAGATTCGAGTGCGGGTCAGTGCTCAGGGAGTGCGCCCCTGGGTCTGGTCAGGCTGTGGGACAACAGCCCCCATTGTGCGCGAGAGGGAGGGCGAGTATGACCGTCACGTTCCCGGCCTTATTGTTACCCCACAGAAAGAGCTCTTTGTTCTGCGTGTGACCCCAGGGCAGGAGGGGCCGACACCGACACACTCTCCTCCACAAACGTGCGCTCCAGTGTGCAGGGACTGTTCACACTGCAGCGTGCGGTCCTGCGTCTCCGCCCAGCGCTGTACCGGACTCCAGCACAGCGGACGGGACTAACTACAGCATCACACCTAATCACGGCGCTGTAGCATAGTATTACAGTACAGTATCACACTTCAGAAATCAGATCCTGTGCTGTACTATAGTGTAGTATTATAGTACAGAATCACACTTCAGAATCAGATCCTGTGCTCTACTATAGTGTAGTATTACAGTACAGTATCACACTTCAGAAATCAGATCCTGTGCTGTACTAGAGTGTAGTATTATAGTACAGAATCACACTTTAGAATCAGATCCTGTGCTGTACTATAGTGTAGTATTATAGTACAGTATCACACTTCAGAATCAGATACTGTGCTGTACTATAGTGTAGTATTATAGTACAGAATCACACTTTAGAATCAGATCCTGTGCTGTACTAGAGTGTAGTATTATAGTACAGAATCACACTTCAGAATCAGATCCTGTGCTGTACTATAGTGTAGTATTATAGTACAGTATCACACTTCAGAAATCAGATCCTGTGCTGTACTAGAGTGTAGTATTATAGTACAGAATCACACTTCAGAATCAGATCCTGTGCTGTACTATAGTGTAGTATTATAGTACAGTATCACACTTTAGAATCAGATCCTGTGCTGTACTATAGTGTAGTATTATAGTACAGTATCACACTTTAGAATCAGATCCTGTGCTGTACTATAGTGTAGTATTATAGCACAGAATCACACTTCAGAATCAGATACTGTGCTGTACTATAGTGTAGTATTATAGTACAGAATCACACTTCAGAATCAGATCCTGTGCTGTACTATAGTGTAGTATTACAGTACAGTATCACACTTTAGAATCAGATCCTGTGCTGTACTATAGTGTAGTATTATAGTACAGTATCACACTTTAGAATCAGATCCTGTGCTGTACTATAGTGTAGTATTATAGTACAGTATCACACTTCAGAATCAGATACTGTGCTGTACTATAGTGTAGTATTATAGTACAGAATCACACTTCAGAATCAGATCCTGTGCTGTACTATAGTGTAGTATTATAGTACAGTATCACACTTCAGAAATCAGATCCTGTGCTGTACTATAGTGTAGTATTATAGCACAGAATCACACTTTAGAATCAGATCCTGTGCTGTACTATAGTGTAGTATTATAGTACAGAATCACACTTCAGAATCAGATCCTGTGCTGTACTATAGTGTAGTATTATAGTACAGTATCACACTTTAGAACCAGATCCTGTGCTGTACTATAGTGTAGTATTATAGTACAGTATCACACTTTAGAACCAGATCCTGTGCTGTACTATAGTGTAGTATTATAGTACAGTATCACACTTTAGAACCAGATCCTGTGCTGTACTATAGTGTAGTATTATAGTACAGTATCACACTTTAGAATCAGATCCTGTGCTGTACTATAGTGTAGTATTATAATACAGTATCACACTTCAGAATCAGAGCCTGTTGTAGTATAGTGTAGTAGTATAGCACAGTATTGCTCTTCAGAATTCAAAGTACTATTGTACTATAGTGTAGTAGTATAGTACAGTATCGCTCTTCAGAAATCAGAGTACTATCGTACTATAGTGTAGAAGTATTTTAGCATAATACAAACACCCAGTTTGCACTTGTATTCATGAAAGTCAAACAGAGCAGCTTGGCAGAAGCGTTTCTCCTGTCAGATGCGAGCTGAAATGATTCTCGAAGTGCGTGCGAGATCTGTCTGTCTCACGGGCAGTGCGCTCGTGCCCGTGCGATATTTTTAAAGACACCTCTGTGCCAGTAATTAGTGGGTGGATCCTACGACGCCCACAGCCAGTCTCTCTGCTGCTCTCTGCTGCTCCTCTCCCTCTGTCTGCGTCTGCTGAAATTGCATGTTTCCCCACCGGCTGGGTAAACAGTACTTTGCAGAGCCGGGGCTCGTCTCGCACCAGGAGACGAGGAGACACAACAAGAGTAATGACTGGGATACAGCGTCGGAGCTGTTGGGATTCTCCCTGAAATTCCCACTAGTGCCCAGGACAGGCGTTGGTCACGAAGCAGCTCGTTACAGGAGGGGTATTTACACCGGAGACTAGGGGCCATGATGAGGGCCGAAGCAGACAGCAGCGAGACCCTGGACAGGCGTGCTCCTCACACACCCAGCGCTTGCTCTGGCTGCTCGACTGCTGCCGGTCCCGGAGGTCAAAGACGGGCAGATCCCTGGGAGTGCAATGGCCAACAGCTCCTAGCTGGCCGCCCCCTGGAGCTCAGCAGGTGTGGGCCTGGCCAGTACCTGGAGGGGAGGCTCCTGGCAAAAGCTGAGGTTGCTGCTGGAAGAGGGACCAGTAGGGGGCGCTCACCCTGTGGTCTGTGTGGGTCCTGATCTCCCAGTACAGCGATAGAGACACTATACAGTAAAAAAAGGCGCCATCCTTTGAATGAGACGTTAAACAGAGATCCTGACTCTCTGTGGTCATTAAAAATCACAGGGTATTTCCCCAAAAAGAGTAGGGGTGTTACGCCGGTGTACTGGCCAAATTTCCCCCCTGGCCTTTACCAATCAGGGCCTCCCAATAATCCCCATCTCTGAACTGGCTTCATCACTCTGCTCTCCTCCCCGCTGAGAGCTGCTGTGGTGAATGGAGAGGCGCATCATCCAGCTGGGGTTAGACATTGGGGGTGGAGGGGATCCCCATGACCCGTATAGCACTTTGAGTGGAGTGGCCAGAAAAGATTGTGCTGTCAGTGAGTCTGATTATAATCCCAGTGAATCACTAGTCCAGCTCCCAGTCCAGTCAGTCCAGTCCAGCCTGGAGAGTCTCAGACTGCTCTGTCAGTGTCAGTGGAGTCTGATTATAATCCCAGTGAATCACTAGTCCAGCTCCCAGTCCAGTCAGTCCAGTCCAGCCTGCAGACTCTCAGACTGCTCTGTCAGTGAGTCTGATTATAATCCCAGTGAATCTCTAGTCCAGCTCCCAGTCCAGTCAGTCCAGTCCAGCCTGGAGAGTCTCAGACTGCTCTGTCAGTGTCAGTGAGTCTGATTATAATCCCAGTGAATCACTAGTCCAGCTCCCAGTCCAGTCAGTCCAGTCCAGCCTGGAGAGTCTCAGACCACGATGGAGAGAGAGTCACCTGAGTGCGCGGCTCAGCTTGTCGTAGTTCATCTGCGGTTTACACTTCCTCGCGCCCCAGAGCCGGGCGACCTCGTCGGGGTCCTTGATGACGAACTCGCCGTAGTCGCCCTGCCAGGCGATGACATCGTGGTACTCCTCCTTCCGCAGCAGCTCCAGGATGAAGTGCCAGAGCTGGATCTGCCTGGAGCCGGGGCTCGACTCAGGCTTGTAGGCCCAGTCTGGGAAAGCAAACCCTGTTAGAGAGAGAGAGAGGGGGGTTCATACAGACACACTGACTGGACACTCCAGTACATTAACACTGCACTGAGAGAGAGAGGGGTTAATACAGACACACTGACTGGACACTCCAGCACATTAACACTGCACTGAGAGAGAGGGGTTAATACAGACACACTGACTGGACACTCCAGTACATTAACACTGCACTGAGAGAGAGGGGTTAATACAGACACACTGACTGGACACTCCAGTACATTAACACTGCACTGAGAGAGAGGGGTTAATACAGACACACTGACTGGACACTCCAGTACATTAACACTGCACTGAGAGAGAGAGGGGTTCATACAGACACACTGACTGGACACTCCAGTACATTAACACTGCACTGAGAGAGAGGGGTTAATACAGACACACTGACTGGACACTCCAGTACATTAACACTGCACTGAGAGAGAGAGGGGTTCATACAGACACACTGACTGGACACTCCAGTACATCAACACTGCACTGAGAGAGAGGGGTTAATACAGACACACTGACTGGACACTCCAGTACATTAACACTGCACTGAGAGAGAGAGGGGTTCATACAGACACACTGACTGGACACTCCAGTACATCAACACTGCACTGAGAGAGAGGGGTTAATACAGACACACTGACTGGACACTCCAGTACATGAACACTGCACTGAGAGAGAGAGAGGGGTTAAATTGGTATGATTGTGACTGGAAAACCTGGAGTGGTTGGGCTGGATTGCACAGCTGCTTGCTGGGAGTCTGAATGACAACACTGCAGGAGCTGGAAACAAGGGCCTGCTGCTCCCGGAGAGTGTGACCCCACCTCAACCTTCATGACCTCACTCAAACCCCCACCCCGGGGAGACACCCGATCCCCCTCACTCCGCGAGCAGAGAGCCGCATCAATAATGACTGAGCTGAGAGCGCCTGTCAAAACGAGTGTCCTGGGACAGCAGGAGAGAGACGGGGGGGGACAGAGGGAGAGAGAGGTCCTGCGAAGGACTGCCGGGCAGGGCCGCGTTCTTAGAAAGCGGAGCCCCTCCGAACAGCCCCGTCCCGAGAGGGGGTGGGGGTGGGAGATGAGATCATCGTGTTTCTCGGCAGCAGCTCAGAGCTGTGCAGGTCGACAACATCGGAAATACCGAACTAACAGGTTTTTCACAACACTGCCTGCCTGAATACAAAGAGGAATCACAGAGACCGAAGTGCGAGAGATCTAGGACACTCAGTCACCCGTATCTTCACACTCACACTCCTTCATCATCATCAGAGCTGTAGAGTCACTGTAAAGACACTCAGTCCAGCTCATCTGTATCTTCACACTAACACTCCTTCATCATCATCAGAGCTGTAGAGTCACTGTAGAGACACTCAGTCCAGCTCCTCTGTATCTTCACACTAACACTCCTTCATCATCATCATCATCAGAGCTGGAGAGTCACTGTAGAGACACTCAGTCCAGCTCCTCTGTATCTTCACACTCACACTCCTTCATCATCATCAGAGCTGGAGAAGACTTGCTCCACTGTTAATCTGTATAATTAGCGATCATGCATGATGCTGTTCTAGAACTTGCTCCCACTGCTCATGGGAAATGGCCAAGCACAGCACTGTGGGTGAGCTGTACTGGTTCCGTGGGTCTGAAGCATCTCCAGAACCAGCACTTAAACCTGAACAAGAGCCCAGATCAGGAGGCTGTTCTCTACACAGAGGGTGCTGGGAGAGTGGAACGCGCTGCCCAGTCATGTGGTTGAAGCCGATCCACTGGATTCTCCCAGGACACAGCTGGATGAGATCCTGGGATAAATTAAAGACAGAGCGAACAGCCTCCTGTCATTTGTAACCCGTCCTGTGTTTAATTACCATTAAATTCGGTAATGTTAGGATTGCTGTTAATATAAACTCGTGTCTCTGAACAATACAAGGTTTGCAGACACCAGATCTGCCTCGCCAGTGTCAGTATCAGCGCCTCAGTACAGACAGATACAGCCTGTTCTCTTCTGACAGCCTTGAGGTCACAGTCAAAACACCGACGCGCTGACACACTGACACCCAGACGAGCATAAAAAATTCATCACTGGAGAGACGGGGGGGCAGTTATTTACAGGTCTGATGATGATGAAGGAGTGTTTGTGTGAAGATACAGAGGAGCTGGACTGAGTGTCTCTACAGCTCTGATGATGATGAAGGAGTGTGAGTGTGAAGATACAGAGGAGCTGGACTGAGTGTCTCTACAGTGACTCTACAGCTCTGATGATGATGAAGGAGTGTTAGTGTGAAGATACAGAGGAGCTGGACTGAGTGTCTCTACAGTTACTCTACAGCTCTGATGATGATGAAGGAGTGTGAGTGTGAAGATACAGAGGAGCTGGACTGAGTGTCTCTACAGTGACTCTACAGCTCTGATGATGATGAAGGAGTGTTAGTGTGAAGATACAGATGAGCTGGACTGAGTGTCTCTACAGTGACTCTACAGCTCTGATGATGATGAAGGAGTGTTAGTGTGAAGATACAGAGGAGCTGGACTGAGTGTCTCTACAGTTACTCTACAGCTCTGATGATGATGAAGGAGTGTGAGTGTGAAGATACAGAGGAGCTGGACTGAGTGTCTCTACAGTGACTCTACAGCTCTGATGATGATGAATGAGTGTGAGTGTGAAGATACAGAGGAGCTGGACTGAGTGTCTCTACAGTTACTCTACAGCTCTGATGATAATGAAGGAGTGTGAGTGTGAAGATACAGAGGAGCTGGACTGAGTGTCCAACCGATCGTCAGCTATCAAGGAATGAAAGAGTTAACAACACAGGAGGAAGAAGGGGCAGGGCATTCCTGGAATCTGTGGCAGTGCTTGGTGACAGGAAGTGTGCCGTGCTCTGCACCACAGCGCCGACTGTACTTCCTGCCCAAGCGTCTCTGGGGAACATCAGTGTGGTTTCACTCTGCTCGGAGGTACAGCACCTCAAACCCGATCCCAGAAACCCGTCCAACTGCTTCCCCAAAGGACCGCAGAGTAAGAGCTTCAACAATAGAGCTGCATTGTTTGCTCCATTCACCCTCCACTCTGTGTACAGAGGTGCATCCTGCTCTTAATCTCCACTGGTGACCGTGGGTGAAGGTGACCGCAAACATGGCATCCCTGTCAGACAGCCTTACATGGGTTCAGACCCTCCTAGACAGATGCTCGTGCACACGACACTCTGACCCCCCCTCGCACGCGTGAACACACCCGTGCACACGACACGGAACCCCCCCCCGCACGCGTGAACACACCCGTGCACACGACACTGAACCCCCCTCGCACGCGTGAACACTCGCGCGCACCACACTGAACCCCCCTCGCACGTCTGAACACACTCGCGCGCACGACACTCTGACCCTTCCCCTCGCGCGTCTGAACACACTCGTGCGCACGACACTCTGACCCTTCCCCTCGCGCGTCTGAACACACTCGTGCGCACGACACTGAACCCCTCTTGCACGTCTGAACACACTCGTGCGCACCACACTCTGACCCTTCCCCTCGCGGGTCTGAACACACTCGTGCGCACCACACTCTGACCCTTCCCCTCGCACGTCTGAACACACTCGCGCGCACGACACTCTGACCCTTCCCCTCGCGCGTCTGAACACACTCGTGCGCACCACACTCTGACCCTTCCCCTCGCACGTCTGAACACACTCTGATCCCCCCATTGCCTATGATGCTCCCCACTCCAGGTGCACCCACTGCCAGTGGCCACAATGCTGCTGCGTGTCCCTGGCCGCCGTGCGTCAGCGCTGACTCACTGCGTGTGCGTGAGCGTTTGTCACTCAGCCGCAACGCAAACTCTTCCTCTGCTCTCGCTCCCTCCTCCCCCTCGCGGACACATCTCCTAGCAACCACACACTTCAGCTCTAAAAATAACCCCAGGAACACAGAGCAGGAAAAAATAAAATAAACGCCAATTAATCCTCTGAAGCCCAGAGAGGGGCTCGGATGCGACAGGTAACGAGAGATCAGAGATGGAGAGTCCGGGAGGAGCAGCAACAGGTACCTCAGCTGAGGAGCTCAGCCCTGGGGATCCTGGTGCACAGCCTGACAGCAGGGCCTAGCACAGCCTGGCACAGCACAGTCTGACAACAGGGCCTGGCACATCACAGAACGGCACAGCACAGCCTGGCACAGCACAGTCTGACAACAGGGCCTGGCACATCACAGAGCGGCACAGCACAGTCTGACAACAGGGCCTGGCACATCACAGAACGGCACAGCACAGCCTGACAGCAGGGCCTAGCACAGCCTGGCACAGCACAGTCTGACAACAGGGCCTGACACAGCACAGAACGGCACAGCACAGCCTGACAGCAGGGCCTGACACAGCACAGAACGGCACAGCACAGCCTGACAGCAGGGCCTGGCACATCACAGAACGGCACAGCACAGTCTGACAACAGGGCCTGGCACAGCCTGGTACAGCACAGTCTGACAACAGGGCCTGACAGCACAGACCGGCACAGCCTGGTACAGCACAGCCTGACAGCACAGTCTGACAACAGGGCCGGGCACAGCACAGAACAGCACAGCACAGTCTGACAACAGGGCCTGGCACGGCACAGAACGGCACAGAACGGCACAGCACAGTCTGACAACAGGGCCTGGCACAGCACAGAACGGCACAGCCTGGTACAGCAGGGCACAGAACTGGCACAGCACAGCCTGACAGCAGGGCCTGACACAGCACAGCCTGACAACAGGGCCTGGCACAGCACAGAACGGCACAGCCTGGTACAGCAGGGCACAGAACTGGCACAGCACAGCCTGACAGCAGGGCCTGACACAGCACAGCCTGACAACAGGGCCTGGCACAGCACAGCCTGACAACAGGGCCTGGCACAGCCTGGTACAGCAGGGCACAGAACTGGCACAGCACAGCCTGACACAGCACAGCCTGGCACAGCACAGCCTGGCACAGCACAGTCTGACAACAGGGCCTGGCACAGCACAGCCTGACAACAGGGCCTGGCACAGCACAGAACGGCACAGCCTGGCACAGCACAGTCTGACAACAGGGCCTGGCACAGCACAGTCTGACAACAGGGCCTGGCACAGCACAGAACGGCACAGCACAGTCTGACAACAGGGCCTGGCACAGCGCAGAATGGCACAGCCTGGCACAGCACAGTCTGACAACAGGGCCTGGCACAGCACAGAACGGCACAGCCTGGCACAGCACAGTCTGACAACAGGGCCTGGCACAGCACAGAACGGCACAGCCTGGCACAGCACAGTCTGACAACAGGGCCTGGCACAGCACAGTCTGACAGCAGGGCCTGGCACAGCACAGCCTGGCACAGCACAGTCTGACAGCAGGGCCTGGCACAGCACAGAACAGCACAGCCTGGCACAGCACAGTCTGACAACAGGGCCTGGCACAGCAGGGCACGGCCCCTGCCCACACAGGGTCTCCCCCAGGACAGAGCTCAGGGACGAGCTGCTGCCCTGCTCTTCACCTCACAAGCCGTGTGTCTGCTGCCCTCCCGCGGGGGGGTGGGGGGGTCGCCCCGGGACGAACGCCGCCCCGCTCGTCAGAGCTCGTTAGCTCTGCCGGTGGAAGCTGATTAAGGCCGGCGATCCCCGTTACGCAACCCCCGGCCTCAGCTCCCGGCGGGACAGCTCCCAGCGCGGCTCCCGGCTCTCCCCCCCCGGGATTACGGGAGCGGCGCCGCGGCGACAAGGCAGGGTGATGTAACAGGCTCCCAGCCCCAGCACAGGAACAACAGCGGGGCGCCCCCGGCACACACTACAGGCCCTCACAGTGGGGTACAGGAGAGGGTGAGTGGGGTACGGGCACTCACAGTGGGGTACAGGTGAGGGTGAGTGGGGTACGGGGGCGCTCACAGTGGGGTACAGGAGAGGGGGCAGTGCTCACAGTGGGGTACAGGAGAGGGTGAGTGGGGTACGGGCACTCACAGTGGGGTACAGGTGAGGGTGAGTGGGGTATGGGCACTCACAGTGGGGTACAGGTGAGGGTGAGTGGGGTACAGGTGAGGGTGAGTGGGGTACAGGTGAGGGTGAGTGGGGTACGGGGGCGCTCACAGTGGGGTACAGGAGAGGGTGAGTGGGGTACGGGGGCGCTCACAGTGGGGTACTGGTGAGGGGAGGGAGCCCTCACAGTGGGGTACGGGGGGCGCTCACAGACAATGACCCAGGACTCTGCATGGAGGAAGTGAACGAATCCAAACGGGCCGCTTTACCCAGAACCAGGGGAGCACGCGCACGTTCTGGGGGAGCCCCAGGACCGTGTCTCACCACACCTCGCCATCGCCCCGAAGAAGCGGGCACCCCTTCCACAGCGCGAAAACACCCCCGCCGGGCCGCGGGAGTCCGGAGGAGCTGCCGCCCCACTCCTGGGCCAGGGTGCAGCAGGCCTCAGGAAGGACCCCGTGCTGGGGTCGGTCTGGGGAGAGGAGCACAGTCTCCCCGGGCGGAGCTGGAGCAGGGACTGCAGATTTCACACAGGGGCGCAGGGGGTGCAGGGAGGCACAGAGGGGCACACAGGGGGTGCAGGGAGGCACAGAGGGGCACACAGGGGGTGCAGGGAGGCACAGAGGGGCACAGAGGGCGCAGCGAGGCACAGAGTGGCACACAGGGGGCGCAGGGAGGCACAGAGGGGCACAGAGGGGGCGCAGCGAGGCACAGGAGCACACAGGGGGCACACAGGGGGTGCAGGGAGGCACAGGAGCACACGGGGGGGAGAAGTCAGAGGAGTGAGCCTGCCAACAGACTGATTCAATCACTCAGTGGCCTGATTGTCCCGACTGTCCTGGAAGACAGCTTATCTGATAACGAGCTTAACAAACACCACCACAGCCCTGACAAATCAAAGCCCAGCTCTGATAACCCCGCGTGCACCGGCCACACCAACACCCCCTCTGTGTGGAGGGGCAGCTCAGTCTCAGATCCAGCACAGCTGGGCAGCCTGTTCCACACTCCCACCCCTCTCTGTGTAAAGACAGCTCAGTCTCAGATCCAGCACAGCTGGAAAGCCTGTTCCACACTCCCACCCCTCTCTGTGTAGAGAGACTGGAGCTCTTGGGGACTGAGCTGGTCCAGTTACTGTCCTCATGAGCCCAGATTCACAGCGACCTTTAACCCCTGACTGAAGACCCCCCAGAGCACCTGAAGGACTGGGGACTGAGACTGAGCTGTCCAGTTACTGTCCTCATGAGCCCAGATTCTCAGTGACCTTTAACCCCTGACTGGACCCCAGAGCCCATGAAGGACTGGGGCTCTCAGGGACTGAGCTGGTCCTGGTACTGTCCTCATGAGCCCAGATTCTCAGGGACCGGGATACAGGCGCAGGAACGACGCGGAGGAGAGAGATCTTTCCATCACTCAGCACTAAAACATTCTCTCGCACACACTGCCCCAACCACACGCAGCAGAGGAAAATACCTCCGTGAAGAAAGTTCCACTTGCGAAGAAAAAACAGGGAAAATGCAGCAAGTGTGCGCGAGTCAGCGCGAGGGAGGGGGAGGGCGAGTAATGGAATATATAACTAATGTTTTTAATGTGACTAAACATGACTTCACTACACACGAGCCGCGCTCAGACTGTCTTTAATTATTTATGAGGGGGGAGAGGAGGGGGCCGAGAGACGGGAGACTGCGCTCCAGACACCCGAGCCGGGGGGGGGGCGGCTGGGCCACGGAGCGCCCGGGTGTCCCGAGCGTCGCTTTGGCAGGCGGAGCGCGCTCGGGAGATGTAAAAACACGGGGCCCGACCCACTCGCGAACTCTCCCACCCCCGCCCCACTGTCCCCCCTCGAGCGCGCGACTTCCCAGACTGCTCCCGCACGGACGGAGGAGGAGGAGGACGAGGGGGGGGAGGAGGAGGAGGAGGGGGGAGAAAAAGTTTCGCCAGCCAGCACAACAATGCGTGACCGTGGGCGCAGCCCGTGACGCGGCCAAACTCCTCCCGAAGTGCGTGCAACACGGCGAGCGGGGGGTCCGTGGCGGGTCCGAGCCGGCCCGGAACGAAGTCCGGCGGTCCGGTCCCGTTAACAAGAGGGAAACCCGGGAGCACAGACCCCCCCTCCTCCTCTTCTCCAACATGGATTCCGACACATTCCGAGCGGCGAGGCCCGCAGCACCACTTCCGGAACAGGGGAAGGGGGGGGGAGAGGGCGACTCCGAGCAGCCCAGTCCCGAAAACAAAACCCCGCAGCCCGGGCCGACTTGCCCCCAGCTGAACCCCCCCATCTCTGGGCACCCAGGGGCCCCGGCACGCGCCGGCGCCGTCACCCTCGGGCCGGCTCGCGCGGCGGCGGCGGCTCTCACGGGGGCCGGGCGCGCGGTAGGCCGGGAGCGCTTCCATCTTGAGTGACACTCCGCTCCGCTCCTCTCTCCCCGGCCCGTCCCGTCCCCGGCATGGGCGCCTGCCCCCCTCTCTCCCCCCGCACCGCCGCCCTGCGGCTCCCGAACCCGGGGCACCCCGGAGCCCCGACAGCGCAGCTCCCCAGCCCGCCGCCGTCTCGGCATTCAACAGGTCCGCCTCGCAGCTCCGGGCTCGGCTCCGGCCCGGGAGCGGCGACAGCGGAGTCCAGCTCCAGCCGCCCGGCCCGGTACCGGAGCCGTGACCTCTCACTAACCCGGGCTACTGGGTCTGGGGTCCGGGGTCTCGGGCGGGAGCCGCCAACTCTCCACCCCCCCCCCTACACACACCCCTCCTCCCCCCGAAACTTCCCAACTCGAGCGCTGGCCGAGCAACAGCGGGCGACCGCACAGAACCGGGCCGGCGCGTCCACAACAAATGGGTTTCCGGAACCCCTCCGATCCCCACCAACACACCCCCACAACCCCCCCCCCCTCACCCAACACGCCCCCAGAAACACAGCAGAGGGACCCCGAAACCTGCCCGGGGGCTGAGATTTGAAATACGAGACGCGAGCGGAGCAGTAAAATGGAGGCTCCGAGCGGACCACAGACTTGACGAAGTTGGGAGGAAGTTTTGGAAATTTAATGGGCTGAGTGGCGCTGCGCCCGCCCCGCTCAGACACCCCCATAATAACGACCCGCCGCGCTCGCTCGCCCCGAACCCGAGCCGAGCAGGTCCGGCCCGGCCCGCTCGCGTCCCCGGACCGGACCGGTCCGGACCGGACCGCGCACGGCGGCGGAGCCCGAAACACTCACCCGTCTCTCCCGGCGTCTTCATCGCGCCTCTCGGGCTGGAACAGACGAGCCTGCCGCCCGCGTCGCGGTCTCTCCAGCCAAAAAAAAAAAACTTTTCCGCTCGCTCCTCTCTCGCTCCCTTCCCGTCGCCCGTGGATCTGGAGCCGAGGTGGAATAAATCCGAGCCCCTGCGCTCCCCCGAGCTCCCTCCCCGCGCCGCCCCTTCCTCTCTCCCTCTCTCTCTCTCTCTCTCTCTCCCTCCTCCTCCTCCTCCTCCTCTCCCGGCGGTCTCTGCCCCCGGAGCTGCTGGCTTGCTGGGGAAGAGTTGGAGTGGACCCGGGGCGAGCTCGCCAGACGCACACGCGTGGGGAAAGTGGGCAGGCAGCGGGGCCCCGCGTGTGCGCTCCCGCTCCGCGTGCGGTCGCAGTGTCCACGCACGACTCCGGCCCGGCCGGCCGCCCGCAGGGACACAGGAAAACTCTCGGTCAGGCAGAGTGAGCGCGTCTCCCTTCCTCTCCTCTCTCTCTCTTTTACTGACTTCTTGTTCCTTCGCTCGGCTCGACTCCCTCTGCCCCCCCTGCTCTCTCTCTGGGGTGTCGTGTTTCACTCACGGGGCCGCCCACGCCGGGGAGAGAGAGAGAGGGAGGGAGGAGGGGGGGGGGGGGGGTCACGCCTACTCGCCACGGGCCCCTCGGACGTCACTGCTGCAGCACGCGGCGTCGCCATGGAGACCGCCGCCGCCGCCGCCGTCGTGATGACGCGACGCCCTGTCCCACGCACACGCGTGAGAGCGCGCCGCCGCCGACGTGCCGCGCAGGGGAGGGACGGTGGCGGAGAGACGTCATCGCGCCTCATCGCGTTAGTCAGGGGGTGAGGGGGGGGGAGGAAACTTCCAACTTTCGCTACAAAATGATGAGTTTGTGGGTGAGGACGTAACCAGGGGGAGCGGGTGAGTTTCCGCGAGCCTGGCCGGCAGCAGCGCCGGCGAAGAAGGAATTGGGTACTTCTGCAAGTAAACACGGAAGAAATGTTCATTTGAGTCTGATCGTTCCCCAGGTTTACCCTTTTCTGTTGCAGTAAGATTTCTGTTGCACAGCAGTCTGATCCGCTCCAGGTGTGACAGTGCTGTCAGTCAGACTCCCAGTGAGAGCAGTCTGATCCGCTCCAGGTGTGACAGGGCTGTCAGTCAGACTCCCAGTGCACAGCAGTCTGATCCGCTCCAGGTATGACAGGGCTGTCAGTCAGACTCCCAGTGCGCAGCAGTCTGATCCGCTCCAGGTGTGACAGGGCTGTCAGTCAGACTCCCAGTGCACAGCAGTCTGATCCGCTCCAGGTGTGACAGGGCTGTCAGTCAGACTCCCAGTGCACAGCAGTCTGATCCGCTCCAGGTGTGACAGTGCTGTCAGTCAGACTCCCAGTGCGCAGCAGTCTGATCCGCTCCAGGTGTGACAGTGCTGTCAGTCAGACTCCCAGTGAGAGCAGTCTGATCCGCTCCAGGTGTGACAGTGCTGTCAGTCAGACTCCCAGTGCACAGCAGTCTGATCCGCTCCAGGTGTGACAGGGCTGTCAGTCAGACTCCCAGTGCATAGCAGTCTGATCCGCTCCAGGTGTGACAGTGCTGTCAGTCAGACTCCCAGTGCACAGCAGTCTGATCCGCTCCAGGTGTTGCAGTGCTGTCAGTCAGACTCCCAGTGCACAGCAGTCTGATCCGCTCCAGGTTTTACAGTGCTGTCAGTCAGACTCCCAGTGCACAGCAGTCTGATCCGCTCCAGGTGTGACAGTGCTGTCAGTCAGACTCCCAGTGCACAGCAGTCTGATCCACTCCAGGTTTTACAGTGCTGTCAGTCAGACTACCAGTGCACAGCAGTCTGATCCGCTCCAGGTTTTACAGTGTCTCAAGTCAGACTCTCAGTGCACAGTGTACAACAGTGTACACACTGTACAGAGATCTAGAAACTGACTATCCCTCCAGGACTGGACACCCCTCAGCAGACACACTGACCCCCCCAGGACGAGGACTGGACACCCCTTCAGACACACTGACCTCCCCAGGACGAGGGCTGGACACCCCTCAGCAGACACACTGACCTCCCCAGGACGAGGACTGGACACCCCTGCAGACACACTGACCTCCCCAGGACGAGGACTGGACACCCCTGCAGACACACTGACCTCCCCAGGAAGAGGACTGGACACCCCTGCAGACACACTGACCTCCCCAGGACGAGGACTGGACACCCCTGCAGACACCTGCAGAGTAGATGAGAGAAGAGAGAGGGAGGGAGGAAGAGCAGGAGATAGAGAGGGAGAGAGAGAGGGAGACGAGTAGGAGAGGGAGAGGAGTAGGAGACAGAGGGAGAGAGGGAGATGAGTAGGAGAGAGAGGAGTAACAGGGGGAGATGAGTAGGAGAGGGGGAGTGAGAGAGAAGAAGGAGAGAGAGAGGAGTAACAGGGGGAGAGGAGCAGAGGGGCTCAGGCTCTGCGATGATCTCCTCCTCTCTCACTCAGAGAGCAGGACCTGAGAGATCCGGCCCGCCTGGACCCGGGCTCGACCCGGCCCGGCTGCCTGCTGGGTTTCCGAGCTGCTGATCCCAGCCTGGTGCTGGGAGTCTCCGGCCTCACGGCTGCTGCAATCCCAGAGCTCCTTTGTCACACGATGCCCCGTCTCTAATCAGACTGACAGACAGACGCGCCGAACACAAAGAGACAGAGAAAGGGGAACACTGGTCCCCAGTGACAAACAGGGGGAAAGTGCAGGGAAGTGCTTCTTCAACCCAGACCAGCAGTTTCTACACAGAGGGAGGTGGGAGGGTGGAACAAGCTGCCCAGCACTGTTCATGGCACTGATACCCTGGATATGTTCAAGATAGACCAGGATGAGATTCTGGGATCAGTTGGCTACTAACTATCACATGAGTTACTGTACATGCAATGAATGTCATTGTGACTTTTCTCACTCCAGTACATGAACACTGCACTGAGAGTGGGGTTAATACAGACACACTGACTGGACACTCCAGTACATTAACACTGCACTGAGAGAGAGAGGGGTTAATACAGACACACTGACTGGACACTCCAGTACATTAACACTGCACTGAGAGAGAGAGGGGTTAATACAGACACACTGACTGGACACTCCAGTACATTAACACTGCCCTGAGAGAGAGAGGGGTTAATACAGACACACTGACTGGACACTCCAGTACATTAACACTGCCCTGAGAGAGAGAGGGGTTAATACAGACACACTGACTGGACACTCCAGTACATTAACACTGCACTGAGAGAGAGGGGTTAATACAGACACACTGACTGGACACTCCAGTACATTAACACTGCACTGAGAGAGGGGGGAGTGTGTGTGTGAAAGAGAGAGAAGGACTCAATGGGCTCTTTGTGATCAAAGAAGATGTTTACTTTCAAGCTTGGCGCTTAAACTGTTGGAGCACACAGTCTTCTGTGCCTGGGTGTGTGATTCTGTGTGTGCCTGTGTGTTCCTGTGTGTGTGCCTGTGTGTGTGTCCCTGTGTGTTTGCATGCTTGTGTGTGTCTGTGACGTGATCTTGCAGGTCACTACAGGCAGTGCCTAGTGTACTTTATTACTTTCTCAATACTATTCGTATCAACAATGTTTGGCGTAACTAATATGAACTAACCCACTGCCAGCCTCCCTCTCTCTCCCAGCTGGTACTCACCCCAGTAATGGGATTTCCACACTTTCCAGCAAGGGAGAGAGGGGAGAGGGGAGAGGGGAGACAGGGGGAGAGGGGAGAGGAGGGGGGAGACAGGGAGAGAGGAGAGAGGAGGGGGGAGACAGGGAGAGAGGAGAGAGGAGGGGGGAGACAGGGAGAGAGGGGAGAGAGGAAACAGGGAGAAAGGAGAGGCGAGAGGGGAGAGGAAACAGGGAGAGGGGGGAGACAGGGAGAGAGGAGAGAGAGGAAACGGGAGAGGTGAGACAGGGGGAGAGGTTAAGGAGGAAGAGTAAGAAGGAGATAGAAGAGTTAGGAGAAAGAAGAGAGTTCAAGGAGAGAGAAGGAGATAGGAGACGGAGAGAAGAGAGGGAGAGGAAAGTAAAAAGGAGATAGGAGGGACAGGAGAAGGAGTAAAGAAGAGAGAGTAACAGGGAGAGAGAGGGATGAGAGAGGAGAGAGTGTTATTTGAGGTGTCTTGGCAGGGGCTCAAGTCTATATTCAGTTGTTCACTGTTTAGAATCTGACTGCTGCTAATTTCATGTTGAGGAACAAACTTTTCCTCTTGGCAGCAGGAGCAGCTTCATCACTGACACCCTGAGGGAGAGAGAGAAACCGGACACAGGCAGAGCACAGGCTCAGTGACCACAGCCTGGACACCGACACTGGACACAGGCAGACCTGGCTGTCCAGAGAGCACGGGCTCAGTGACCACAGCCTGGACACTGACACTGGACACAGGCAGACCTGGCTGTCCAGAGAGCACAGGCTGAGGAACTGGCAGGGACAGATTGACACGCAGTGACTGACAGACTGACACCCTGACTGACACAGTGACAGACTGACACCCTGACTGACACAGTTACTGACACCCTGACTGACACAGTGACTGACTGACACCCTGACTGACACAGGTACTGACTGACACCCTGACTGACACAGTTACTGACACCCTGACTGACACAGTGACTGACTGACACCCTGACTGACACAGGTACTGACTGACACCCTGACTGACACAGTTACTGACACCCTGACTGACACAGGTACTGACTGACACCCTGACTGACACAGTGACTGACACCCTGACTGACACAGTGTCTGACTGACACCCTGACTGACACAGTGTCTGACACCCTGACTGACACAGTGACTGACACCCTGACTGACACAGGTACTGACTGACACCCTGACTGACACAGTGTCTGACACCCTGACTGACACAGTGACTGACACCCTGACTGACACAGTGTCTGACAGACACCCTGACTGACACAGGTACTGACTGACACCCTGACTGACACAGTGACTGACACCCTGACTGACACAGTGTCTGACACCCTGACTGACACAGTGACTGACACCCTGACTGACACAGTGTCTGACACCCTGACTGACACAGTGTCTGACAGACACCCTGACTGACACAGGTACTGACTGACACCCTGACTGACACAGTGTCTGACACCCTGACTGACACAGTGACTGACACCCTGACTGACACAGTGTCTGACACCCTGACTGACACATAAAGACTCTCTGTTACACTGTTCCTCTGTCTGTCGTTACTGTTTATTCCTTTGTGCAGCTGTGTGTGGTTCTGACAAAAGCTCTTTAATTTACCACTAATTAATTAATTTGCACATAACGAGGAGCTGGCTCTTGAAGTCTCTTCAAAAATATGGAGAGAGCGAGCAGGAAGGAGGAGTAGGAGGAAGAGAGGACAGGGTATTGTCACAGAGAGGATGTATTACAGAGAGTGTGTGAGAGAGAGAGCCATACACAGACACCCATAGAAACCCTGCACACTGAGCTCTAGAAAACATTCCCCATGTTTACAATAACACTCCGTGTTATCAATGTGTGGAGGGCCGTAGTAGACCAATACTCACTAATAATCAGCATACAGAAGAGAGCAATGAAATACTGGTTACACCGGGCAAACAGTGATCAGAAATCTACCACCACCAGGCCCTGCTGAGCCCAGAGCTGAGCCCAGAGAAGAGCCCCTCAGCCAGCTGGTCCTGAGGCTCACGGACACCATCCAGGCCCAGGACAGCCCAGCTCCAGCAACACGAGTGAGACCCAAGCACTTCACAGCACAAGCCAAACAACACTGCCTCACCCACTGGGACACACACACACACTGGAATGCTACAGAACCCTAAACACACAACACACACCAGGAGAATACCTGAGCAGGGTAAGAAACAGCAAGGAGAAACAGACCCTGACGAAGGACAGGCTCAGAGACCACAGCCTGGCCACAGAAACTGGGCGAAACAGGCAGACCTGGCTGTCCAGAGAGGACAGGCTGTGCTCCCACTGCCAGCGGGGAGAATCAGAGACAGAGGTGCACTTCCTACTGCACTGTGACAGATATTTTGGGATTAGAGAAACATTCTTCCCTAAATTCAGAAATCTAATCTCAGAGTTCCCACAGCTACCAGAATCCCAACAGCTCCCAATCCTACTGGGAGAGGGAGGAGAGAACTCAGCTGAACTGGCAGCCCAGTATGTGATCTCCTGTCCCAGACTGTGAGTCTATTTCTTAATAATAATAATAATAATAATAATAATAATAATAATAATAATAATAATAATAATAATACAGTGTGTGATCTCCTGTCCCAGACTGTGAGTCTATTTCTTAATAATAATAATAATAATAATAATAATAATAATAATAATAATAATAATAATACAGTGTGTGATCTCCTGTCCCAGCCTGAGGAACAGACAGTGAGCCTGTCTCTCAATAATGATAATACAGTGTGTGATCTCCTGTCCCAGCCTGAGGAACAGACAGTGAGCCCGTCTCTCAATAATAATAATACAGTGTGTGATCTCCTGTCCCAGCCTGAGGAACAGACAGTGAGCCTGTCTCTCAATAATGATAATACAGTGTGTGATCTCCTGTCCCAGCCTGAGGAACAGACAGTGAGCCCGTCTCTCAATAATAATAATACAGTGTGTGATCTCCTGTCCCAGCCTGAGGAACAGACAGTGAGCCTGTCTCTCAATAATAATAATACAGTGTGTGATCTCCTGTCCCAGCCTGAGGAACAGACAGTGAGCCTGTCTCTCAATAATAATAATACAGTGTGTGATCTCCTGTCCCAGCCTGAGGAACAGACAGTGAGCCTGTCTCTCAATAATAATAATACAGTGTGTGATCTCCTGTCCCAGCCTGAGGAACAGACAGTGAGCCTGTCTCTCAATAATAATAATACAGTGTGTGATCTCCTGTCCCAGCCTGAGGAACAGACAGTGAGCCTGTCTCCCAGTAATAATAATACAGTGTGTGATCTCCTGTCCCAGCCTGAGGAACAGACAGTGAGCCTGTCTCTCAATAATAATAATACAGTGTGTGATCTCCTGTCCCAGCCTGAGGAACAGACAGTGAGCCTGTCTCCCAGTAATAATAATACAGTGTTATCTCCTGTCCCAGCCTGAGGAACAGACAGTGAGCCTGTCTCTCAATAATAATAATACAGTGTATGATCTCCTGTCCCAGCCTGAGGAACAGACAGTGAGCCTGTCTCTCAATAATAATAATACAGGGTGTGATCTCCTGTCCCAGCCTGAGGAACAGACAGTGAGCCTGTCTCTCAGTAATAATAATACAGTGTGTGATCTCCTGTCCCAGCCTGAGGAACAGTGAGCCTGTCTCTCAATAATAATAATACAGTGTGTGATCTCCTGTCCCAGCCTGAGGAACAGACAGTGAGCCTGTCTCTCAATAATAATAATACAGGGTGTGATCTCCTGTCCCAGCCTGAGGAACAGACAGTGAGCCTGTCTCTCAGTAATAATAATACAGTGTGTGATCTCCTGTCCCAGCCTGAGGAACAGACAGTGAGCCTGTCTCTCAATAATAATAATACAGTGTGTGATCTCCTGTCCCAGCCTGAGGAACAGACAGTGAGCCTGTCTCTCAATAATAATAATACAGTGTGTGATCTCCTGTCCCAGCCTGAGGAACAGTGAGCCTGTCTCTCAATAATAATAATACAGTGTGTGATCTCCTGTCCCAGCCTGAGGAACAGACAGTGAGCCTGTCTCTCAGTAATAATAATACAGTGTGTGATCTCCTGTCCCAGCCTGAGGAACAGACAGTGAGCCCGTCTCTCAGTAACAATAACAATACACACACGCGGTGTGTTAGAACCGTCCCGCTCTTTTACTTGTTATGTAATTCTGTTTCACTTTTTCCTTTTGAAATATTTCTTGGGAAATATTGCCATCTCGTGGCTGTAACTGGTACTGCGTCCCAGGCTGCTCGCGTACCTTCGCTTCAGTCTTTAAACTGGTTCGCCCCCTGAACACGGCAGCGGTAGCAGTACCCCATAGCGGCCACACGTCTGCGAACTTGCACCTCCTCTTCCTCATTCTCTCCCTGTCCCGGCAGTCTGCTAGCCGGTGGCTGCGCTGCCCAGCAAGAGGTGTCTCTGAGCCCATGATTGACAGAGGGAGTGTTGTGAACTGCTGACAGGGGTCACAGCAGGGTCAGGAGACAGAGAGAGGCGGGGGCAGAGGTCAGTATCTCACAGAGGCACCCTGCCAATAACAGAGTAACTACACACCCCTCTGCCTCTAACTCTCCCCCTGTCTCTTGAGAGAGTCACCTTTCTGCTGTTCTTTGCCTCAGTCATTTTCTTCACTGTTTGATTGTCAGGTAGCCAAACCAATATATCACTCAGATAGAAATTAACAGTACAGTGCACTAAATCCCAAAAGCAAAGTAACTATAGTAAATCACAATAAGAGCAGGGTAAAAGCAAAGTACAGTGCAGTAAATCACAGTGAGATCGGGGTAAAAGCACAGTACAGTGCAGTAAAGCCCAGTAAGATCAGGGTAAAAGCACAGTACAGTGCAGTAAAGCCCAGTGAGATCATGGTAAAAGCACAATACAGTGCAGTCAGTCCCAGTGTGATCAGGTTTAGGCACAGAGAGGTGGGTACAGTAACTCATGATACCAGCTGTTGGTGAAACCATGGCTCAGAGTTCGAGCAGGGTGGACCTCCTGCTGAGGTCCTATCTGATGCCAGTCTATCAGAATGGGACACAGACTAAAGAGACTCAATTCCTTCAGGCTGTCAGTGTGGGACCCTCCCTTCAGACTAAAGAGACTCAGCTCATCCAGGTGGGGCTGCACATTGGTGGTGGTGGAGGGGAGTCCCTATTACCTGTAAAGTGCTTTGAGTGGAGTGTCCAGAAAAGCGCTATATAAGTGTAAGCAATTATTATTGTTATAGCTCCTCCAGCCTGTCAGTGTGGGACCCTCCCTTCAGACTAAAGAGACTCAGTTCCTCCAGTCTATCAGTGTGGGACACTCCCTTCAAAATAAGAGCCTCAGTTCCTCATGCCTGTCAGTGCAGTACCCTCCCTTCAGATTTAAGAGACTCAGTTCCTCCAGCCTGTCAGTGTGGGACTCTCTTTTCAGACTAAAGAGACTCAGTTCCTCCAGCCTGTCAGTGTGGGATATTTTCTTCAGACTGAAGTGTAGGACAGTGTAGAAAACTCCCTTGAGCCCAGGAGTGTGTTTAGTCGCTGTTCTCTGCACTGAATCCAGCAAATACAGACAGAAAACAGAGAAACATTTGTACCAGACGCAGGAAAAGGCAAAAAAGAGTTTTTTCCTCCCGGTGTCGGTCTCTGCACAATTAACACAGGGTGAGACAAGTTTACTCCAGACACGCCCCTCCTGTGCAGCTGGTGGCAACACGCGTGATGACATCACCGCCGCACCTCTCCATTGGCCGAGACCCCTTTTGCCTCTCGTCCAATGGGAGGGCGACTTGGTGACGTCAGGCCCGAGCGCCTGGATCGCTACAGAGCGAGGGGGCGGGGCCAGGGTCTGAATACGTCATTGCTAGTCTGAACGGGGCTCCGTGATTGGACGGGAGTGGCGAGGTGAGGGACTGTTGCTGAGTGAAGGGACGACAGTGGAACACTGGAGAGTTTAGTTAAAAACAAGGGCAGCAAATATGCAGAGTGAGATACGAGGAGGGAGGAGACAGAGCGCACGGGTGGGGAGCATTTCTGAAAGTTGAGATCAAGAAATCACACCGGCGTTCCGTCTTCCGCCTACTACAAGACAGCGACAACACCACAACTTTTTCAGAAAATACTTTTGCTTTCAAGTTTCTTCGTCGCCCATCCCCTCCCCCCCCAAAGTCCTATTGACTGTAGCCGGGGCTGTAGTGGAATGATCTAGTTCTGGGAAGTGCAGGGGTGACTTTGTAGTTTTCCAGGAAGGGCCAAGACCGTTACCGTGAAGGGAGTCGCCGCTGCGGTGGGACTACAACTCCCGTGGTGCACTGCGGCGCGGAGGGCGAGCCCTGCTTCCTCCAATGTGGGAAACCTGCACAGCGCTCGGGGGGGCTGGCAGGGGGGCGCTGGCCGCTGCCATTGGCGGCCGAGTTTGTAATCCCGCCCCTCTTCCCGCCTACTCGCTGTTCCTAAGCCTTCGCGTCTTCTGATTGGGTACTGTAAACTTGAGGCCGAGGCCGTGATGAAGCTTGTTCCCGCCTTCGATTGGTCAGCCCCGCCTGTCAGTCACGGCGACTTCGCCAATGGAACCCTCCCTCCTGGCCCCGTCCGTCTCTCCCATTGGGTACTGTACCTGTCAGTGAATTCTGATTGGCTAGTCGGGCCAGCTGTTCGAGGTTCATTCACCATTTTGTGACTGTAGTGTAAAAAGGGACTCCAGATAGTTTTTTGGGGGGTTGGTCGGTCGGATGGTGTTATTTTCCGTGTTTGCCGACTTGTTTGTTTTGGAGGACCATGTTCCGCGGAGGGGATCTGCGGTAGCGGCGCAGGGATGTGCGGAGCGGCCCCAGCCGTGCCTGCGGACGAGACGCGACTCTGCGAGCGTGTAAGTGCGGACCGGGGTGTCAGCCTGGCAGCGCGGGGACACGGTCTTCCCCGCGCCCTGTGCGCGAGGAGTCTGGGGGGCCCGGGGGTCAGGGCAGCGGAGGTGTGTGTGTCTGTGTGTGTCCCGGGGGGGGGGGGTCACTCCCACATCCTGAACTTTCAAGTGCCGGGGTCGGGATATGCCCCGACAAGGTCTGTGCAGTTTGCGCCGCGTTTGCACGTCTTGACGTCTTTTGCGCCGAGTTGCACTAATAATCATCATCATAACAGTCATAATAACAACTTTCGCCTGTCCGCCAGCTCGCACCTCTGCGCCCAGGGTGTAGGGCGACGGCACGCAGCGCCCCGCACACGTCGCTGGAAACAAACGATAATAATAATCATTAATAATGTCAGCTACTGCATTTGTTATTCTGCAAAGACTGACGTGCTTGCGATAAGATGTCAGAGCCGGTACTGACGAAACTACTACAGTACTACTACCCCGCTATTTCGACTACTACGTCCCAGCCTCGGTCCGGCGCGCCGGGTTTTCACTGTCTCACTGGGTCTCACGCGTGTCCCCTCGTTCACTCCGTGATTCAATCACACTGTCAGATCGTGTGTCATCTGATCCTGCGTCTCAGACGCCTCTCCGACCTCCGAGAATATTTACCGGCCTCACTGAGGGACAGTGTTTTCACACAGGCCTGTCACTGACACTGCTGGAGCTGTTCCTGCAGTAAATACAGTTAATACTGCACTGATCACAGTACTGTCACTGACACTGCTGGAGCTGTTCCTGCAGTAAATACAGTTAATACTGCACTGATCACAGTACTGTCACTGACACTGCTGGAGCTGTTCCTGCAGTAAATACAGTAAATACTGCACTGATCACAGTACTGACACTGACACTGCTGGAGCTGTTCCTGCAGTAAATACAGTTAATACTGCACTGATCACAGTACTGTCACTGACACTGCTGGAGCTGTTCCTGCAGTAAATACAGTTAATACTGCACTGATCACAGTACTGACACTGCTGGAGCTGTTCCTGCAGTAAATACAGTTAATACTGCACTGATCACAGTGCTGACACTGACACTGCTGGAGCTGTTACTGTAGTAAATACAGTTAATACTGCACTGATCACAGTACTGTCACTGACACTGCTGGAGCTGTTCCTGCAGTAAATACAGTTAATACTGCACTGATCACAGTACTGACACTGACACTGCTGGAGCTGTTCCTGCAGTAAATACAGTTAATACTGCACTGATCACAGTACTGTCACTGACACTGCTGGAGCTGTTCCTGCAGTAAATACAGTTAATACTGCACTGATCACAGTACTGACACTGCTGGAGCTGTTCCTGCAGTAAATACAGTTAATACTGCACTGATCACAGTACTGTCACTGACACTGCTGGAGCTGTTCCTGCAGTAAATACAGTTAATACTGCACTGATCACAGTACTGTCACTGACACTACTGGAGCTGTTTCTGCAGTAAATACTGTTAATACTGCACTGATCACAGTACTGTCACTGACACTGCTGGAGCTGTTACTGTAGTAAATACAGTTAATACTGCACTGATCACAGTACTGTCACTGACACTGCTGGAGCTGTTCCTGCAGTAAATACAGTTAATACTGCACTGATCACAGTACTGTCACTGACACTGCTGGAGCTGTTCCTGCAGTAAATACAGTTAATACTGCACTGATCACAGTACTGACACTGCTGGAGCTGTTCCTGCAGTAAATACAGTTAATACTGCACTGATCACAGTACTGTCACTGACACTGCTGGAGCTGTTCCTGCAGTAAATACAGTTAATACTGCACTGATCACAGTACTGACACTGACACTGCTGGAGCTGTTCCTGCAGTAAATACAGTTAATACTGCACTGGTCACAGTACTGTCACTGACACTGCTGGAGCTGTTCCTGCAGTAAATACAGTTAATACTGCACTGATCACAGTACTGTCACTGACACTGCTGGAGCTGTTCCTGCAGTAAATACAGTTAATACTGCACTGATCACAGTACTGTCACTGACACTACTGGAGCTGTTTCTGCAGTAAATACTGTTAATACTGCACTGATCACAGTACTGTCACTGACACTGCTGGAGCTGTTACTGTAGTAAATACAGTTAATACTGCACTGATCACAGTACTGACACTGCTGGAGCTGTTCCTGCAGTAAATACAGTTAATACTGCACTGGTCACAGTACTGTCACTGACACTACTGGTGCTGTTCCTGCAGTAAATACAGTTAATACTGCACTGAGCACAGTACTGTCACTGACACTGCTGGAGCTGTTCCTGCAGTAAATACAGTTAATACTGCACTGATCACAGTACTGACACTGACACTGCTGGAGCTGTTCCTGCAGTAAATACAGTTAATACTGCACTGAGCACAGTACTGTCACTGACACTGCTGGAGCTGTTCCTGCAGTAAATACAGTTAATACTGCACTGAGCACAGTACTGACACTGACACTGCTGGAGCTGTTCCTGCAGTAAATACAGTTAATACTGCACTGATCACAGTACTGACACTGCTGGAGCTGTTACTGTAGTAAATACAGTTAATACTGCACTGATCACAGTACTGACACTGACACTGCTGGAGCTGTTCCTGCAGTAAATACAGTTAATACTGCACTGGTCACAGTACTGTCACTGACACTGCTGGAGCTGTTCCTGCAGTAAATACAGTTAATACTGCACTGATCACAGTACTGACACTGACACTGCTGGAGCTGTTCCTGCAGTAAATACAGTTAATACTGCACTGATCACAGTACTGACACTGCTGGAGCTGTTACTGTAGTAAATACAGTTAATACTGCACTGATCACAGTACTGACACTGACACTGCTGGAGCTGTTCCTGCAGTAAATACAGTTAATACTGCACTGATCACAGTACTGACACTGACACTGCTGGAGCTGTTCCTGCAGTAAATACAGTTAATACTGCACTGATTACAGTACTGACACTGCTGGAGCTGTTCCTGCAGTAAATACAGTTAATACTGCACTGATCACAGTACTGACACTGCTGGAGCTGTTCCTGCAGTAAATACAGTTAATACTGCACTGATCACAGTACTGTCACTGACACTGCTGGAGCTGTTCCTGCAGTAAATACAGTTAATACTGCACTGAGCACAGTACTGACACTGCTGGAGCTGTTCCTGCAGTAAATACAGTTAATACTGCACTGATCACAGTACTGTCACTGACACTGCTGGAGCTGTTACTGTAGTAAATACAGTTAATACTGCACTGATCACAGTACTGTCACTGACACTGCTGGAGCTGTTCCTGCAGTAAATACAGTTAATACTGCACTGATCACAGTACTGTCACTGACACTGCTGGAGCTGTTCCTGCAGTAAATACAGTTAATACTGCACTGATCACAGTACTGACACTGACACTGCTGGAGCTGTTCCTGCAGTAAATACAGTTAATACTGCACTGATCACAGTACTGTCACTGACACTGCTGGAGCTGTTCCTGCAGTAAATACAGTTAATACTGCACTGGTCACAGTACTGACACTGACACTGCTGGAGCTGTTCCTGCAGTAAATACAGTTAATACTGCACTGATCACAGTACTGTCACTGACACTGCTGGAGCTGTTCCTGCAGTAAATACAGTTAATACTGCACTGATCACAGTACTGTCACTGACACTGCTGGAGCTGTTACTGTAGTAAATACAGTTAATACTGCACTGATCACAGTGCTGACACTGACACTGCTGGAGCTGTTACTGTAGTAAATACAGTTAATACTGCACTGATCACAGTACTGACACTGACACTGCTGGAGCTGTTCCTGCAGTAAATACAGTTAATACTGCACTGATCACAGTACTGACACTGCTGGAGCTGTTCCTGCAGTAAATACAGTTAATACTGCACTGATCACAGTACTGTCACTGACACTGCTGGAGCTGTTACTGTAGTAAATACAGTTAATACTGCACTGATCACAGTGCTGACACTGACACTGCTGGAGCTGTTCCTGCAGTAAATACAGTTAATACTGCACTGATCACAGTACTGACACTGACACTGCTGGAGCTGTTCCTGCAGTAAATACAGTTAATACTGCACTGATCACAGTACTGACACTGCTGGAGCTGTTCCTGCAGTAAATACAGTTAATACTGCACTGGTCACAGTACTGTCACTGACACTGCTGGAGCTGTTCCTGCAGTAAATACAGTTAATACTGCACTGATCACAGTACTGACACTGACACTGCTGGAGCTGTTCCTGCAGTAAATACAGTTAATACTGCACTGATCACAGTACTGACACTGCTGGAGCTGTTACTGTAGTAAATACAGTTAATACTGCACTGATCACAGTACTGACACTACTGGACCTGTTCCTGCAGTAAATACAGTTAATACTGCACTAGTCACAGTACTGACACTGCTGGAGCTGTTACTGTAGTAAATACGCGTAAGTGCAGTAAGATGGTAGAACATGCTGTCTCACACTGACGTACTGATTGATGTAGTGGCTGTGTGTAAGTGGGTCAGGCAGTTTGTCAAGTCATGATCAGGGCAACCGGCACTGTCGTTCGCCCAGTGGTGTGCGTTTGGTCTTGATTCAGTTGGAGAGTTGTGTGAGCGGATTTGGGATGAAGGGGGAGCTGATTCAGTTTTATCGAGACGGGGGACTGGAGGGTCGAGACGCAGGGGAAGGGAGAGGAGGAAATGAAACGGAGCCCCAGGGCCAGGTACAGAGGGAGCAGAGAGGCGCTGAGCAGACAGCAGCACACAGGAAGTGATGTCGCCCTAACCGACAGGAAGTGTGGGCTGTTGTGCTTTTGCCACGGCAGCAAAACAGTTAATCTGAAGAAGAAAGAAAAACCCCAGAGCTCAGTTGTCAAGTACAGAATTTCCCCGCCTCTCTGGAGAGTTGTGGACACGACACACACATTCACAGGCATGTACTCACAAACAGGCACACACACACAGACAGACAGATAAACACATACCCACAGACACAGGAACATTCCCACAGACACAGGAACATACACTGACACACAGATCTTGACAGTGATGTTCATATAGAGGCTCAGGTACAAATAAGGCCCCTTATAAACACAGGGTAAGTTCAAGAGCAAACTGTATTCAGAGAATTAACACATTTCAATCTGAGCACAGACTAGAACTCTTTAAATATTAGTATATACATTCATATCTGTAACCCCGTCTCTACCTGTATCTCTGACACGGGTCACAGTGAGACTGGGGCTCCTTTAAAGCTCTCTGCTCCAGACTGCAGGGAGATGAGTATCTTGACTCTATAAGGGCTGTGTCTCTACCTGTAACACTGACACAGAGCACAGTGTGACTGGGGCTCCTTTAAAGCTCTCTGCTCCAGACTGCAGGGAGATGAGTATCCTGACTCTATAAGGGCTGTGACTCTACCTGTAACACTGACACAGATCACAGTGAGACTGGGGCTCCTTTAAAGCTCTCTGCTCCAGACTGCAGGGAGATGAGTCTCCTGACTCTGTAAGGGCTGTGTCTCTACCTGTAACACTGACACAGAGCACAGTGAGACTGGGGCTCCTTTAAAGCTCTCTGCTCCAGACTGCAGGGAGATGAGTCTCCTGACTCTATAAGGGCTGTGTCTCTACCTGTAACACTGACACAGAGCACAGTGAGACTGGGGCTCCTTTAAAGCTCTCTGCTCCAGACTGCAGGGAGATGAGTCTCCTGACTCTATAAGGGCTGTGTCTCTACCTGTAACACTGACACAGATTACAGTGAGACTGGGGCTCCTTTAAAGCTCTCTGCTCCAGACTGCAGGGAGATGAGTCTCCTGACTCTATAAGGGCTGTGTCTCTACCTGTAACACTGACACAGGTCACAGTGAGACTGGGGCTCCTTTAAAGCTCTCTGCTCCAGACTGCAGGGAGATGAGTCTCCTGACTCTATAAGGGCTGTGTCTCTACCTGTAACACTGACACAGATCACAGTGAGACTGGGGCTCCTTTAAAGCTCTCTGTTTGTGTGTTGGTGTGTAGGGTCTCCGCCATGTTGACTGCTGGATATTAATGGTGTTAATTGTTCTCTCTCTCCTTCAGAGTCTGTAAATCCCCCACAAGGACGAGCAGGAGAGACGAGAGGGAAGCCTGAGGAGGACAAACGGGGAAAAAGGACAAATCACACAGAAACGCAAACACAAATGAGCTAAGAAACCAGG
The DNA here is from genome assembly GCF_059453375.1 of Lepisosteus platostomus. Taxonomy (NCBI): domain Eukaryota; kingdom Metazoa; phylum Chordata; class Actinopteri; order Semionotiformes; family Lepisosteidae; genus Lepisosteus; species Lepisosteus platostomus. Next base: position 13,906,107 of record NC_142636.1, on the reverse strand, counting down.
AGGAGGGAGAAGAAGAGTTTTCTAACACCAGCGCGGCGTTGGAGGCGATGAAGAGGATGAAGACGCAGGGCGGCCGGTCTCCCCCATCCACCCGGGCGAAAGGCGGGAAGAGGCGGGTGGCGGCGCCGGACGCGGGCGTGGAGCCCGAGAGGAGGGACAGGACGAGAGACAGCGGCGAGGGGCGGGCAGAGACGCCGTCGCCGCGGAGACAGGCGGGGGCGAGCCCCGCCCACTCCCAGGGAGAGCCAGTCAGGAGGGGCGGGGGCGGAGTCCCGGAGGGGGAGGGGCCTCCGGGGGGACACAGAGACCGGGCCGGGGAGGAAGCAGAGCGGCCGGCCGGGGAGGGGGACTGTGGGAAGGAGGAGGGCGGGAGGCGGGCCGCGGACAGCACCCCCGGCGGGGCCCACAGCAACAGCACCCCTCCGGCCAGCCGCAAGACGGCCACCTTCAAGGCCAAGGTGCCCAAGAAGAAGTACACGTCCGAGCACTGCGCCCCCGCGCCCCCCGCCGCCCCCGCCGGCAGCGACCCGGACAACAACAGCAGCGGCGACAACGGCGGCGAGGCCCCAGGGGCCCCGGGGCCCGCGGGGGGGCAGGAGAGGGAGGCGGGGCCCGAGGGAGAGCGAGCCGGGGAGGGCGAGGGCGCCCCCAGCTCCGCGCGCTCCTCCTCCACCGACACGGCCAGCGAGCACTCGGCCGACCTGGAGCTGGCGGAGGCGCCGGCGGCCCCCGCGGCCCCCCGGGAGCCCCCGGGCAGGGCCCCCCCGCCCCCGCCGGCCCGCCGCCCCGAGGCCCTGCTGCAGGAGCTGGCCGGCCAGCGCGTGCTGGTGCGGGGCAGCGAGGACGGGCGCCCCCGTTCGCCCCCCGGCGCCGGCCTGTTCCGGGCCGGGCTGGTGCAGCGGGCCTGCGGGCAGAGCCGCCTGCTGGAGGTGCAGGTGTTCGGCGAGAGGAGACCCCGCTTCTACCCCTTCCCGGACGGGGGGCCCCAGGCGGCGGCGGCGGGGGGGGGCGGGGAGGCGGAGCTGATCCTGGACGCCCCGCCGCCGGGGGCCGCGCCGGTCGCCGTGGGAACCCGGGTGTGCGTGCCCCTGGGGGGCGGGGGCGGGGCCGCGGAGGAGGGGGCGCAGCTGTACCGGGAGGGCGTGGTGTCGCAGTTCGACCCGCACCCCGCCGTGTCCTTCCCCTACCGGGTCACCTTCCGCGGCGCGGGCGGGGGGCCGGCGGAGGGCGCCGAGGGGGCCAGGGCCGAGTCCGTGTGGGTGTCCCGGCAGAGCCTGCGGCTCCTGCTGCCCGCCTGGGACGGGCTGCAGCGCGCGGGCGCGGGGGGCGTGCCGGGGGCGCGGGCGCGGGCGCGGGAGGAGCGCGAGCGGCGCGAGGACATGGAGGTGGAGAAGGAGGTCTGCGCCCTGAGCAGCGGGCTGGCGCTGGGGGCCGCGCCGCGGGGCTACGGCCTGCCCTCCGCCGCCGGGCGGCCCCCGGGGAAGGCCGAGGGGCCGGCGCTGAGCCAGGGCGCCGGCGGCAGGCGGGCCGCGGCGCCGGAGGAGGACGTGGAGGTGACGCGCCTCAGCATGGCCGCCCCGCTGGCGCTGGGCGGGGGCAAGGCACCGCCGCCCCCCCGGCCCCTCCTCTCCAAGCCCCCCGGCTACCACGCCGCGCCCGGCTTCGGCCCCGGCGGCGCCCCGGCCCTGACCCCGCTGGCCAGCCTGGGGCCCGCGCCCGTCCTGGCCCGCGCCTTCCCGGACCACGAGGCGCTGGGCGCGGCCCAGCAGCCCCTCTCGCACGCGCCGCCGCCGCCGCCGCTGCCCGCCCCCGGCACAGGCCCCGCCCCCAGCCCCGCCCCCGGCGCGGGGAGCGGGCGGGCCGGGGGCGGCGGCCTCCTCCCGCTGGACAAGCACGCGGGCGGCTCGGGCTCCACCTCCTCCTCCTCCTCCTCGCCGCGCTCGCGGACGCCCCTGACGGCGGCGCAGCAGAAGTACAAGAAGGGCGACGTGGTGTGCACCCCCAACGGCATCCGCAAGAAGTTCAACGGCAAGCAGTGGCGGCGCCTGTGCTCGCGGGACGGCTGCATGAAGGAGTCGCAGCGCCGCGGGTACTGCTCGCGCCACCTGTCCATGCGCACCAAGGAGATGGAGGGCGGCGGGGGGGGGGCGGAGCGGGAGCGCGGCGGCGGGGGGGGCAGCAGCTCGGGCACCGCCACGCCCTCGGACCTGGGCCGCGGCCGGATGAGCGCCGACTTCGAGTGGGACGAGACGTCGCGGGAGAGCAGCGAGGCCAGCTCGCGGGGGGAGTCGCGCCCCCGCCTGGTGCTGCCCTCGCCCGCCGCCGCCGCCGCCGCCGCCGCCGTGCTGGCCCAGGACCTGTCGCGCTTCGACTTCGACGAGTGCGAGGCCGCCACCATGCTGGTGTCCCTGGGCAGCTCGCGCTCCGGCACCCCCTCCTTCTCGCCCGTGTCCACGCAGTCGCCCTTCTCGCCCGCCCCCTCGCCCTCGCCCTCGCCGCTCTTCGGCTTCCGGCCCGCCAACTTCAGCCCCATCACCGCCTCGCCGGTGCTGCCCCCCCCGCGCCGCCACCGGCACCAGAGCGGCACGGGGGCCGGCACCCCCAAGCTGGGCACCCCGCAGACGCCCGGCGAGCGCGAGCGCTACCCCTCGGGCATCCTGCCCTCCTTCCAGACCAGCCTGACCTTCACCGTGCCCATGAGCCCCAGCAAGAGGAAGCCCGAGGGCCACGGGCCTGGCTCGAACCCGGCCGCCTGCGGGCCGCCCACGCCCGGCTCCGGCTCGGCCGCCGGCCTGGAGTACCCCAAGGGCGAGGCCCTGGACCCGGCGGGGGGCGACCCGGCCACGTTCAGGGTGCTGTCGCCCCCCTCGGCGCTGGGCGGCGGCCCCCTGCCCTTCCCCCGGCCGCGGGGGGGCCCCCTCAGCCTGCCCCCGTCCTCCTCCTCCTCCTCCTCCACGCCCTCCTCCTCGCCGCCCCCGCTGCTGGTGTCGCCCGTGACCTCCGACCCCGTGGTGCGCAGGGTGGTGGCCGTGCCGCCCTCCGCCTCCCAGCAGCCCCTGCGCGACTCGCCCGTCATCGTGCGGAACCCCGAGGTGCCCCTGGCCAAGTTCACCGAGAAGCCGCTGGCGCTGGGCGGGGGGGGCCGGGGCGCCGGCAGACCCGGCGGCGCTGGGGGTGGGCCCGCCGGACCGGGCCGCCCCAAGGACCCCGCCGGCCAGGCCGGCAAGCCAGGCATCCAGGTGCCCGTGCCCATCAACGCGGCGGCGGCGGCGGCCAACGGCGCCATCCTGATCGCCCACAGCGCGCCCGGCTCCGCCATCGTCCTGGTCTCTTCCTCGCCCACCTACTCCTCCTCCTCTTCCTCGGCGGACTCCGGGCCCGCCGGCCCGCTGGGCTCGGCCACGGCCGCCTCCTCCGGCCAGGGCTCGCGGGACAGGGGGGGCGCCGCGTTCGGGGCGCCCCTGCAGCCGGTGCCCTGCCACCCCGCCCCCACCGCCCTGCTGCCCGTCATCGTGCCCGCAGAGGCGCCACACCCCACGCCCCGCAGGGACATCGTCATGGGCCGGCCCGGCACTGGTGAGTCCTGCGGGGGTCCGGTTCTGGGGCTGTGCGAGTCTGCAGTCAGGGGGGGTTGTGTAGCTCTGTGTGAGTCTGCAGTCCGGGGGGGTTGTGTAGCTGTGTGTGTGAGTCTGCAGTCTGGGTGTTGTGTATGTGTGTGTGTGTGAGTCTGCAGTCTGGGGGGGTTGTGTAGCTGTGTGTGTGAGTCTGCAGTCTGGGGGGTTGTGTAGCTGTGTGTGTGTGAGTCTGCAGTCTGGGTGTTGTGTATGTGTGTGTGTGTGAGTCTGCAGTCTGGGTGTTGTGTATGTGTATGTGTGTGTGTGAGTCTGCAGTCTGGGGGGGTTGTGTAGCTCTGTGTGTGTTGTGCTCCAGTGTATCTGGAGGGGAGAGGAGGAGAGGGAGGCAGAGAGAGGGAGGTGAGAGGGCAGGAGGGAGAGGAGAGAGGAGAGCAGGGAGAGGAGAGGAAGGACAGGAGTTAACAGACGGGCACAGTCACTTCTGCCGCTCACAGTGAGTCACCTTCCACACACACACACACACACACACACACACACACACACACAGCTCAGCTCAGCTCAGCTCAGCTCAGCTCAGCTCAGCTCCCAGTCCAGTCAGTCCAGTCCAGCCTGGAGAGTCTCAGACTGCTCTGTCAGTGTAGTGAGTCTGATTATAATCCCAGTGAATCACTAATCCAGCTCCCAGTCCAGTCAGTCCAGTCCAGCCTGGAGAGTCTCAGACTGCTCTGTCAGTGTAGTGAGTCTGATTATAATCCCAGTGAATCACTAATCCAGCTCCCAGTCCAGTCAGACCAGTCCAGCCTGGAGAGTCTCAGACTGCTCTGTCAGTGTCAGTGAGTCTGATTATAATCCCAGTGAATCACTAGCCCAGCTCCCAGTCCAGTCAGTCCAGTCCAGCCTGGAGACTCTCAGACTGCTCTGTCAGTGTAGTGAAAGGAGAGATACAGCAGAAAGAGGGAGGAGATGTGACAGAACATTTTGCTTGTATAAAGAAACTGCTGGTGTAGGAGGGAGTGTGAGAAAAAGAGAGGGAGGGAGAGAGTGCGTCATTCACTCTGAACTCCGGAAAGAGTGCATGAGGCTTTGCTATTGTGTGACTGTAGTTTCCATGGCAATCCCACAAACACTCACGCACACACACACACACGTGTGCACACACTTGCTGATACACCATTTTCGAAAGATTTATGTCTTTCTATATGCAGATCTGTGTCTATATCAGTGCATTTCTCTCTATCTGTGCCTCTACCTATAACACTGACACAGATCACAGTGAGACTGGGGCTCCTTTAAAGCTCTCTGCTCCAGACTGCAGGGAGATGAGTCTCCTGACTCTATAAGGGCTGTGTCTCTACCTGTAACACTGACACAGGTCACAGTGAGACTGGGGCTCCTTTAAAGCTCTCTGCTCCAGACTGCAGGGAGATGAGTCTCCTGACTCTATAAGGGCTGTGTCTCTACCTGTAACACTGACACAGATCACAGTGAGACTGGGGCTCCTTTAAAGCTCTCTGCTCCAGACTGCAGGGAGATGAGTCTCCTGACTCTATAAGGGCTGTGTCTCTACCTGTAACACTGACACAGATCACACTGTGTGAGCTCTCTGCTCCAGACTGCAGGGAGATGAGTCTCCTGACTCTATAAGGGCTGTGTCTCTACCTGTAACACTGACACAGGTCACAGTGAGACTGGGGCTCCTTTAAAGCTCTCTGCTCCAGACTGCAGGGAGATGAGTCTCCTGACTCTATAAGGGCTGTGTCTCTACCTGTAACACTGACACAGGTCACAGTGAGACTGGGGCTCCTTTAAAGCTCTCTGCTCCAGACTGCAGGGAGATGAGTCTCCTGACTCTATAAGGGCTGTGTCTCTACCTGTAACACTGACACAGGTCACAGTGAGACTGGGGCTCCTTTAAAGCTCTCTGCTCCAGACTGCAGGGAGATGAGTCTCCTGACTCTATAAGGGCTGTGTCTCTACCTGTAACACTGACACAGGTCACAGTGAGACTGGGGCTCCTTTAAAGCTCTCTGCTCCAGACTGCAGGGAGATGAGTCTCCTGACTCTATAAGGGCTGTGTCTCTACCTGTAACACTGACACAGATCACAGTGAGACTGGGGCTCCTTTAAAGCTCTCTGCTCCAGACTGCAGGGAGATGAGTCTCCTGACTCTATAAGGGCTGTGTCTCTACCTGTAACACTGACACAGGTCACAGTGAGACTGGGGCTCCTTTAAAGCTCTCTGCTCCAGACTGCAGGGAGATGAGTCTCCTGACTCTGTAAGGGCTGTGTCTCTACCTGTAACACTGGGCAGGCAGAGTAGTTCTGGGGGCAGGGTGTTGTATACGAGGTTTCAAGGCTCTGCACACGTCTCTAATGTTCAGGCCACGCTGTGGGGGGGGTGTTCTTGTGGACGATGTTCAGAATATTCCTCCAGCTGCCTCGCTCGCTCTCTCGTCTTACCCCACCCCCCCCACCCCCGCTGTCGGCAGCGCGAGGCTGTGCCGCGGGGCGTGAGCGCCCTCTGGTGGGGGCGTGTGCAAAGTGTGCCTCCTCAGGGGTGACTCGAACCCGGGACAGCATCACCTGCACAAGCTGACAGCGAGGTAATAGGACTCTCAGCCCCCAGCAGCTCTGCTGCCTTGTAGTGATCTGATCCCCAGATCCTCTGGGTCACATGCAGACAGACTCACTGACACAGACTGACTGACTGACACTGACACGGACTGACTGACACTGACACTGACACAGACTGACTGACACTGACACTGACACAGACTGACTGACTCACTGACACTGACACAGACTCACTGACACAGACTGACTGACTCACTGACACAGACTCACTGACACTGACACAGACTGACTCACTGACTCACTGACACAGACTGACTCACTGACTCACTGATACAGACAGACTGACTGACACACTGATACAAACTGACAGACTGACTCACAGACACAGACTGACACACAGACAGACTGACAGACTAACTGACTCACTGACACTGACACAGACTGACTGACTCACTGACACAGACACAGACTGACACACAGACAGACTGACAGACTCACTGACTGACACACAGACAGACTCACTGACTCACTGACACTGACACAGACTGACACTCTGACACTGTTACTCTGACACAGACAGACTGACACTCTGACACAGACAGATGGACACTTTGTCACTCTTACACAGTCAGACAGACTGACAGTCTGACACAGACAGATGGACAGACAGACATTGCAGCTTGACAGCGGGTGGCTATCTGTTGCTATAGTGACATGAGAGCCCTCTGTGACACAAGTGGTCACAGACTGGTGTTGCCATGGCAACAGTGAAGCATGAGGACAAGACATGAGTGGGTGGTGTTTTAATTAGACAGAAACAGAAAGAGAGAGACAGGGGAGAGAGTGAGTAAGACAGAGAGAAGCCACTGAGAGAGAGGGGTTCATACAGACACACTGACTGGACACTCCAGTACATTAACACTGCACTGAGAGAGAGGGGTTAATACAGACACACTGACTGGACACTCCAGTACATTAACACTGCACTGAGAGAGAGAGGTTAATACAGACACACTGACTGGACACTCCAGTACATTAACACTGCACTGAGAGAGAGGGGTTCATACAGACACACTGACTGGACACTCCAGTACATTAACACTGCACTGAGAGAGAGAGGTTAATACAGACACACTGACTGGACACTCCAGTACATTAACACTGCACTGAGAGAGAGAGGGGTTCATACAGACACACTGACTGGACCCTGCAGTAATTCTGTTTCTCTCTCAGAGGTGTCTGTGTGTTCCAGGTGCCCTCTGGTGGTTGATGAGGTTGTGACAGTCTGTGAGGTAGAGAGCAGAAAGTGGGAGAGAGGAGGGGAGGAGCAGCAGATACTTGTACTGAGTAACAGGGAGTGAAGATGTGTGGAGTGAGAGGGTGTGTGTGGAGTGAGAGAGTGGGTGTGTGGAGTGAGAGTGTGTGTGGAGTGTCAGTGTGTGTGGAGTGAGAGGGTGTGTGTGGAGTGAGAGGGTGTGTGTGGAGTGAGAGGGTGTGTGTGGAGTGAGAGGGTGTGTGTGGGTGTTTGGAGTGAGAGTGTGGGTGTGTGTGGTGTGTGAGGGTGTGGAGTGTGAGTGTGTGTGTGGAGTGAGAGAGTGGGTGCGTGGAGTGAAAGTGAGAGTGTCTATTCTCTCCCTGTCTGTTCCTGTCTGTCTGTCTCTGTCCCTGTCTGTCTCTGTCCCTGTCTCTCTGTTTGACTCTTTTTCTTTTGTTCTTCTCTGCTCTGTTGCTTGGCCCTGCTCCCCTCTCTCTCTGACAGACGTCTCCACCCTTCCTTCCCATAGAATCCCTGTTTCCCAGCCCCCTGCTCTCTCTTTCCATGGAATGACTCCGTCTATTTTTATCATCTCCCTTCCCCCTCCGCTGTGCCTCTGCTCTGCGTGTGGCAGCCTGTGGTCAGTGCTTTTGGTGGGACAGTGGCTCAGGACAGTCTGCGCAGTGTGTGGTCAGTTCTTGTGGTTGGACAGTGGCTCAGGACAGAGACAATCTGCGCAGTGTGTGGTCAGTGCTTGTGGTGGGACAGTGGCTCAGGACAGAGACAGTCTGCGCAGTGTGTGGTCAGTTCTTGTGGTGGGACAGTGGCTCAGGACAGAGACAGTCTGCGCAGTGTGTGGTCAGTGCTTGTGGTGGGACAGTGGCTCAGGACAGAGACAGTCTGCGCAGTGTGTGGTCAGTTCTTGTGGTGGGACAGTGGCTCAGGACAGAGACAGTCTGCGCAGTGTGTGGTCAGTTCTTGTGGTGGGACAGTGGCTCAGGACAGTCTGCGCAGTGTGTGGTCAGTGCTTGTGGTGGGACAGTGGCTCAGGACAGAGACAGTATGTGGTCAGTGCTTGTGGGACAGTGGCTCAGGACAGAGACAGTATGTGGTCAGTGCTTGTGGTGGGACAGTGGCTCAGGACAGAGACAGTCTGCGCAGTGTGTGGTCAGTACTTGTGGTGGGACAGTGGCTCAGGACAGAGACAGTCTGCGCAGTGTGTGGTCAGTTCTTGTGGTGGGACAGTGGCTCAGGACAGAGACAGACTGCGCAGTGTGTGGTCAGTTCTTGTGGCGGTCAGTGGCTCAGGACAGAGACAGTCTGCGCAGTGTGTGGTCAGTACTTGTGGTGAGACAGTGGCTCAGGACAGAGACAGTCTGCGCAGTGTGTGGTCAGTACTTGTGGCGGTCAGTGGCTCAGGACAGAGACAGTCTGCGCAGTGTGTGGTCAGTTCTTGTGGTGGGACAGTGGCTCAGGACAGAGACACTCTGCGCAGTGTGTGGTCAGTACTTGTGGTGGGACAGTGGCTCAGGACAGAGACACTCTGCGCAGTGTGTGGTCAGTACTTGTGGCGGTCAGTAGCTCAGGACAGTCTGCGCAGTGTGTGGTCAGTTCTTGTGGTGGGACAGTGGCTCAGGACAGAGACAGTCTGCGCAGTGTGTGGTCAGTACTTGTGGTGAGACAGTGGCTCAGGACAGAGACAGTCTGCGCAGTGTGTGGTCAGTACTTGTGGGACAGTGGCTCAGGACAGAGACAGTCTGCGCAGTGTGTGGTCAGTTCTTGTGGTGAGACAGTGGCTCAGGACAGAGACAGTCTGCGCAGTGTGTGGGCAGTACTTGTGGCGGTCAGTGGCTCAGGACAGTCTGCGCAGTGTGTGGTCAGTACTTGTGGCGGTCAGTGGCTCAGGACAGAGACAGTCTGCGCAGTGTGTGGTCAGTTCTTGTGGTGGGACAGTGGCTCAGGACAGAGACAGTCTGCGCAGTGTGTGGTCAGTACTTGTGGCGGTCAGTGGCTCAGGACAGTCTGCGCAGTGTGTGGTCAGTTCGTGTGGCGGTCAGTGGCTCAGCTCCCTGTCTGTGTGTGTGTGGTGTGAGTGGGCAGTGGGACAGTGTTGGTGAACAGACTGTGAGTGTGGGAGTGTGTGGGGACACTGTGTAACACGATGATACTGCATCATCCTGTGCTTCTGTACAAACTGGCTGACCACCAGCTGTCATTTATACTGCAGTTTAACGTGACACACTGCAGTAAACTCTGGTATATCCTGTAGTACACTATAGAAAATTGTACTAAACTGTGGTATATACTGTGTTAGACTGTAACACACTGTAGTAAACTGTAGTATATTCTGTAATACACTAAAAACACACTGGTAAACTGTTTTATAAACTAGTACACTATAACTGTAGTAAACTGTGGTATATACTGTAATACACTATAACACATTATAGTTAACTGTGGTACTCTATTACACACTGTGGTAAACCGCAGTATATACTGTAGTACACTATAACACACTGTAGTAAAATGCTCTTCTATTACACACTGTGGTAAACTGTAGTATAGATTGTAGTATACTATAACACACTGTAGTAAACTGAGGTATATAATGTAACACACAATACTAAACCGCAGTATGTACTGTAGTACATTAACACAGTGTGGTAAACGGAGGTATGTACTGTATTAAACTGTGATAAGGTGATGATGTACTGTAGTGCATCGCTATAGTAGCAAAAGCAAGGTTCATATTCAAATTCAGAGGACTTTATTGGCATGGCCGTGTTGAAACAATTAAGACAATACCGGTGAAAATATACGACTGGACATTAACTTACATTGATAACGCTGGTTTGAATTTATTACTGAATTCGCGCAGACTAGGACAGGGCACCGCGGGTGTGTCGGACTGTGGTGCAGAGACGAGCAGCACGGGTTACGAGTGTACCTGCGTGGTAGTGGAGCCCAGTCTGTGCGCAGCGTCTCCCTAGCGCTGGGCTGTTTTCATGTGGGGACAGCGCCGCCCCTGCCCCAGCGGTCCTTCCCTGTACTGCACCCGCCCTCCCCCGCCTTGCGACTGGCTGCCCCGCCTCTCCTGTCCCCGGTCGCTATTGGGCCACGGCCTTGTCAGTCTCCCTTGTGTTTGGTGCCGTGAGGCCCAATAGGGAGTCGCGGGGTGGGTGGGATTAGGAGCGTAAGGCTTGTTAGCCGCCCCTCATTTCCCCGTTTCCTGGTCAGGTTGTCGCCTTGCGGGCCAATGGCCGGGCGCTGGCTGTGATGTCACAATGGGGCCCAGTAACACGTCAGCCAATGAGCGAGCCACACCCTTGGAGCGCTGTCCGATTGATTTGCATATTCCGAACCCCTGTCAGATTCCAACCCCCCCCCCCGGCCCCCCCGCTCCGGCTTCGACCAATAGGAGCCCCAGAGCCGCGCAGAATGGGATTTGCATATGACTGACATTCCACAGCCCCGCTTGTCCAATCGGCGGCAGCGGCGGCGGGTGACGTCGCGTTAAGGGCGCGGCCGTGAGCCAATGGGAGAGCCGGGCTTGTGCAGCGAAGGTCGGCGGGGGCGGGGCCGGGCGAGGCCGCTGCCTCTGACTCAGGGAGAGAGAAGGGGGGGTTCAGCGGGGGAGCGAGAGAGAGAGACAAGGATCTGGGGGAAGAATCGAGTCGAGTGAATGATGTTGTGATACAACGACTTTTTACTACGAAGACGCGGCGAGGTCTCTGTGCCAGGAACTGGGGAGCCCAGCTTCTTCGTTCTCAGTACCTGGATTGTGCGCCTCCGCTGCTGCCGGCCGGGCCTGCGCGGAGCCGAGCCGAGACCCGAGGCGCGTCGCGGTGCCGTGTTCGGGTGGAGGGGTGGGCTGGAGCGGTCGGCGGTCCCGACGGCCCGCTGCGCCTTTGACAAGCCTCTGCTCCCGGGGGGCGCTCTTCCCCGCCGGGAGGGGCGGCCGTGGAGGAGTCCGGCGGAGGGAGGAGGACGGTCCGAGCCGAGCTGAGCTGCGGGTCCGAGCCGGTGGCGGAGGCGGCGTGCGTGTGTGTGTGCACGGCGAGAGGAGGAGGAGGAGGAGGAGGAGGGGGGTTGCGTTTCAGTCCTGTCCCGGGCGAGTAGCGCGGTTAGTCGGCTCCGGGGGAGCAGGCATGTGCGGCCGCCGGTGAAGGCTCTGCGGCCGGGGGCGGGCTGCCCATGGGGTCTGTGGTCGCTGGTCCGTAGGCAGGCGGAGGGTCCTGCGGCCTCGGCGTCTGGCAGCGAGCGAGCGCGGTAGCCCCGGCTGGCTGTCGCCGGGAAGGTGTGCGTGTGCGTGTGCACGCACCTGGCCAGGCGCAGGTGAGAGGTGTGCACCCACCTGGCGGGCGGGTGCGAAGCGTGAGGGCGGCTGGCCCCGGTGCTGGTGCTGCTGCTGCTGCTCCTCTCTCGCAGGGGCCGGCGGCGGCCCGGCTGCCAGGCCAGCTAGAGAGCATCCCGGCACGCAGAGGGCAAGGGCGGCGCGCCAACTCCAGGGCTCTGCCCTGCCCTGGGTCTCTCCAGGGCCCCGGTGTCGGGTTTCCGGCCTCTTTCGTCAGCGGAGGGGTCTGTCCGGGGAGCCCCCCCCCCCCCCCCCCCGCCGGCAGCGGCAGCAGCTCGGACCCTTGTTTGGACGTTTCACCTCCAACGTCGTCGGGAAAGTCGTGCATTGGGCCAGCGTGAGGGGGGTGTCGGTGGGCCGAGAGTCTTGGTCCTGGTCGTGTGTCGTGCAACTAAATTTCAGGACTCAGAAAGCCAAAGCAAAAAAAAAAGAGAAGAAAACAACTAATCCTTTGTCAGGCTGGTTGTAAGGGAGGTAGTCGAGGTGCCAGGCTTGTACACAAGTCGGCATCTTTACCGTGTGCAGGACAGGTAGGCAGGGGACACCTGCCACTGGGCATCAGAGCTCAGAGGCAGGCAGGCAGGCTCGCCTGAACCCAGTTCCGCTGCCTGTCTGACGCGGGAGGCGCCCGGCTCGTTTTGTGGAAGCGAGTCTGTTCTTTGCTGTCAGAATGAGCCCCTCTCTCTTTTTTTTTTCCACGGGCATGCTAGCAATGTGACGGCTGCTGGCATGAAAAAACGTCACTGAGGGCCCCATCCGTTGCAGTAGATGCTGAAAGACCGTGTTAAAAAGACCCCCTCCCTCTTAATCAAACAGGCGTAAAAATATCTTTTTACGGATATTTTACGAAATTGAGCCCTTGCGGACAAGGACGCTGGCGCGGGTGATCAGATCTTTAATAAAATACGATATTTCAATTGGGGTGCTTTAATCCACCCCCCATTGGGAAGGTTGTGCAGCCCATCGTTTCCGTAGTGTGCGGTCGGAGCGGGCCGGGGGATGCGCAGGCGCCGCCCGGTGCGCGGCAGCAGGCGAAGCCGGGGATGAGGCAGAGGCCTACTTAACCCTTCCCGCCCCGCTGCGCTCTGGAGATGTAAACAAACAGGGGAAAGAGAGAACAGACCCTGAAAAGTACCCGGGGATTGAGGCAGTGAGACCGGTAAGGTGGTCCCGGATTCGTTCCGACCACCGAGGCCGACGGCATCGTGCAGTTCATGGCGCATTTAATCCGTTTTTCGGTGCGGTGCGGAGGGTGATTGACGGTTAACTAACTGCGCAGAGGCCCCGCAGTGACGACACCCGCTCGGCTTTCAGGAAGAGCCAACACATGGCCTTGTGGAGACCCCGGGAGCACAGGCGCCAGGAAAAGTGGATTTCTCGGAGACAGAAATGTTGTATTTTAAAAATGTCGACCGGCGTTTGAGCGACCAGAGAGCAGTGCATCGCCTTTTTTTTGTCCCTGAAACAGATGTTAACCTCCGTGGCGGATAGCTGAGCGGTTCATTGCGGGTCGATAGCCGAGGATCGGATGTTGATGATCAATACCCAATAACGTGTTCCGCCCAGGGACTATTTTCCTCCTCCTAAAGGGACGTTTTAACGATCTTTCTTGTTGATCGCTAAACGAAAAAGGATTGGTATATCGTTGGACGCCCAACAATGTTTTCGTCAGAAAGCCCACCGTATGTGCGGCAGGGCTTGAGTATGTTCGGTTAGTATGTTCTTTATTATGTCTTTTAGACAGTTCCAGACTTGACTGTGAGCGGGGATAGATATTAACTTTAAGACTCCACTGACCCTGATGGAGTCTGCCTTTTCTGATTGTGCTGCTGTGTCCTGTGAATGGTTCTCTGTGGTCCAGAAATTGTCTGTTTGTAAGATGCGTTTTGAAAGCAGCAGAATCCACTGTAAATATTTCGCCCCTTTACAGTGGAATAAAACAGTTGTGTTCACAACATCATCATTAGATCAATAAAAAATGAAGACCCTTCACATTAACACTCCATCATCATCATCATCATCAGAGCTGTAGAGTAACTGTAGAGACACTCAGTCCAGCTCATCTGTATCTTCACATGAACAACCCATCATGATTGTATTAAAATGCCCATCATTGTGTACTGGAGTGTCCAGTCAGTGTGTCTGTATTAACCCCTCTCTTTCAGTGCAGTGTTAATGTACTGGAGTGTCCAGTCAGTGTGTCTGTATTAACCCCTCTCTCTCAGTGCAGTGTTAATGTACTGGAGTGTCCAGTCAGTGTGTCTGTATTAACCCCTCTCTCTCTCAGTGCAGTGTTCATGTACTGGAGTGTCCAGTCAGTCAATGTGCCTATTAACCCCTCTCTCTTTTTTGGCAGTGTGGACGAATGTGGAGCCCAGGTCAGTGCCTGTTTTTCCTTGGCACTCATTGGTCCCTTTCCTGGCTCCTAGCCAATCAGATTCTACTGTCCAGTCTTCCGAGGGCCAACAGCCTGTCAGTCATGCACAACCAGCCAATCAGAGCAGAGGTGAGAGTGGACAGGATACATGGATCAGTGACTCAAACAGCAGCAGCTATCAGCGAGTGTGTTCTCACAACTAACTGTATTTTCTTCTGCATGGAGTGCAGTGTTAATGCTGCATCTGGCTTATAAAATTAATATTAACTGTATTGTACTGTAGTGTCCAGCCAGTGTGTCTGTATTAACCCCTCTCTCTCTCAGTGCAGTGTTCATGTACTGGAGTGTCCAGTCAGTGTGTCTGTATTAACCCCTCTCTCTCTCAGTGCAGTGTTCATGTACTGTAGTGTCCAGCCAGTGTGTCTGTATTAACCCCTCTCTCTCTCTCTCAGTGCAGTGTTCATGTACTGTAGTGTCCAGCCAGTGTGTCTGTATTAACCCCTCTCTCTCTCAGTGCAGTGTTAATGTACTGGAGTGTCCAGTCAGTGTGTCTGTATTAACCCCTCTCTCTCTCAGTGCAGTGTTCATGTACTGGAGTGTCCAGTCAGTGTGTCTGTATTAACCCCTCTCTCTCTCAGTGCAGTGTTAATGTACTGGAGTGTCCAGTCAGTGTGTCTGTATTAACCCCTCTCTCTCTCAGTGCAGTGTTAATGTACTGGAGTGTCCAGTCAGTGTCTGTATTAACCCCTCTCTCTCTCAGACTCCCAGTGCAGTGTGGTGTCCATGAGTGATGGAGGTGTTGGCCCCCCTACGCTGGAAAGGGTGTCTCCCACTCGCCCTCCACCCCCAGCTGAAGACCCGCCCCCAGAGAGGGAGCCGGAGAGGGAGAGGGTGGACAGTGAGACGGAGAGCGACGTCGATGACCCGTGAGTCTCCGTTTTTTCTCTGAGCACAGAGAGAGCAGCCCCTGTCCCCCCACCTGGACAG
Organism: Lepisosteus platostomus; assembly: GCF_059453375.1. Taxonomy (NCBI): domain Eukaryota; kingdom Metazoa; phylum Chordata; class Actinopteri; order Semionotiformes; family Lepisosteidae; genus Lepisosteus; species Lepisosteus platostomus. Next base: position 13,890,985 of record NC_142636.1, on the reverse strand, counting down.
GACAGTTTCTTGAGCCTGCCTGCCTGGGGTCTGTTGTCACGCTGTGTCAATAGCAAGAGAGCTATGTACAGTGTGTGTTATTGTGTCCCAGGAGTCTGTGTGTGTGTTAGTAAATACAAACACCCTTCTCTCTCCCTCCTCTACCCCTCCTCTCTCTCTCTGCAGTTTCTTTCCCAGTGTCGCCCCAGAACCCCCTCTGTCTGTGTCTCCAGTGAAGAGGCGCACCCAGTCTCTCAGCGCTCTGCCCAAGGACAGTGACAAGAGCAGCCCAGGCAAGGTGAGAGAGTGCACCAGTTCAACACCGACGCCGGCCCCCCAGACTGACCCCTGTCCCTCAACTTTGACCTTGTCCCCCCTAACTGACCGCCTGCTGTCCCCCTGAGAGTGACCACCTGCTGTCCCCCTGAGAGTGACCACCTGCTGTCCCCCCAAGACTGACCACCCCTTTCCCCCCCCGAGACTGACCGCCCTGCTGTCCTCCCATCCCCCCGAGACTGACCGCCCTCCCGCCCCCCCAAGACTGACCGCCCTGCTGTCCCCCTGTCCCCCTGCAGCGGGAGAAGGACCACATCCGCCGGCCCATGAACGCCTTCATGATCTTCAGCAAGCGGCACCGCGCCCTGGTGCACCAGCGGCACCCCAACCAGGACAACCGCACGGTCAGCAAGATCCTGGGCGAGTGGTGGTACGCGCTGGGCCACAAGGAGAAGCAGAAGTACCACGACCTCGCCTTCCAGGTGGGACTGGGGGAGCCCCCCGGGGATAAAGCACACCCCGAGACGGGGGACTGGGGGCGCGCCCCGCGATAAAGCACACCCCGAGACGGGGGACTGGGGGCGCGCCCCGCGATAAAGCACACCCCGAGACGGGGAACTGGGGGTGCGCCCTGCGATAAAGCACACCCCGAGACGGGGGACGCTTGTAGACAGGAGACTGATGGGGGCGCCCCGAGATCTTGAAGGTAACGTCTGGTGTCCCTGCTCTGCCCCCCAGGTGAAGGAGGCGCACTTCAAGGCGCACCCCGACTGGAAGTGGTGCAACAAGGACAGGAAGAAGTCCAGCTCGGAGGGGAAGGGGGGTCTGGGGGGGCCGGGGGGCAAGGAGCCCCGAGAGAGGAGCATGTCTGAGACCACAGGTGAGGGGGCAGTGAGGGCCTGGGGAGGGGGTGTGGTGGGGAGTGGGTGTGGTGTGGGAGGGGCTGCTGGAGAGGGGGTGTGGTGTGGGAGGGGCTGCTGGGGAGAGGGTTTGGTGTGGGATTGGTGGGGAGGGGGTGTGGTGTGGGAGGGGCTGCTGGGGTGTGGTGTGGGAGGGGCTGCTGGGGAGGGGGTGTGGTGGGTGTGGTGTGGGAGGGGCTGCTGGGGAGGGGGTGTGGTCGGGAGTGTGGGGGCTGGGGAGTGGGTGTGGTCTGGGTCAAGGGGCGTGGTTGACTCTGTTTCTGTCTCCTCACAGAGCCCCAGTCAGTGACTCTGGGGGCGGAGCTGAAGGCGGGGCATGGGGTGGTGGGCGGGGGCGAGAGGGTTGTGGGCGATGGCCCCCCCAGTCAGCTGACCCGCCCCCGGGCTTTCTCCCAGAGTGCTGTGCACAGCCTGGAGCAGAGGGAGAGGGGCAACACACAGGCCCTCCAGGAGCTGGCCCAGGTATAGTGTCATCTGTGTCCCTGTCCCTCCCACTGTCTCTCTCTGTGTGCTGGACAGCTGCCCTGTCCCTCCAACTGTGTCTCTCTCTCTGTGTGCTGGACAGCTGCCCTGTCCCTCCCACTGTGTGTCTCTCTCTCTCCGTGTGCTGGACAGCTGCCCTGTCCCTCCTGCTGTCTCTCTCTCTGTGTGCTGGACAGCTGCCCTGTCCCTCCCACTGTGTGTCTCTCTCTCTCCGTGTGCTGGACAGCTGCCCTGTCCCTCCTGCTGTCTCTCTCTCCGTGTGCTGGACGGCTGCCCTGTCCCTCCCACTGTGTGTCTCTCTCCGTGTGCTGGATAGCTGCCCTGTCCCTCCCACTGTGCGTCTCTCTCCGTGTGCTGGATAGCTGCCCTGTCCCTCCCACTGTGTGTCTCTCTCCGTGTGCTGGATAGCTGTCCTGTCCCTCCTGCTGTGTGTCTCTCTCCATGTGCTGGGCAGCTGCCCTGTCCCTCCCACTGTGTGTCTCTCTCTCTCCGTGTGCTGGACAGCTGCCCTGTCCCTCCTGCTGTCTCTCTCTCCGTGTGCTGGACGGCTGCCCTGTCCCTCCCACTGTGCGTCTCTCTCCGTGTGCTGGATAGCTGCCCTGTCCCTCCCACTGTGTGTCTCTCTCCGTGTGCTGGATAGCTGTCCTGTCCCTCCTGCTGTGTGTCTCTCTCCATGTGCTGGGCAGCTGCCCTGTCCCTCCCACTGTGTCTCTCTCTCTGTGTGCTGGACAGCTGGCCCACCAGGGGGCGCTCCGCCCAGTGTTTTCACAGTGGCCAGTCTCTCCGCTCTGTTACTCACGCCTCCCCCTCTCTCTCCAGATGTGTTCTGGGGGTGCGGGTCAGTTCCCGGGCTCGGGGCGCCCCCCTCGGCGCCGCTCTCTCTCCCAGCGGGGGGCGAGTGAGGAGATGACCAGTGACGAGGAGCGAATGGTCATCTGTGAGGAGGAAGGCGACGACGACGTCATCGGTGAGTCCGGGAAGGGGGGGTCTGTCGTGTCCCGCAGGTCCGGCCCGGTTTCAGCCTGTACACGGGGGGGGGCTTTCGTTAACCGACCCCAGAACCTCACCCAGCCCATTCCGGAAAGAGCCCAGCTCGTCCCACACTCCCACCCCCTGTGTGTCCCCTCACACCCCTGTCTCTCTCTCTCAGAGGACTCCTACCCTGGCAGCTCCATTGACCTGAAGTGTAAGGAGAGGGTGACCGACAGCGACAGCGAGCCTGGCTCCGGGGACGAGGGCGATGGCAAGGTCTGTGAGTGTGTGTGGGTCTCTGTGTCTCGAAGTCAACTGGTAAATGGTCTGTATGGTCCGTGGGCAGTGGGCAGGGAGCTGGTGTGGTGTGTGTGTGTGCAGTGGGCGGTGGGCTGGTGTGTTGTGTGTGTCTGTGGTCACTGTGTGCAGTGGGCGGTGGGCTGGTGTGTTGTGTGTGTCTGTGGTCACTGTGTGCAGTGGGCGGTGGGCTGGTGTGTTGTGTGTGTCTGTGGTCACTGTGTGCAGTGGGCGGTGGGCTGGTGTGTGTGGTTTGTGGTCTGTGGGCGGTGGGCTGGTGTGGTGTGTGTGTCTGGTCTGTGGTCTGTGGGCAGTGGGCAGTGGGTGTGTGTGGTCAGTGTGCAGTGGGCAGGGAGCTGGTGTGTGTGGGCAGTGGGCAGTGGGTGTGTGTGGTCAGTCTGCAGTGGGCAGGGAGCTGGTGTGGTGTGTGTGGGCAGTGGGTGTGTGTGGTCAGTGTGCAGTGGGCAGGGAGCTGGTGTGGTGTGTGTGGGCAGTGGGTGTGTGTGGTCAGTGTGCAGTGGGCAGGGAGCTGGTGTGGTGTGTGTGGGCAGTGGGTGTGTGTGGTCAGTGTGCAGTGGGCAGGGAGCTGGTGTGTGTGGGCAGTGGGTGTGTGTGGTCAGTGTGCAGTGGGCAGGGAGCTGGTGTGTGTGGGCAGTGGGCAGTGGGTGTGTGTGGTCAGTGTGCAGTGGGCAGGGAGCTGGTGTGTGTGGGCAGTGGGTGTGTGTGGTCAGTGTGCAGTGGGCAGGGAGCTGGTGTGGTGTGTGTGGGCAGTGGGTGTGTGTGGTCAGTGTGCAGTGGGCAGGGAGCTGGTGTGTGTGGGCAGTGGGCAGTGGGTGTGTGTGGTCAGTGTGCAGTGGGCAGGGAGCTGGTGTGTGTGGGCAGTGGGTGTGTGTGGTCAGTGTGCAGTGGGCAGGGAGCTGGTGTGGTGTGTGTGGGCAGTGGGTGTGTGTGGTGGGCAGGGGGCAGGGAGCTGGTGTGGTGTGTGTGGGCAGTGGGTGTGTGTGGTGTGTGGTGTGTGTGGGCAGTGGGTGTGTGTGGTGTGTGTGGGCAGTGGGCAGTGGGCAGTGGGTGTGTGTGGTGGGCAGGGGGCAGGGAGCAGGGAGCTGGTGTGGTGTGTGTGGGCAGTGGGTGTGTGTGGTGGGCAGGGGGCAGGGAGCTGGTGTGGTGTGTGTGGGCAGTGGGTGTGTGTGGTGTGTGGTGTGTGTGGGCAGTGGGTGTGTGTGGTGTGTGTGGGCAGTGGGCAGTGGGCAGTGGGTGTGTGTGGTGGGCAGGGGGCAGGGAGCAGGGAGCTGGTGTGGTGTGTGTGTGGTGTGTGGTGTGTGGTGTGTGGTGTGTGGTGTGTGGTGTGTGGTGTGTGGTGTGTGGTGTGTGGTGTGTGTGGGCAGTGGGTGTGTGTGGTGTGTGGTGTGTGGTGTGTGGTGTGTGGTGTGTGGTGTGTGGTGTGTGTGGGCAGTGGGCAGTGGGCAGTGGGCAGTGGGCAGTGGGCAGTGGGCAGTGGGCAGTGGGTGTGTGTGGTGGGCAGGGGGCAGGGGGCAGGGAGCTGGTGTGGTGTGTGAGGGCAGTGTGCTGTATTTGACCGTGTTCTGTCTCTCTCCAGCGCGTCTTCGCTCCGGTCATCTGCTCCTCCTCCTCGCCCTCGCCCTCCGTCTCTGTGGCTCGTGGCCTCGACAGCGCCCCCCACAGCACCGCGCCGGCCCGGCGCCTCGGGGAGGGGGGCGGCGCCGACAGGAAGAGGAAGAGGGGGGCGGAGAGCGGCGGGGGCGGGCCGGTCTCGCTCGCCGTGCCGCCGGCCGGCCCCTCGGTGATCGCCACCTCCGCCCCGGCCCTGCACCCCCAGGCGCTGGCCTGCAGCGGCCCCGCGCCTTCCGCGCAGATCCTGCTGCACCCCGGCCGGGCCCCCCGCCTGCCCCAGCCCCACGCCGCCCCCGCCCCTGCGCCGGCGGCCCCCCCCAGCCAGCCCCTCGGCCTCACCCCCCTGCTGGGGCAGGGCGCGGTGCGGGTGGCGTCCACTGTGGTCACCAACGTGGTCAAGCCGGTGGTCAGCACGCCCGTGCCCATCGCCAGCAAGCCCGCCCAGCTCCGGGAGGGCGCGGCCTCCGCCAGCAGCCCCTTGGCCAATCCGCTGGCCCCGGACAAGAAGCAGCCGGTCCTGATTGGAGGAGGCGTGGGGGGCGGGGCCGGGCAGTACTCCTCCTCCTCTCCCAGCCCTGCCATTGGAGGAGTGACCAACCTGGTCTTGGGGCACCCCTTCGCCAACGCCCTCCAGACTCCGCACACGGTCCAGCTCATCGCTCAGCAGCAGCAGGCGCACTTACAGCCCCAGCCCTCTTCGAACCAGGGGCCGAGCACCAGCTCCAACGGGCCCCTGCCCCTGGGCCTGCTGCAGCCCCAGTTCATCCCCGCCCCAGCCTCTCTGGCCCCGCCCTGTGGCGGGAAGCCCATCACGCAGGTGCAGTACATCCTGCCCACACTCCCGGCGAGCTCCGCCCCCTCCACCAAGAGCCCCTCCCCCCAGCTGCAGCAGCACCAGGCCCCCGGCATCCAGTTCACCCTGCCCGCGGCCCCGCCTTCTCACGCTCACTCATCGCCGGCCAATGGGAAGACAGTGGGCGGGGCTGGGGCGGCCGGGTCGGGCCCAGGCCACGCCTCCAGTCCTGCAGTGGGAGTGGTCTCTCCTGGACCCAGAGGTGAGGGAGTGACCAGCAGCAGGGGGACGGGGGGAGGGTGCTGTCTGGGTGGGTGGAGAGAGAGAAAGGGGTGGGAGAATGCGGAGGGATTATCTCTAGAATATTCTCTCTCTGCCTCCAGTCCAGGCCCAGTCTCCGGTGTTGCAAGGGAAGATGCTGGTCCCCATGGCAACGGTGAGGTCAGCAGGCTCCGCCCAGCCCCAGACACTCCCACTGGTGGCCCCGCCTCTTCCTGTGCAGAATGGCGCGCAAACAGGAAGCAAGGTACCCGGATGTCCCTTGACCTCTGACCCGCGCCGGGGCCCCTGGTCCTGTGGCGCTGTTCTGCTGGCTGTCCTGGAGGCTCGGTCCAGCAGCAGTAAGGCCCGTCTCGCTCGCTGTCCCCCCCCAGATTATCCAGATCGCGCCCATGCCCGTTGTTCAGCCCCAGCTCTCCTCCGGAGGAGCGGTGCATCCTGGGAGCCCCTTCCCCGTCTCCATGGGCACGGCAGCGGTGATGGCGCCCGTCTCGGCCCCTTCCCAGACCGTGCTCCTGCCTCCCCCGGCAACCAGGTACACTGCCGCACCGCACAACAGCTACACAACCGCACAACAGCTACAGTCCCGGCTGTACAGCTACGTTTGCAAACCCGTTGCACCCCTGCTCTCAGTGTTCCCCACGCGGTGAGGCACAGCCCCACCTGGGGGACACCAGGGGAGCTTCAGGGAGGCCTGACTGGACAGTCCAAGTGGAGTGAGCCCGCTCTCACACAGTGCTCACTGCCTCCTCCAGCACACTGTCCCCGGTCCTCTGGTAGTGCAGTGGACTCTAAATTTCTGGTGCAGAGAGAAGAGAGCCCCCTGCTGGTCCGCAGCACCCCTGTTAACCACAGCCGTGACCTTCGATGTCAGCTCGTGCTGGCCAGTCTCTCCCTGCCTCCTCACGCTGTCTTTTCTCTCTCAGGATCACCTATGTTCAGTCGGCTCCCGGTGTCCCCACCCCTCTCCCAATCGTCTCCACGACGACGGGCTCCTCCCCACAACAGGTCCCTCCTCCTCCTGGCTCCGCCTATGTCCAGTCGCCCCTGGCAACACTGGGGTTCACCGCTATCGCCCCCTCTGGGCAGACGCTGTTACAGCCACTAATTACAGGTACGAAAGACGTGATGACTGAGATAGGAGTGACTTAAGAGAATGAGGGGAGTCTCTGCTCTGTCAGTGAGTCAATTATAATCCCAGTGAATCTCTAGTCCAGCTCCCAGTCCAGTCAATCCAGTCCAGCCTGGAGACTCTCAGACTGCTCTGTCAGTGTCAGTGAGTCTGATTATAATCCCAGTGAATCTCTAGTCCAGCTCCCAGTCCAGTCAGTCCAGCCCAGCCTAGAGACTCTCAGACTGCTCTGTCAGTGTCAGTGAGTCTGATTATAATCCCAGTGAATCACTAGTCCAGCTCCCAGTCCAGTCAGTCCAGTCCAGCCTGGAGACTCTCAGACTGCTCTGTCAGTGTCAGTGTGAGCAGAATTTTAACTCTCTCCTTCCCTCTGTATTCTGTATCTCTCTCATCCCTCTCCAGGTCAGCCCCCCTTACTCACCCCGGCTCAGTCTTCTAATTGCCCCCAGTTGCCCTCTCTATCTGGCCCCGGCTCAGGCGGGGCAGGAGGGCAGATAGTCACTGCGATCTACCCCAACCCTGGTGGTTCCCCAGCAACCGTCACTCTGGCGACGGGGGTGGTTTCCATGACGACGGTGCCCCCCAGTGTGGTGTACACGGTCTCCAGCCCCTCCCCCCACTCCCCCCACATCCTGCCGAAGGCGCCCGGCCAGCAGACGCACGCCCTGGCCCAGGGGCTGGGCAAGACTGCCGGCGGCTCGACGGCGCCCCCCGCAGTGTCCACTGCATCCCTGCAGAGCTGCAGCCCCGGCCCCCCCCAGCCCTCCCACACAGGTGAGCCTGGTGATGTGTGTGAGAGCGCAGTTTTAAACGTGCGTGCGTGTGTGTGAGCGCGCGCGTTTGTGTACGTTTGCGTACACGCGTGTGTGCGCATGAATTTGCGTGTGTGCGTGTGTATGTCTGCGTGTATGAGTGTGCACGCGTGTATGTGTGTGTGTGTGGGTGGGGGTGGATGGGTGTGTGGGTGGGTGTGTGGGTGGGGGTGGATGGGTGTGGGGGTGGGTGTGTCTGTGGGGGTGTGTGTGTGTGTGGGGGTGGATGGGTGTGTGTGTGGGTGGGTGTGTGTGGGGGTGGGTGGGTGTGTCTGTGGGGGTGGGTGTGTGTGGGGGTGTCTGGGTGTGTGTGGGGGTGGATGGGTGTGTCTGGGTGGGTGTGGGGGTGGATGGGTGTGCCTGTGGGGGTGGGTGTGTCTGTCTGTGGGGGTGTGTGTGGGTGTGTGTTGCAGGTCTGAGGGTGCCCCCTGTGTCTCAGATTGCAGTGGTGTGTTCTGCGCAGGCAGTGTGCCGGTCACCCCCAAGCCGCCCCCCGCGCCGGTGAGGACCCCTCAGAAGGTGAAGGCGGTGGTGGCCAGCATCCCGGTGGGCAGCTTCGAGGGCGGCGGGCGCGGCGGGCGGGAGCCGGACAGGGGCGGCGACGCTGGCTCGCCCCCGCCCCCCCCGGCCGAGGACGGGCCCCCCGAGGATGGGCCGGGCGGCGCCGACGGGACCGGCTGGGGGAAGGACGGGCCGGCCGGGCCTGCGCCGGGCCAGGTGAGGGCCTGCTGCTGAGGCCATCCAGCTGAGAGCTGTCGGCCCCTCTGTCCTCTGTCTCCCCCCCCTCTCTGGACAGTCAGGTCTGCCCGTGTCCAGTGTCAGTGTCCAGGCTGTGGTCACTGAGCCTGTCCTCTCTGAACAGCCAGGTCTGCCTGTGTCCAGTGTGTGTGTCCAGGCTGTGGTCACTGAGCCTGTCCTCTCTGAACAGCCAGGTCTGCCTGTGTCCAGTGTCGGTGTCCAGGCTGTGGTCACTGAGCCTGTCCTCTCTGGACAGCCAGGTCTGCCTGTGTCCAGTGTCGGTGTCCAGGCTGTGGTCACTGAGCCTGTCTTCTCTGGACAGCCAGGTCTGCCTGTGTCCAGTGTCTTTGACCAGGCTGTGGTCACTGAGCCCGTGCTCTCTGGACAGCCAGGTCTGCCTGTGTCCAGTGTGTGTGTCCAGGCTGTGGTCACTGAGCCTGTCTTCTCTGGACAGCCAGGTCTGCCTGTGTCCAGTGTCGGTGTCCAGGCTGTGGTCACAGAGTGTCCTGGTCACTGCGTCAGGCTGTACCTCCTCACGGTCCCTCTCTCTGCAGGCCGGCCGGAGGGACTCCCGGCCCTCCTCCCCCCTGCACCCCCCCTCGGGGCCCGACCCCCCGCCGCCCCCCCCTCAGCCAGAGAAGGACGCCCCCCCAGCCAAGAAGGTGAAGGTGCGGCCCCCGCCCCTCAAGAAGACGTTCGACTCCGTGGACAAGTAAGTGGGCCAGACGGGGTCCCCCCCCCCCCTCGCGCCCTGGCGCTGACCGGCTGACCGGCTGACCGGCTGTCCTCTCCCCAGGGTGCTGTCCGAGGTGTACTTCGAGGAGCGCTTCGCCGAGCTGCCCGAGTTCCGGCCCGAGGAGGTGCTGCCCTCGCCCACCCTGCAGAGCCTGGCCACCTCCCCCCGCGCCATCCTGGGCAGCTACCGCAAGAAGAGGAAGAACTCCACCGGTGAGCCTCCGGGGGCGCCCCGCCAGCCGCGCCCCGCGCCCTGCGCCCCGCGCCCCGCCTGACCCTCCGTCTCTCTCCCGCAGACCTGGACTCGTCCACCGAGGACCCGGTGTCCCCGAAGAGGAAGAGCCGGCGGAGGTCCAGCTGCAGCTCCGAGCCCAACACGCCCAAGAGCGCCGCCAAGTGCGAGGGCGACATCTTCACCTTCGACCGGCCAGGTAACGTCACACCTGAGACAGGTAACTATGCACACCTGGGAGACAGCAACTGTGCACACCTCAGACGGGTCACTGCAGACACACCTGGGGGACGGGTCACTGCAGACACACCTGGGGGACGGGTCGACTGGTCACTGCAGACACACCTGGGGGACGGGTCGACTGGTCACTGCAGACACACCTGGGGGACGGGTCGACAGAACACAGACTGACACTTACACTGTTCCCAGTCTGTGTTCGTACTGATCTGTGCCATCTGTCTCACCCAGGGACAGACTCAGAGGACATCCTGGGAGAGCTGGAGTTCGACAAGGTGCCATACTCCTCTCTGCGTCGCACCCTGGACCAGCGCCGCGCCCTCGTCATGCAGCTCTTCCAAGAGCATGGCTTCTTCCCCTCTGGTACCTACCACACTCACTCCACCCTCTCAGTGCAGTGTTCATGTACTGGAGTGTCCAGTCAGTGTGTCTGTATGAACCCCTCTCTCTCTCAGTGCAGTGTTCATGTACTGGAGTGTCCAGTCAGTGTGTCTGTATGAACCCCTCTCTCTCTCAGTGCAGTGTTCATGTACTGGAGTGTCCAGTCAGTGTGTCTGTATTAACCCCTCTCTCTCAGTGCAGTGTTCATGTACTGGAGTGTCCAGTCAGTGTGTCTGTATTAACCCCTCTCTCTCTCAGTGCAGTGTTAATGTACTGGAGTGTCCAGTCAGTGTGTCTGTATGAACCCCTCTCTCTCTCAGTGCAGTGTTCATGTACTGGAGTGTCCAGTCAGTGTGTCTGTATTAACCCCTCTCTCTCAGTGCAGTGTTCATGTACTGGAGTGTCCAGTCAGTGTGTCTGTATTAACCCCTCTCTCTCTCAGTGCAGTGTTAATGTACTGGAGTGTCCAGTCAGTGTGTCTGTATGAACCCCTCTCTCTCAGTGCAGTGTTAATGTACTGGAGTGTCCAGTCAGTGTGTCTGTATTAACCCCTCTCTCTCAGTGCAGTGTTCATGTACTGGAGTGTCCAGTCAGTGTGTCTGTATTAACCCCTCTCTCTCTCAGTGCAGTGTTAATGTACTGGAGTGTCCAGTCAGTGTGTCTGTATGAACCCCTCTCTCTCTCAGTGTAGTGTTAATGTACTGGAGTGTCCAGTCAGTGTGTCTGTATTAACCCCTCTGTCTCTCTCTCTCTCCAGCTCAGGCCACAGCAGCTTTCCAGGCTCGTTACTCTGACATCTTCCCCACCAAGGTGTGTCTGCAGCTGAAGATTCGGGAGGTGCGCCAGAAGATCATGCAGACCGCTGCGCCCTCCGAGCAGACAGCAGGGGGCGCTCAGGGTCCCCTGGGGGCGGCGCAGCCGGACTCCGGCGTGGGCGGCGGCTTCCTGCTGGCGCCCGGCCCCTCCGGCGCCCCCGAGCCGGGCGCGTCTCCGGCGCCGCAGGGCCCGGACGCGGCCCAGGCCGAGGGGGACCCGGGCGCCCCGGAGCAGGCCGAGCCGGACGCCCCCGACTCTGCCAGATGAGCAGGAGAGGCTGACCAGCGGACCGCGACTCTGATGGACACAGCCACCCCCACACCCCAAGAGCGCTGCACTGCTGTGCGCCTCTCCAGCTGGAGCCCCCAGTGTCCAGTGACCCCCCTCTCTGGGGAGCCCCCAGTGTCCAGTGACCCCCCTCTCTGGGGAGCCCCCAGTGTCCAGTGACCCCCCTCTCTGGGGAGCCCCCAGTGTCCAGTAAAACCCATTCTCTGGGAATCCTCCAGCGACCACTGACCCTCTCTCCAGGGGTGCCCCGTGACCCCTCTCTCCAGGGGTGAACCCCCGGTGACCCCCCAGCCCAGGAGGGGTGATCCGCTGGGGCCGCGGCAGGGGCGAAGCACCAGGCAGGGGCAGGAACTCTTTCGTCTGTTACCCCAGTCTTCCTCCGTGCTTGTTGGAGCCCCACCCCCTCGGAGAACACCGGGGCTCTCATCCCCCTCTTCCTCGCGCCCCCCCGGCCCGTGCGTCTGGGCGCCGCGGGCGGACGGCCTGCTCTCCCATTGGCTGAAGACGTCCCGCAGTTTCCCCGAGGGGCTCCCGCTGTTGGCCGAAAGCGAACTCCGCGGTTTCTGTTGCCGAGGACAGCCGTTCCTATTGGCTGCTGAGCACAGAAGGTGGGAGGGGGAGGAGCGCCTGCTCTGGCTCTGCGATTGGTCATGCTTCCCCGGGAGCCAGCCGCCGCCTCCTCGTGATTGGCTGGGACTGATGGCAGCCGGCCGACGGGCCTGGACTGCGGTTGGCTGGGACGAGCACTTCGTTCTGCTGTGATTGGCCAGCCGGGACGGAAGGCGGGCAGGAGGAGCAGGGTGTGGGTGGAGCCTGCCGCCTGATTGGGTGGAATCGAATGGTGTTCGATGGCAGAACTCCGGCGCCCGGCTCCCTGTCTCATTGTTGTTGCTGTTCGTTTTAATGTAAGAACTCGGGAACTCGAGAGAAACAGAGCAAGAGACGGAGGCGGGGAGGGGCGATTTAACTTGTTTTTAATTCACTGAAGTCCGAAGCTCCAGGATGGAGTGGAGTTTTAAGTAACTTTCCAGGAGCAAACTTGATTTTAACGCGGAGTGGGCGAACGGCTTGGTGGGACCTGCGGACCCCAGCTGTGGGTGTCCAGGTGAGAGACGGCCGGTCCCCTCTGTCCCGGAGACGCTGGGGTGCAGGGGGGGGTTGTCTGTCTGTCTCCCCTGGCAGAGGTCGGAGTGCCTGTGTTGTAGATAAATACTGTAGAGTCTGGAGACTCACTAATAATAACAATTAAGATAAAACAGCAAATACTCCTTTAAAGGAATAAACTGTAAAGTTAAATAAATATTAATATTAATACCGTTTTGTGTATTTTTTTTCTTTTTGGAGAGCAGCCGTTATAGGAAGCGCCCTGGCGTGCTGTCTGTGCTGCCAGGCCTGCAGGGGGCGGTGCTGAGTTGACTGGCCCTCGGCAGCTCTGGCGCCCCCCGGTGTCTCTCGCCAGTAAGCCCGGCGGGCCCGAGGGCTGGGCGGCGCGCGTTTGCTTGTGCTGTTGAAAGAGAGGGACTCCTGTGTCGCTATCGGAGGCAGGAGGTCAGAGGCGTGTTGATCATGTGCAATATTTCTTACTGTAAAGACCTCTAATAAAGACCTGTTTAACACCACTGTCGTCTCCCTCTCCTGCTCGCTCCCTCTCTCTCCTGTCTGCGTGTCCCCTAGACCCCCTGAACCCCCCCAGCATGCACCTCTCCGCACGGCTGGGGCGCGGTCCTGCGCGTGACTGTGTTTTTGTGTTTCTGGGTAGGTGGAGGCGGGGCTTATGAAACTGAGAAACACTCAAGATGCAGACAGGCACGCTGCAGTACACAGAGACAGGCGAGACAGACCCACTGAGAGACAGGTACACTGCAGTACACAGACACAAGTGAGACGGACCCACTGAGAGAGAGACAGGCACGCTGCAGTACACAGAGACAGGCGAGACAGTCCCACTGAGAGAGAGACAGGCACACTGCAGTACACAGAGACAGGTGAGACAGTCCCACTGAGAGTGAGATAGGCCCACTGCATTACACAGAGACAGGCGAGACCGTCCCACTGAGAGAGAGACAGGCGAGACCGTCCCACTGAGAGAGAGACAGGTACACTGCATTACACAGAGACAGACGAGACAGTCCCACTGAGAGAGACAGGCGAGACAGTCCCACTGAGAGAGAGACAGGCACACTGCATTACACAGAGACAAGTGAGACGGACCCACTGAGAGAGACAGGTACACTGCAGTACACAGAGGTGAGACACCCACTGAGAGAGAGACAAGCGAGACAGGCACACTGCAGTACACAGAGACAGGTGAGACGGACCCACTGAGAGAGAGACAGGCACACTGCATTACACAGAGACAGGCGAGATAGGCCCACTGAGAGAGAGACAGGCACACTGCAGTACACAGAGACAGGTGAGACACCCACTGAGAGAGAGACAGGCGAGACACAGACCCACTGAGAGAGAGACGGGGGAGACACAGACCCACTGAGAGAGAGACAGGTGAGATACACCCACTGAAAGAGACAGGCAAGACAGACCCACTGAAAGAGAGACAGGCAAGACACAGACCCACTGAGAGAGAGACAGGCACACTGCATTACATGGAGACAAGTGAGACACACCCACTGAGAGAGAGACAGGCACACTGCAGTACAGACACAGTTGAGATGCAGACACTGAGAGAAACAGGCAGGCAATGCTGTGGCAGTAGCACTGTTGCATGTAGTTGAAGATTTTATTCCAAACGCAGTGTCTCTAGTTTAACTACCCCACCCCTGATCAACAGGCGTTTGAGGACAACAGCCATGAAAATAACAACGCCTGTCAACAGCAGTCTGCGTCTTCAGTTTAATAATCCGTTTGGCAAGAGAATAGAAATATGAAAAATGAGAAATAAAGAAGTTGAAAAAAATCTCTTTAAAGGACATCCATCCCTCTTCCTTTCATCATTCCGAAAATTCATTTTTAACAATAATAAGCATCATAACAATAATCAATCATTTAGATATTTATAGATATATATTATTTTAAAATAAGGTTCTTGTTTAGAAAAAAAGTAGTTTGCTGTTGTTTCCAGTAGACTGGATGTGTATTCCTGTGTCCTAAACTGAGCTGGTCTCCACCCTGCCTTCCACCCTCTCCCCTCTCTTCTCTCAGCCCTCTCTCCTCTCCTGTCTCTCTGTTCTCTCAGCCCTGACTCACTCTCCTCTCCTGTCTCTCCCTCTCTCTGTTCTCTCAGCCCTGACTCTCTCTCTCTCTCTCCTCCTCTCCTCTCCTGTCTCTCCCTCTCTCTGTTCTCTCAGCCCTGACTCTCTCTCTCTCTCTCTCTCCTCCTCTCCCTCCTGTCTTTCTCCTCTCCCTCTGTTCTCTCAGCCCTGACTCTCTCTCTCTCCTCCTCTCCTCTCCCGTCTTTCTCCTCTCCCTCTGTTCTCTCAGCCCTGACTCTCTCTCTCTCTCTCTCCTCTCCTCTCCCTCCTGTTTTCTCTCTCCTCTCCCTCTGTTCACTCAGCCCTGACTCTCGCTTCTCCTCTCCTCTCCCTCCTGTCTCCCCCTCCTCTCTCTCTGTTCTCCTCGTTCATTCCTCTCTCCTGTCTCCAGTCTCTCGCTCTTGCTCATCCTCTGTCAGATGACAGGCACACTCTGTCCAATATCTCCGAGCATACGGAGACTCTCCAAACATTTAACACTGCAGAAGTGTCCCTCTCACTGACAGCACTGCAGGACCACAGCAGAGTCTCCGTCCACTGGAGGAGAGACGCAGCTCTCACTGACAGCACTGCAGGACCACAGCAGAGTCTCCGTCCACTGGAGGAGAGACACAGCTCTCACTGACAGCACTGCAGGACCACAGCAGAGTCTCCGTCCACTGGAGGAGAGACACAGCTCTCACTGACAGCACTGCAGGACCACAGCAGAGTCTCCATCCACTGGAGGAGAGACACAGCTCTCACTGACAGCACTGCAGGACCACAGCAGAGTCTCTGTCCACTGGAGGAGAGACACAGCTCTCACTGACAGCACTGCAGGACCACAGCAGAGTCTCCATCCCCTGGAGGAGAGACACAGCTCTCACTGACAGCACTGCAGGACCACAGCAGAGTCTCCGTCCACTGGAGGAGAGACACAGCTCTCACTGACAGCACTGCAGGACCACAGCAGAGTCTCTGTCCACTGGAGGAGAGACACAGCTCTCACTGACAGTCCAACCACAGGGGCAGTGATATCCCTCCCTCATCCCAGCTTTTCACAATTTATGGACAAATTTGAGAAAAAACCCCACTGTACACCCTTAGTCGCAAATTACTTGCTCCCGCACCACCCCAGAACCACTTCCCAGCATTCTGCAGGCTCTTGGGTAGCCGGTGGCAACAGGAGGACCCAGGACCTCTGGACCAGTCCCTGCAGAGTCTGGGGGGGCTCCTGCACCCCGCTAGCTCTCCGAGACGAGTCTCTGCGCTTCCTCAGGTCCTTCGGTAGCAAAACAGTGACGGGGGCAACAGAATCCCAGAAAGAAAGACAGGCCAAACGAAAGAAAAGGAGGAGGAAAGGCAGGAAGCGACTGGTCGGTCTCCAGCCGTGTGTACAGTCCGCTGGGCCCGCCGGGCCGGCGCCGGGGGTCTCTGCTCCGGGAGAGGAGGCGCTGGGCCCCCCCTCCGCCTCCCGGGCCCCGCCTCAGCCTGGAGTCCGGAGGGGGGGGCGCCCCTGCGGCCCCCCCTGGCCCGGCTCAGTCCTCGTCCCCCAGCAGGCTGCCGGCGGGCCCCGGGGGGGCGTGTCGGGGCGCCGGGCTGGCGCCCTCGCTGTCCGTGTTGTTGGAGGAGGAGGGGGGCGGCGGGGGCGGCACCAGCGCCAGGCGGGGCGGCGGGGGCGCGATGGAGCGGGTCGAGGAGCCGGCCGACGCCGGGCCCGGCCGCAGGCTCTGGATCCGCCGGCACTCCTGGCAGATGCGGATGTGGGTGCAGCTCCGGGGGGGGGCGGCGGGCGGGGCGGGGGGCGCGGGGGGGGGCGTGGTGTTGGCCCCCAGCGGGTCCTCCAGCAGTCTCTGCGGCCCCGGGCCCATCTCCGCCGGGCCGCCCCCCCCGCCCGTCAGGGGCCCCGCCCCGCTGTACAGCTTCCCGTTGCTCAGGCGCATCTCCCGCGCGAGGCGCAGGGGCCGCGGGGCCCCCAGGGACAGCCGGGCCCCGTAGCGGCCCACGCCCCCCACCCCCAGGGGGCGCCGCCGGCGGGACCGAGAGCTCTTCTTACAGGAGACAGCGTTCCGAAACTCCGACAGCATCTCCTGACACACCGAGACCTGGGAGAGAGAGAGAGAGAGAGAGGGGTCAATACACACACTGACTGGACACTCCAGTACATTAACACTGCACTGAGAGAGAGGGGTTCATACAGACACACGGACTGGACACTCCAGTACATTAACACTGCACTGAGAGAGAGAGGGGTTCATACAGACACACTGACTGGACACTCCAGTACATGAACACTGCACTGAGAGAGAGGGGTTAATACAGACACACTGACTGGACACTCCAGTACATTAACACTGCACTGAGAGAGAGAGGGGTTAATACAGACACACTGACTGGACACTCCAGTACATGAACACTGCACTGAGAGAGAGGGGTTAATACAGACACACTGACTGGACACTCCAGTACATTAACACTGCACTGAGAGAGAGAGGGGTTAATACAGACACACTGACTGGACACTCCAGTACATTAACACTGCACTGAGAGAGAGAGGGGTTAATACAGACACACTGACTGGACACTCCAGTACATGAACACTGCGCTGAGAGAGAGAGGGGTTAATACAGACACACTGACTGGACACTCCAGTACATGAACACTGCACTGAGAGAGAGAGGGGTTCATACAGACACACTGACTGGACACTCCAGTACATTAACACTGCACTGAGAGAGAGGGGTTAATACAGACACACTGACTGGACACTCCAGTACATGAACACTGCACTGAGAGAGAGAGGGGTTCATACAGACACACTGACTGGACACTCCAGTACATTAACACTGCACTGAGAGAGAGGGGTTAATACAGACACACTGACTGGACACTCCAGTACATTAACACTGCACTGAGAGAGAGGGGTTAATACAGACACACTGACTGGACACTCCAGTACATGAACACTGCACTGAGAGAGAGAGGGGTTAATACAGACACACTGACTGGACACTCCAGTACATTAACACTGCACTGAGAGAGAGGGGTTAATACAGACACACTGACTGGACACTCCAGTACATTAACACTGCACTGAGAGAGAGGGGTTCATACAGACACACTGACTGGACACTCCAGTACATTAACACTGCACTGAGAGAGAGAGAGGGGTTAATACAGACACACTGACTGGACACTCCAGTACATTAACACTGCACTGAGAGAGAGAGGAGTTAATACAGACACACTGACTGGACACTCCAGTACATTAACACTGCACTGAGAGAGAGAGGGGTTAATACAGACACACTGACTGGACACTCCAGTACATTAACACTGCACTGAGAGAGAGGGGTTCATACAGACACACTGACTGGACACTCCAGTACATTAACACTGCACTGAGAGAGAGAGGGGTTCATACACACACACTGACTGGACACTCCAGTACATGAACACTGCACTGAGAGAGAGAGAGGGGTTAATACAGACACACTGACTGGACACTCCAGTACATTAACACTGCACTGAGAGAGAGAGGGGTTAATACAGACACACTGACTGGACACTCCAGTACATTAACACTGCACTGAGAGAGAGAGAGGGGTTAATACAGACACACTGACTGGACACTCCAGTACATTAACACTGCACTGAGAGAAAGAGGGGTTCATACAGACACACTGACTGGACACTCCAGTACATTAACACTGCACTGAGAGAGAGAGGGGTTCATACAGACACACTGACTGGACACTCCAGTACATGAACACTGCACTGAGAGAGAGAGAGAGGGGTTAATACAGACACACTGACTGGACACTCCAGTACATGAACACTGCACTGAGAGAGAGAGGGGTTAATACAGACACACTGGCTGGACACTCCAGTACATTAACACTGCACTGAGAGAGAGAGGGGTTAATACAGACACACTGACTGGACACTCCAGAACATTAACACTGCACTGAGAGAGAGAGGGGTTCATACAGACACACTGACTGGACACTCCAGTACATGAACACTGCACTGAGAGAGAGGGGTTAATACAGACACACTGGCTGGACACTCCAGTACATTAACACTGCACTGAGAGAGAGAGGGGTTAATACAGACACACTGACTGGACACTCCAGTACATTAACACTGCACTGAGAGAGAGGGGTTAATACAGACACACTGGCTGGACACTCCAGTACATTAACACTGCACTGAGAGAGAGAGGGGTTAATACAGACACACTGACTGGACACTCCAGTACATTAACACTGCACTGAGAGAGAGGGGTTCATACAGACACACTGACTGGACACTCCAGGACATTAACACTGCACTGAGAGAGAGAGAGGGGTTAATACAGACACACTGACTGGACACTCCAGTACATGAACACTGCACTGAGAGAGAGAGGGGTTAATACAGACACACTGGCTGGACACTCCAGTACATTAACACTGCACTGAGAGAGAGAGGGGTTAATACAGACACACTGACTGGACACTCCAGTACATTAACACTGCACTGAGAGAGAGAGGGGTTAATACAGACACACTGACTGGACACTCCAGTACATTAACACTGCACTGAGAGAGAGGGGTTAATACAGACACACTGCACTGAGAGAGAGCACACAGACTGGCACAAACATAGATACAATGAAGAGTGGACAGACATGATGGCAGAGTGGCGGCGCGCTGTCATAGCAACCTACTGGTGTATGTCTGTGTCTGTTGCTGTGCTGTCGTACCTCGTCAGTCTCAGCCGAGCGTCGTGTTGACCAGACAAACTCCATAATGGCGACAAAAACAGCGATGATGAGGCCACAGATCAGCACCACAAAGATGCCTCCAATGTTCTCCATCCCCAGTCCTGAGGTTACAATAAACTATAAATATGTAACACTGTACACACTGTAGAATAATACTATATCACACTGACAGAGTACTGTACACACTGTAGAGTTATACTATATCACACTGACAGAGCACTGTACACACTGTAGAGTTATACTATATCACACTGACAGAGTACTGTACACACTGTAGAATAATACTATATCACACTGACAGAGTACTGTACAGACTGTAGAATAATACTGTATCACACTGACAGAGTACTGTACAGACTATAGAATAATACTATATCACACTGACAGAGTACTGTACAGACTGCAGAATAATACTATATCACACTGACAGAGTACTGTACAGACTGCAGAATAATACTATATCACACTGACAGAGTACTGTACAGACTGTAGAATAATACTGTATCACACTGACAGAGTACTGTACACACTGTAGAATAACACACACACACACACTCTATACACACACACCTTTGGCCCGGTGATCCTCCTCCTTGGGACACTGCCCTCCCTCCCACCAGCGCCTCTTCAGGATTTCCAGCCTGTTGTTCTCCTGCAGCTGCAGGATGGCCAGAGTGATCTCATCCCGGAACGGAGAGCCTGAGAGAGGCACAGTCAGACACAGGCTCTCTGGGAAGAGCTGGGAGCACTGAGGTACCTCTGTCCTGTCTCTCCCCTGTTTCTGGTCTCTCTCTCCCCTGTCTCTCCCTCTCACCCCTGTCTCTCCTGTCTCTCTCCCTGTCTCCCTCTCTCCCCTGTCTCTCCCTTGTCTCTCCCTCTCTCCCCTGTCTCTCTCCCTGTTTCCCTCTCTCCCCTGTCTCTCCCTCTCTCTCCCCTGTCTCTTCCTCTCTCCCCCGTCTCTCCCTCGTCTCCCCCGTCTCTCCCTCGTCTCCCCCGTGTCTCTCCCTCTGTCTCTCCCTCTCTCTCCCCTGTCTCTCCCTCTCTCCCTTGTTTCTCCCTCTCTCTCCCCCGTCTCCCCCCCTGTCTCCCCTGTCTCTCCCTCTCTCCCTGTCTCTCCCGTCTCTCCCTTTGTCTCCTCTCACCCAGCGGCATGCCGATCCCGTAGCCCTTGGTGTCCAGCAGGCCCCCGATCTGCGTGAGGTTGCAGTTGAGGCGCCGGTGGTACTCGTTCATGGTGCTCTCCAGCAGGAAGGCGTACTTGGAGTTGAGCACGCGGGCGATGCCCTCCTCCGTGCTCTTCACAAACACGCTGGGCTGCTTGGACAGCATGTAGTTCCACATGCGCTGGTACGTCTGGTAGCGCGAGTTCTGGAGAGTAGAGGGGAGAGAGCAAGGGGGAGAGGAGGGAGAGAGGAGAGGGATGGGGGAGAGAGGAGAGTAGGGGCAGAGAGGAACAGAGAGAGGAGAGTGTCAGCACACCCATTACAAAGCCTGACGTACCCCCACACTGCACTAAGCCCAGAAGAGGGAGGACTGAGGAAGATTAACAGGGACAGAGGAAGTTCAGACCAGACACCCCTCCACTGGACCGTACCATGAAGAAGGTCATGGTGCTCCCCCCATGGATGGTGCCGTACTCGATGTTGGTTTGGTCCGCTAGGTCGTCGGCCGACTCGATGGGCACCTCCATGCGCTGCACCGTGAGGAAGGCGGCCAGGTTCGCCGTGTAAGAGGAGATGATGATGAGTGTGAAGGCCCACCTGAGAGAGGGGTTACAGCACAGAGAGAGAGAGATGGGTTAGAGGACAGAGAGAGAGGGGTTACAGCACAGAGAGAGAGGGGGGTTACAGCACAGAGAGAGAGAGGGGTTAGAGGACAGAGAGAGAGAGGGGTTACAGCACACAGAGAGAGGGTTTAGAGGACAGAGAGAGAGGGGGTTTACAGCACAGAGAGAGAGGGGGGTTAGAAGACAGAGAGAGGGGTTGAAGGACAGAGAGACGGGCGCACTGACCAGACTCCACTGACACAGCGAGTGGACAGCGCCCTGGGCATGATCTCAGAGCCCTGCTGCATGAACCCGCCCACTGGGAACCACAGGCTGTTGCCCAGCGTGTACTGGTTCTCCAGCACGTCCCTCCTCTCCCGCAGACAGGGGTGCGGATTGTACCACTCGTAGGGGCTGAGCCTGGACACAGGGAGAGACGGAGACACTGGTCAGGTGGTACAGTCCACCAGCACGCCACTGGCACAGAGGGGTACTCACAGCTGCTTTCAGACTGATGGACAGGTGTGTGTGCCAGTGAGACAGGAGTGTGTCACACAGACAGGTGTGTGTGCCAGTGAGACAGGAGTGTGTCACACAGACAGGTGTGTGTGCCAGTGAGACAGGAGTGTGTCACACAGACAGGTGTGTGTGCCAGTGAGACAGGAGTGTGTGTGTGTCAGTGAGGCAGACAGGTGTGTGTGCCAGTGAGACAGGTGTGTGTGTGTGTCAGTGAGGCAGACAGGTGTGTGTGTGTGGATCAGTGAGACAGGTGTGTGTGAATCAGTGAGACAGGTGTGTGTGTGTCAGTGAGACAGGTGTGTGCGTGTGTGGATCAGTGCGACAGGTGTGTGTGGATCTGTGAGACAGGTGTGTGTCAGTGAGACAGACAGGTGTGTGTGTGTGTGGATCAGTGAGACAGGTGTGTGTGTGTGTGTGTGTGTGTGTGTGTGTGTGTGTGTGTGTGTGGATCAGTGCGACAGGTGTGTTACCTGGCGGCCAGGAAGAGCACACAGCTGACAGCCAGGTACGCCAGCAGCATGAAGAGCCAGACCGCAGGAGAAAAGGGGTCCAGGAAGGAGAAGTATCCCGGCTTGCGGCCCTGCGGGGAGAGCAGGGTCACACTCGTCCTGCAGCACCCCGACCCTCGCCTGAGCACCCCGACCACGTCCCTCAGAGTGCAGAGGCACCACTTCTCCCAGAACAACCACCCCAGGTCCCAGTTCTCGTTCAGACCTGCGGCCGCAGCCTTGCTCAGCAGCAGATTCCCTTCCTCATGTTGACGCCTAATGTTTGTTTTGTGTGTTTCTTTATATTGTCTGCGGCTGTATAACCAACTGCCCCTTGGGGATAATGAAGATTCTCACAGAGGTGACAATGGGGTCTGTTAGGAGCCGCAATCTCTCCTGCCACCACTGGAGGGCAACATTCACGTCTATTCTGAGCTGCAATCTCTACTGCCACCACTGGAGGGCAACATTCAGGTCTATTCTGAGCCGCAATCTCTCCTGCCACCACTGGAGGGCAACATTCAGGTCTATTCTGAGCTGCAAAGCGTGGCTGGTATTCGATCTAATCTCCCTTCTCCGCCCTCGCTCTCTTCCCCTCTCCCTGACCCCCCTCACCAGGTGCACTCGGTACAGGATGCTGATCCCCAGGGTCATGAAGGGCTTGGAGAAGTCGATCACCTTCTCTCGCTCGGCAGTGATGGTGAAGCCGGCAACTGCCAGGTCTGCTTTCTGAGGGGGAGGGAGAGGAGGAGGAGAGAGAGAGGAAGAGGAGGAGAGAGGGAGAGGAGGAGGAGAGAGAGAGGAAGAGGAGGAGAGAGGGAGAGGAGGAGGAGAGAGAGGGAGAGGAGGTGAGAGAGGGAGAGGAGGAGGAGAGAGAGAGGAAGAGGAGGGGAGAGAGGGAGAGGAGGAGGAGAGAGAGAGGAAGAGGAGGGGAGAGAGGGAGAGGAGGAGGAGAGAGAGAGGAAGAGGAGGAGAGAGGGAGAGGAGGAGGAGAGAGAGGGAGAGGAGGAGGAGAGAGAGAGGAAGAGGAGGAGTGGAAGAGGGTGAGAGAGGGAGAGGAGGAGAGAGAGGAAGACGGTGAGAGAGGGAGAGGAAGAGTGGGAGAAGGAGTGGAAGACGGTGAGAGAGGGAGAGGAAGAGTAGAAGGAGTGGAAGAGGGTGAGAGAGGGAGAGGAGGAGAGATGAGGTTACTGCCGCGCCTCTGTTCAACAGTCACACTGCTCTCCCTGACGACCTCCCAGAGGCCTGACACTCCATTAATTAACACGCACTGTCTAATTAACCAGCGTGCTAATGACTGCCAATGGATCCCCGGACGGCTCTCTGCACACAGGGCTCTGCGCTGCAGCGACAGTGTGGTGCACCAGCTCCTCGCCACGCCCCCCGGTCTCAGAGCCCCGATAACGGGGTCCCCCACCCCAGTACTACAGCGCCCCTACAGTGCGTCCTGTTCGTGAGCTCCCGGACTGTTCTGAGCTCTGCCAGCTGTAGAACGCAGAACGATTCATCATCATCATCATCATCATCATAATGCCTTTCCAGCCCCTAGCACGCTGCACACAGCGAAGAGTAAAAGATGGAAATGAAGCCAGCACGAGAGCCCAGGGTATTCGCACACAGGCCCTGGTGAGGAGGAGTGTGGGTTAGACCAGTCAGGGGACCTGCTTCTCGCAGAGTCGGAGGAAGGGTTAACGAGGCCGTCAGGCTGATTACCCTGTTGATGAGCTCCCCCACCATGCCCGTCCAGGAGCCGTTGGGCTCAGGGGCGCCGTACAGACCGTCGTCCACCAGCTTGATGCTGTAGGAGAACTTGAGGATGTCGGCCAGCTCCTTCAGCATGTCCACGCAGAAGCCCTCGTACTGGTCATTGCCCGCGAACTCCTGGTAGTTCGTCTTCCGCATCACGTAGGGGTCCTCCTGCGCAGACACACAGCGGCGTCACACAGCGGCAGAGAGTGCAGCCTGACCTCACCAACATGGCGGCCCCCCGCCAACAGGCACACATTGCCCTTACCAGTATGGTGGTGACTGTGAGCGTCTTGTTGGCCAGGGTCTCGGACACGTTGATGTCCAGAGAGGTGGAGTTCATCACCAGGGTGTTGTTGGAGAACCAGATACCGATCTGAGAGACACACAGGAGAGGGAGAGGCGTTTGTTCAGGCAGACAGAGACAGGATTTCGGAGCCTTATCCTCTTTGAGCCCGAAAATGCTTGACTTTTTAACACCCCCCCCCCCTCCTCCTCAAACCACCCCCACTTGGGCATGACCCCTGACCCCAGGCTGACCTCTTTGTGACCCCTGCGGTGCTTCTCCAGGATGCGGAGAGTGTAGTTGATCCTCTGGCCTTTGCTGTTGAATTCCACCCGCCCTGTCAGTCCGTCGTACTCCACCTGGGAGGGCGAGATCGGGGCACGGAGGTCAGAGACAGGCAGGGAGACAGGCAGACAGAGAGACAGGTGCACAAACAGACAAGCAGACAGGTGCAGAAACATACAGGCAGAGAGACAGGCACACAGAGAGATAGGTGCACAAACAGGCAGACAGACAGGCAGACAGGTGCAGAAACATACACACAGAGAGACAGGCACACAGACAGGCAGAGAGACAGGCACACAGAGATAGGTGCACAAACAGACAGGCACACCGACAGACAGACAGAGAGGGACTGACCATTCTCAGGTAGTTCATCAGGCTGGTGCCGTGTTGCCAGATATGGGAAGAGTTGCAGGACAGAGGCTTGACCCCGATCTCCTGGCTGCGGTTCAGCTCTCTCACTGCGCTGACCACAACGTGAACCGCATCAAACATCAGGGCTGAGGACAGCTGAGAGAGAGAGGGGTCAATACAGACACTGACTGGACACTCCAGTACATGAACACTGCACTGAGAGAGAGAGGGGTTCATACAGACACACTGACTGGACACTCCAGTACATTAACACTGCACTGAGAGAGAGAGGGGTTAATACAGACACACTGACTGGACACTCCAGTACATTAACACTGCACTGAGAGAGAGAGGGGTTCATACAGACACACTGACTGGACACTACAGTACATGAACACTGCACTGAGAGAGAGAGGGGTTAATACAGACACACTGACTGGACACTCCAGTACATTAACACTGCACTGAGAGAGAGAGGGGTTAATACAGACACACTGACTGGACACTACAGTACATGAACACTGCACTGAGAGAGAGAGGGGTTAATACAGACACACTGACTGGACACTCCAGTACATTAACACTGCACTGAGAGAGAGAGGGGTTCATACAGACACACTGACTGGACACTCCAGTACATTAACACTGCACTGAGAGAGAGGGGTTCATACAGACACACTGACTGGACACTCCAGTACATGAACACTGCACTGAGAGAGCTCTCACCGCTGGTCCTGGGTATGGGTTGAGATCACAGCTCTCTCTCCAAGAGAGGTTGAGGCTGCGAATGAACTCTAGATAGAAGGGATGGCTGGTGTTAAACATGGAGAATCCGACAATGTTGGATTGGTCATCCACCACGTCATCTAACCTGAGCAGAGGGAAATCCTGAGAGAAGAGAGAAGGAGAAAGAGAGTCACAGCGAGGGACAGTCACTGGGGGAGAGACATAGTGTGGACAGGCACAGTGAGGGAGAGACACAGTGAGGGACATAGGGAGGGAGAGACACAGTGAGGGACAGATACAGTGAGGGAGAGTCACAGTGAGGGACAGTCATAGTTAGGGACAGATACAGTGAGGGAGGGTCACAGTGAGGGAGTGTCACAGTGAGGGACAGTCACAGTGAGGGACAGTCACAGTGAGGGACAGATACAGTGAGGGACAGATACAGTGAGGGACAGTCACAGTGAGGGACAGATACAGTAAAAGAAAGTCACAGTGAGAGACAGATACAGTGAGGGAGAGTCACAGTGAGGGACAGATATGGTGAGGGAGTATCACAGTGAGGGACAGTCACAGTGAGGGAGGGTCACAGTGAGGGAGTGTCACAGTGAGGGACAGATACAGTGAGGGACAGTCACAGTGAGGGAGAGTCACAGTGAGGGACAGATACAGTGAGGGACAGTCACAGTGAGGGACAGATACTGTGAGGAAAAGAATTGTCTTAATTATCAAAGCTCTGGAAATACTGCTATTGCGATTCTTCCAAACAAAGAATTAGTGAAAGAGAATTTGTCCTGTGACGAGTCTTACCATGGTAGTGAGGATGAACTTGTAGAATGCTGATGTCATCCCCAGCTCCGCTGCCTGGGGGAGAGAGAGTGAAGGAGTGAGAGATTCATGTGTTGCTCGGGTCAGACAGGATCTGTGCTGTCGCAGAATTATTGTAGCTGCTCTGTCTTTGATGAGGAAGAATTGGAAGACAAGTTTATATTCCCATTCTTGCATTCCATATTCTGGGTGTTTTATGATGTACTTCTGCTATTCTAGATGTATTAGGGCTTATTCCAGGTGCAGGAGTAGATAACCACCTGCTGCAGGAGACGCTAGTCTAGATGTATTAGAGCTTATTCCAGGTGCAGGAGTAGATAACCACCTGCTGCAGGAGACGCTAGTCTAGATGTATTAGAGCTTATTCATGGTGCAGGAGTAGATAACCACCTGCTGCAGGAGACGCTAGTCTAGATGTATTAGAGCTTATTCCAGGTGCAGGAGTAGATAACCACCTGCTGCAGGAGATGTTGTCTTTACCTTCTTGAGGATGAGGTAGGAGATGGAGGCGTTGGCGTCGATGATGATGGTGGCCACTTTGTCATCCCGAATCTCCTTCAGCAGGGGGGTGGGGTCGTGGCTGTCATCCAGCATCCGGATCGACAGCGTATCCCGGGAGATGAGGAACTTCCGCACCAGCTCCTCCAGTCGCAGCAGGCCTGGGTGGGGCGAGACAGAGGGGTCAGGCGGGCGTGTCTCACAGGGAGAGAGGTCCCTGCTCTCCACAGGGACGTGGACTGAGCGGCGACCTGCCCTCTCGCCCGCCGGTGGCTCAGGGCGCCATGAAGGAGGAGAGGGAAGAGGGACCAGAGACACCACAAGCCCAGAGTGAGTTCAGAGCGATCATGGTGAGTGCTGGTGAGTACAGGGTGGGTTTGGGTACAGTGTGAGCAGAGTGGGTACAGTGTGAGTGGAGTGGGAGTAGATGATGTGTACAGTGGGAGTAGATGATGTGTACAGTGTGAGTGGAGTGGGAGTAGATGATGTGTACAGTGGGAGTAGATGATGTGTACAGTGTGAGTGGAGTGGGAGTAGATGATGTGTACAATGGGAGTAGATGATGTGTACAGTGTGAGTGGAGTGGGAGTAGATGATGTGTACAGTGGGAGTAGATGATGTGTACAGTGTGAGTGGAGTGGGAGTAGATGATGTGTACAGTGTGAGTGGAGTGGGAGTAGATGATGTGTTAGGTGTGAGTGGAGTGGGAGTAGATAATGTGTACAGTGGGAGTAGACGATGTGTACAGTGTGAGTGGAGTGGGAGTAGATAATGTGTACAGTGTGAGTGGAGTGGGAGTAGATGATGTGTACAGTGTGAGTGGAGTGGGAGTAGATGATGTGTACAGTGTGAGTGGAGTGGGAGTAGATGATGTGTACAGTGGGAGTAGATGATGTGTACAGTGTGAGTGGAGTGGGAGTAGATGATGTGTACAGTGCGTGGTCACTCACACTCTGCCTTGGCACAGATGAGGCTGGCAGAGGGGTAGCTGAAGGACTGCAGGATGGCGCCGACGGCCAGGCTCAGGTCCTCGTTGCTGGGATACAGACTGACCGAAGCAAAGCGCAGGTAGGGCAGCCTGGGCGTCTCCTCTGGACCGATCTTCACATGAGGGATCTGAGGGAGAGCACACAGTTATCACACACAGACACACACAGACACACAGTTATCACACAGTTATCACACACAGATAGACACACAGAGACACACAGACAGACACACAGAGACACACAGACAGACACACAGAGACACACAGGCAGATACACAGAGACACACAGACAGAAACACATACAGACACACAGAGACACACAGGCAGATACATAGAGACACACACAGACAAACAGAGACACAGAGACAAAGAAACACAAACAGGCAGAAACACACATAGAGGCACAGAGACACAGACAGACAGACAGACAGACAGACAGACAGACAGACAGACAGACAGACAGACAGACAGACAGACAGACACACAGGCACAGAGACACAGAGACACAGACACACAGACACACAGAGACACACAGAGACACGGAGACACACAGACAGACAGACAGACAGACAGACAGACAGACAGACAGACAGACAGACAGGCACACAGAGACACAGACACACACAGAGACACACAGACAGACAGGCACACAGGCACAGAGACACAGACACACACAGACAAACCCAGAGAGACACAGACAGGCACACAGGCACAGAGACACAGACATGCACAGACAAACCCAGAGAGACACAGACAGAGAGACAGGCCCAGAGACACAGACACACAGAGACACAGACAGACAGAGACAGACAGAGACAGGCACACAGGCACAGAGACACAGTCACACACAGACAGACCCAGTCTCTTACCTCTTTCTCTCCGCAGATGTGACTCACAGTTGACCCAGAGGCTGGGCTGGACGCAGGGCCTAAAACTGAGACCACACCCTTCGGCAAGATCTGACACACTGAGAGAGGAGAGGGCAGGCAGAGAGAGGGGCAGAGAGGGCAGGAGAGAGGAGTGAGAGAAGGTTTAGAGGGAGGAGGAGACAGAGAAGGATGTAGTGAGGTGAGAGAGAAGAGGAGAGAGGGAAGAAAAAGGAGGTCAGTACAGCCGCCAGTGACAGGCAGAGTGTACAGTGTGAACAAGCTGGGACTCAGGAACACCCACTGGTGTCGGTGGTCTCGTACTGGGAGTCCCTCGGCAGGTCGAAAATGTCCACCTCGACCCGGGCCTTCGCTGGCACCTCGCTCACACTGTTGATGTTCTCTCTGGCCAGAGCCAAGGCCAGGCGCTCCCCTCGGCCACACACCGACTGGTCATCAAGAATCGCAGCTGGACAGAGAGAGAGGGGTTCATACAGACACACTGACTGGACACTCCAGTACATTAACACTGCACTGAGAGAGAGAGGGGTTCATACAGACACACTGACTGGACACTCCAGTACATTAACACTGCACTGAGAGAGAGAGGGGTTAATACAGACACACTGACTGGACACTCCAGTACATTAACACTGCACTGAGAGAGAGAGGGGTTCATACAGACACACTGACTGGACACTCCAGTACATTAACACTGCACTGAGAGAGAGAGGGGTTAATACAGACACACTGACTGGACACTCCAGTACATTAACACTGCACTGAGAGAGAGGGGTTAATACAGACACACTGACTGGACACTCCAGTACATTAACACTGCACTGAGAGAGAGAGGGGTTAATACAGACACACTGACTGGACACTCCAGTACATTAACACTACACTGAGAGAGAGGGGTTCATACAGACACACTGACTGGACACTCCAGTACATGAACACTGCACTGAGAGGGAGGAGTAGTGAGAGTGTGTCATGTACAGTTGATGTGTGTGCTGGGTGTTTGCAGTAAACTGTGTTATTACCTCATTAGAGCTTTGTACATTAACGACTAATTTAATCAGAAAGAAGTGGTTGCGACACAGCTGCTCATATAAACACTGTACAACCTTCTTTTCCAGCACTGAAAACAATAATCGTATTAATATCAATTATTCATTTCAGTGGTGGCAATAATAATGACAGTAGAATTAATCTGAAAATGAATTGTGCTGTTATTTTAAATGGGAGTGAAAGTTCAGAAAAAAGAGAGAGAGGAAAGAGGGGAGAAGTAAGAGGGAGGAGAGAGAGGAGAAGGAGGAGAGGAGAGAGGGGAGAAGGGGAGAGAGGAGAGGAGAAGGAGGAGAGAGAGGAGAGAGGAGAGAGGGGAGAGGAAAAGGAGGAGAGAGAGGAGAGAGGAGTGACTGAGAGGAGAGAGGAGTGGTGGTAGAGAAAGAGGGGTGTTAAAGGAGAGGAGAGAGAGGAAGGGAGTGTGGGATAACTGTTCTGACTGTGGAAAGACTGTAATCAGTCATGACAAGAAAGCTCTTTAAATTGTATTGACCTGACTTGTGTGGGTCAGAGTCAGAGCTGTGTAGCTCTTGTACAGGTGTGTCAAGAGAGGACAGGATGTTACAGGCTGTATGACTGTGTAGCGGTTGTGTGTGGTTGTGTAGTGGTGTCATTCTCAGAGAGGACAGGATGTTTCAGGCTGTATGACTGTGTAGCGGTTGTGTGTGGTTGTGTAGTGGTGTCATTCTCAGAGAGGACAGGATGTTTCAGGCTGTATGACTGTGTAGCGGTTGTGTGTGGTTGTGTAGTGGTGTCATTCTCAGAGAGGACAGGATGTTTCAGGCTGTATGACTGTGTAGCGGTTGTGTGTGGTTGTGTAGTGGTGTCATTCTCAGAGAGGACAGGATGTTTCAGGCTGTATGACTGTGTAGCAGTTGTGTGTGGTTGTGTAGTGGTGTCATTCTCAGAGAGGACAGGATGTTTCAGGCTGTATGACTGTGTAGCGGTTGTGTGTGGTTGTGTAGTGGTGTCATTCTCAGAGAGGACAGGATGTTTCAGGCTGTATGACTGTGTAGCGGTTGTGTGTGGTTGTGTAGTGGTGTCATTCTCAGAGAGGACAGGATGTTACAGGCTGTATGACTGTGTAGCGGTTGTGTGTGGTTGTGCAGTGTGCGACTCACCTATTCTCAGAGAGGACAGGATGTTACAGGCTGTATGACTGTGTAGCGGTTGTGTGTGGTTGTGCAGTGTGCGACTCACCTATTCTCAGAGAGGACAGGATGCTACAGACTGTATGACTGTGTAGCGGTTGTGTGTGGTTGTGTAGTGGTGTCATTCTCAGAGAGGACAGGATGTTTCAGGCTGTATGACTGTGTAGCGGTTGTGTGTGGTTGTGTAGTGGTGTCATTCTCAGAGAGGACAGGATGTTACAGGCTGTATGACTGTGTAGCGGTTGTGTGTGGTTGTGCAGTGTGCGACTCACCTATTCTCAGAGAGGACAGGATGCTACAGACTGTATGACTGTGTAGCGGTTGTGTGTGGTTGTGTAGTGGTGTCATTCTCAGAGAGGACAGGATGTTTCAGGCTGTATGACTGTGTAGCGGTTGTGTGTGGTTGTGTAGTGGTGTCATTCTCAGAGAGGACAGGATGTTACAGGCTGTATGACTGTGTAGCGGTTGTGTGTGGTTGTGCAGTGTGCGACTCACCTATTCTCAGAGAGGACAGGATGTTACAGGCTGTATGACTGTGTAGCGGTTGTGTGTGGTTGTGCAGTGTGCGACTCACCTATTCTCAGAGAGGACAGGATGCTACAGACTGTATGACTGTGTAGCGGTTGTGTGTGGTTGTGTAGTGGTGTCATTCTCAGAGAGGACAGGATGTTTCAGGCTGTATGACTGTGTAGCGGTTGTGTGTGGTTGTGTAGTGGTGTCATTCTCAGAGAGGACAGGATGTTACAGGCTGTATGACTGTGTAGCGGTTGTGTGTGGTTGTGCAGTGTGCGACTCACCTATTCTCAGAGAGGACAGGACGGTAGCCTGGCTGTAACGGGGCTGGACCACGGTCAGCAACAGGAAGAGGAAGTGAATCGACAGCAGCAGCGCTGGCAGAGCCGGCATCTTCCACTGCTCCTCATGGAGAACGGTCGTCTGGAGGCCCTGCTCTGCCACCTGCAGGACAGGACAGGTCATCACACTTTCCTGAACACAAGAAGAGACCCCAGGAATGGGAATATTCATCGTCTCAGTAGTACACCATCACCGTGTGTGTGTCTCAGTAGTACACCATCACAGTGTGTGTGTCTCAGCAGTACACCATCACCGCGTGTCTCAGTAGTACACCATCACCGTGTGTCTCAGTAGTACACCCACAGTGTGTCTCAGTAGTACACCATCACCGTGTGTGTGTGTCTCAGTAGTACACCATCACAGTGTGTCTCAGTAGTACACCCACAGTGTGTGTGTGTCTCAGTAGTACACCATCACCGTGTGTCTCAGTAGTACACCCACAGTGTGTCTCAGTAGTACACCATCACCGTGTGTGTGTGTCTCAGTAGTACACTATCACAGTGTGTTTGTGTCTCAGTAGTACACCCACGGTGTGTGTCGTTGTAGCAGTGTGCAGTATGTCTGGTGCTGGGTTTTGGCAGTGCTCATGGTGACCATGCAGAGAATCTGTACCACTGCAACTGTGAGAACGAAAGCCGTGAAATCGGAGATCTTAATTACCAACAGAGACCGAGAGACTCAGACAGAGGGAGAGAGACAGCCTGCAGCCCCAGGCAGTGAGTGAGAGAGACAGGAACGGGGAGAGAGAGAAAGGAGCTGCTGTATCTTTAACCTGGCTGTCAGGAACAAGTGTTAACACCATGTGAAATTCTCCCAAAGAAGAGGAGACAGAGAGAGACATTCCTTCAGAGTGCTGGAGGGGAGAGAACTGTGGTCTCTCACACCAGAGTGCTATGTTACCACACTGGGGTCACTGTGGTCTCTCACACCAGAGTGCTATGTTACCACACTGGGGTCACTGTGGTCTCTCACACTGGAGTGCTATGTTACCACACTGGGGTCACTGTGGTCTCTCACACCAGAGTGCTGTGTTACCACACTGGGGTCACTGTGGTCTCATACGAGAGTGCTGTGTTACTAGACTGGGGTCACTGCAGTCTCTTGCACCGGAGTGCTGTGTTACTACACTGGGGTCACTGTGGTCTCTCACACCAGAGTGCTGTGTTACCACACTGGGGTCACTGTGGTCTCTCACACCAGAGTGCTGTGTTACTACACTGGGGTCACTGTGGTCTCTCACACCAGAGTGCTGTGTTACTACACTGGGGTCACTGTGGTCTCTCACACCGGAGTGCTGTGTTACTACACTGGGGTCACTGTGGTCTCTCACACCGGAGTGCTGTGTTACTACACTGGGGTCACTGTGGTCTCTCACACCAGAGTGCTGTGTTACTACACTGGGGTCACTGTGGTCTCTCACACGAGAGTGCTGTGTTACTACACTGGGGTCACTGTGGTCTCTCACACCGGAGTGCTGTGTTACCACACTGGGGTCACTGTGGTCTCTCACACCGGAGTGCTGTGTTACTACACTGGGGTCACTGTGGTCTCTCACACCAGAGTGCTGTGTTACCACACTGGGGTCACTGTGGTCTCTCACACCGGAGTGCTGTGTTACTACACTGGGGTCACTGTGGTCTCTCACACCAGAGTGCTGTGTTACCACACTGGGGTCACTGTGGTCTCTCACACCGGAGTGCTGTGTTACTACACTGGGGTCACTGTGGTCTCTCACACCAGAGTGCTATGTTACCACACTGGGGTCACTGTGGTCTCTCACACCGGAGTGCTATGTTACCACACTGGGGTCACTGTGGTCTCTCACACGAGAGTGTTGTGTTACCACACTGGGGTCACTGTGGTCTCTCACACCGGAGTGCTGTGTTACCACACTGGAGTCACTGTGGTCTCTCACACGAGAGTGCTGTGTTACCACACTGGGGTCACTGCGGTCTCACGTGCCGGAGCACTGAGAGTGCGGTCTCTCTCTCAATAACACACCGACACAGACCTCAATAACACATTGACACACACCACAATAACAAACTGCCACACACCACCATAATACACTGACATGCACCACAATAATTCACTGACACACACCACAATAATTCTCTGACACGCACCACGATAACACACTGACATGCACCACAATAATTCACTGACATGCATCACAATAACACACTGACACACACCACAATAATTCTCTGACACGCACCACGATAACACACTGACATACACCACAATAATTCACTGACACACACCACAATAATTCACTGACACGCACCACGATAACACACTGACACGCACCACAATAATTCACTGACATGCATCACAATAACACACTGACACACACCACAATAATTCACTGACACACACCACATTAATTCACTGATATACAGATTGACACAGACTACAATAACGCACTGACACACACCACGATAATTCACTGACATGCACCACAATAACAAACTGATACACACAACAATAATTCACTGATATACACAATTACACAGACGGCAATAACACACTGACACACCACAATAATTCCCTGACACACACATCGACACAGACCACAATAACACACAGCAGAAAGACACACAGACCCATGAAAGACAGGCGGGCAGGGGCTGGTTTATTCTCTCTGTCCATCAGTCTGTTTGTGAATCTGTACAGCTCTGCACGTTTCTCTAAGGAGGCCAGTTGTTGTGTCAGACAAGCAAAGATCGGAATGACACTGTGTCAGAGACTCTCAGAGTCAGCTCTCTGAGATCTGCAGGGACACCAGGTCACAGCTCAGCAGTTCACACACAGAGTGACCCAGGACTGGTGCAGACATGGTGTGCAGTAACAGTGTGGTAAATCTCAGCGCTCTCGCAGTCCAGTGCAGTAACAGTGTGGTAAATCTCAGTGCTCTCACAGTCCAGTGCAGTAACAGTGTGGTAAATCTCTGCGCTCTCGCAGTCCAGTGCAGTAACAGTGTGGTAAATCTCAGTGCTCTCACAGTCCAGTGCAGTAACAGTGTGGTAAATCTCTGCGCTCTCACAGTCCAGTGCAGTAACAGTGTGGTAAATCTCAGTGCTCTCACAGTCCAGTGCAGTAACAGTGTGGTAAATCTCAGTGCTCTCACAGTCCAGTGCAGTAACAGTGTGGTAAATCTCAGCACTGTCACAGTCCAGTGCAGTAACAGTGTGGTAAATCTCAGTGCTCTCACAGTCCAGTGCAGTAACAGTGTGGTAAATCTCAGTGCTCTCACAGTCCAGTGCAGTAACAGTGTGGTAAATCTCAGTGCTCTCACAGTCCAGTGCAGTAACAGTGTGGTAAATCTCAGTGCTCTCACAGTGCAGGTAACAGAGCCTGCACTGTGGATCTCTAGTTCTGTGGGCAGTAGGACAGCGGCTGTGTCTGTGTCTGTGTCTGTGTCTGTGACCTGTACGGTTTCGTCTCTCGCTCTGCCCTGAAGCCTGCTGCCGTGGCAACAGGAGCAGGTCGGAGAGGGAGTGGCAGCGTCACACTGCCGGGCGCAGAGAGAGCGACATCGCCTCTCTGTGGAGGGAGGGCTGTGGACACAGGGAGTGTGTCAGCCACATCCCCCTCCTCTGCAGGAGGCCCGTCTATTAATCTGCCCGTGAGCGGGGTGTCACAGGCCCCCGCACGATCAATACCCCACTGCCTGAATAATCATGAGAGCCACAGAGGGGGGTGGGACAGGAAGAGAGAGACAGGGGGAGAGAGACAAGGGTTAGAGAGAGACAGGGGGAGAGAGAGGGAGAGAGACAGGAGAGAGAGATAGGGGAGAGAGAGATACTGCAGAGAAAGAAGACTGGAAAGAGAGACACAGGGGAGAGAGAGAGAGAGACATAGGAGAGAGAGACAGGAGAGAGAGAGACAGAAGGGAGAGAGAGAGATACTGCAGGGAGAGTAGAGACAGAAATAGAGACACAGGTGCACTTCCTACTGCACTGTGACAGACACTCTGGGATTAGAGAAACATTCTTCCCCAAATTCAGAAATCTAATCCCAGAGTTCCCACACCTGCGGGAATCACAACAGGTCCCAATCCTACTGGGAGAGGGAGGAGGGAACTCAGTTGAACTGGCAGCCTGTGAGTCTGTCTCCCAATGATGCTCAATATGTTTACAGTATATGTAAATATTTTATGATATGTCTTTGTTGTAAATGTCTGTAGATTTTATTTTATTTTTAGTTTTGTTTCGTGTTAATTTTATTATTTTTTTCTTGCTTTGGCAACACTGATTGTACCCATCGGTCATGCTAATAAACCACCTTGAATTGAAATGGAATTGAATTGAGTGGAGAGAGCTGGGAGAGCTGGGAGAGATGGGAGAAGAACAGACAGGGGACGGGGAAGAAGGGAGGCGATCTGGCCAGCAAGGAGAGGAGAAAACAGGGATGGAGGCCAAGTGGAAAAGCGGTCCCGAAGAGAGACAGACAGACCCACAGCACGGCGACTTATAAATATAGAGAGAGAAGCAGGTAGAGCCGAGAGAGGGAGAGGGAGTGGGAGAGAGGGCGTGGGAGGCAGAGAGCTCTATATTTAAATCCTGGTGCTCCAGCCTGAGTGACTGCGTGGTTTAGAACAGACTGCCTGCTCTATAGGAGGCTCCATGTACTGTTACGCTACCAACACGCTACCAACACGGATCCGACACGCCAACATCACACTACTATTCATGCCTCCAACGCACTACTGACATGCTGCCCACACACTACTAACACACCACCGGCACTCTACTAACATGCCCCTGGCGTGCTCCTGACACGCTACCAACACACTACTGACTCCCTGCCAACATGGTCCTGACACACCAACATCACAGCACTAACATGAAACGCTGGCAACACTAGCGGCTCACTACCAACACGGCACTGGCCAACTGTTAGTGAAGACATACGTGACCGTGTATTTACATCTGAGACCGGGGGGAACAACATTACACTTAGGGTGGCTGGAGTATGGAACAAGCTACAAGGCCATTCTGCTGAAGTTCATACTCTGGCTTCTTTCAAGGACTGGCTGGCGGAGATCCTCAGATCAAGTAGCTTATCACTTCCAAACAGGCTGCACTCTCCTGACACACTCGTTACACACTACTGTCACAGTACCTACACACTCCTGACACGCTATAGGACTGTCACACCTGGAGCGGATCAGACTGCTGTGCACTGGGAGTCTGACAGCACTGTCACACCTGGAGCAGATCAGACTGCTGGACACTGGGAGTCTGACTGACAGCACTGTCACACCTGGAGCGGATCAGACTGCACTGGGAGTCTGACTGACACACTGTCACACCTGGAGCGGATCAGACTGCACTGGGAGTCTGACTGACAGCACTGTCACACCTGGAGCGGATCAGACTGCTGTGCACTGGGAGTCTGACTGACTGCTGTGTCCAGACTCCCAGTAACACCTGGAGCGGATCAGACTGCTGTCACTGGGAGTCTGACTGACAGCACTGTCACACCTGGAGCGGATCAGACTGCTGTGCACTGGGAGTCTGACTGACACACTGTCACACCTGGAGCGGATCAGACTGCTGTGCACTGGGAGTCTGACTGACAGCACTGTCACACCTGGAGCAGATCAGACTGCACTGGGAGTCTGACTGACAGCACTGTAACACCTGGAGCGGATCAGACTGCTGTGCACTGGGAGTCTGACTGACAGCCCTGTAACACCTGGAGCGGATCAGACTGCTGTGCACTGGGAGTCTGACTGACACACTGTCACACCTGGAGCGGATCAGACTGCTGTCACTGGGAGTCTGACTGACAGCACTGTCACACCTGGAGCGGATCAGACTGTTGTGCACTGGGAATCTGACTGACAGCACTGTCACACCTGGAGCGGATCAGACTGTTGTGCACTGGGAATCTGACTGACAGCACTGTAACTGCTTTGCACAGCAGACTGATCCGCTCCAGGTGTGACAGGGCTGTCAGTTAGACTCCCAGTGCACAGCAGCCTGATCCACTCCAGGTTTACAGTGTTGCCAGTCAGAATCCCAGTTTATAATGTTCTGATCCGCTCCAGGTGTGACAGTGCTGTCAGTCAGACTCCCAGTGTACAGCAGTCTGATCCGCTCCAGGTGTGACAGTGCTGTCAGTCAGACTCCCAGTGCACAGCAGTCTGATCCGCTCCAGGTGTGACAGGGCTGTCAGTCAGAGACTGCTGTCAGCGGGACTTTACTGAAACACACCAGGACAACCTAGACCAGATGTGGACCCACTATCATATAATAAAGAGTGAAACAAAATGTTAGAAGATACAGTTAAAATGAAGAATCAAAATCAAGGGATGGTGTGTCGAAATTGTACGATTCTTTGGTATGACCTTTAGCTCAGGAGATGGTGTACAACTTTGCTCACCAAGGTTACAAACGAGACATGGCTGCCCTGGAGTCCCTCCAGGGAAGAGCAGCCTGGTGCATTCTGGGAGCTAGGTTAGGGAGCTGAATGCTTTCAGTCTTGAACACAGAAAACTACGATGAAAAGGATTCAACTAGTCAAAATCCTCAAAATCATCGACAAAGTCAAACCAGCAGCTTTCTCCAGAATTGACAGTGAGCCACGAACCAGAGGACACAAGTGGAAACTATAGGGGCGTGCGTTTAAAACTGAGAACAGGAGACACTTCCTACACAAAGGGCTGTTGGAGTGTGGAACAAGCTGCCCAGCCATGTTGTTGGAGACCATAACCTGACTGCTTTCAATAATCAGCTGGATGACATCCTGGGATCAATTAACTACTAATTACCAAATGGTTACGATGTGCCAAAAGGCCTCTTGTTGTAACTGTTCTTTTGTTCTCCAATACATACTTATACACAAATACTCACACGTGTAATTACACACACGCTGATATAAACCTGCCTACAGTGACAGAGAAACTACTTCAAACACACGTGCTCATGTGCTCACTAACAGTATGTTACACTCTTACCCTGATTTACACAGACTCACACACTGATAAACACTAACGCACACTGATCCACAGACACTGCTACACTTTTACACTAGTTCAAGCACACTCATTCACTGATACACAAACACTGCAACATTCTTACACTGATTCACACACACTGCTACACCCTGACACTGATTCACACACATACTGTACACTCATACACACCAACACACACTGCTACACTCTCACCCTGATACACACACACACTGCTACACTCTCACCCTGATACACACACACACTGCTACACTCTCACCCTGATACACACACCGCTACACTCTCACCCTGATACACACTCTCACCCCGATACACACACCGCTACACTCTCACCCCGATACACACACACTGTTACACTCTCACCCTGATACACACACACTTCTACACTCTCACCCTGATACACACTCTCACCCCAATACACACACACTGCTACACTCTCACCCTGATACACACACACTGTTACACTCTCACCCTGATACACACACACTGCTACACTCTCACCCTGATACACACACCCCTACACTCTCACCCCGATACACACACACCGCTACACACTCACCCTGATACACACACACTGCTACACCCTGACACTGAATCACACACACTGCTACATTCTGATACTGATTCACACACATACTGTTCACAGATACACACTAACACACACTGCTACACCCTGACACTGATTCACACACATACTGTTCACTGACACACACTGGCTAACACTGCTACACAGACTGATGGACGCACTCCCTGACACAAAGACACAGATCCACAGACTAATACAGACAGACTCACACTCACACACGCACACACGCACACCGGTACACACACGCAGCCCCGGAGAACAGCTCTACTCACAGAATGAAACGATGATGCTACAAACTGTCCGTGGTTTCCACTGGAATCAGCGCTGCTGCAGCCCGGAAAGCAAGGAGTATCCAGCCAGAGATCCGAGGAATATCCCAGCAGGCAGGAGCTGGAAGGGGCCGTTGTGTTGTACGGATTGGGATAGGGAAGGCAGGCAGGCGAGTGGGGGCAGGGAACCAGGCTGGCTTAGTCCACAGGAGAATCCGTCAATCCCAGCCTGACCTCCCCTGAAACACCCCCGGCGCCCGGAATGCCGGTCTGGATGTGCCTTTGTTTTGGGAAAAGCCCGGACAAGAAGACGGAAGGAGTCCCACAAGCCCCGGAGGAGGCGGGGAAGAGCGAAACTCTCAGACGCAGCCCCCGACGCCGGAGAGAGAGAGAGAGAGAGAGGGAGAGGAGACCCGCTCTGCGGCTCGGCAGGGCTCGGCTCGGCCGGGCTCGGCTCGGGCGGACAGGTCCCTCCCCACTTCGCGGACGCGGACGCGCACGCGGACACCGGCGGCGGAGAGGACGAGGAGGAGATCAGGTTGTGCCGGTCCGCCACCACCACCACCACCGACCCCCTGCCCACCCCCCCCCCCCCCCCACCCCAAAAAGCTGAAAGGAAGGCCTTCTCTCTCCCTCGCTCCCCCCCTCTCTCTCTGCGTGACGCGCGAAGCCGCCTCCCTCGGCCCCCCCTCTCGCTCGGAGCGGCTCCCCGCGAGCTGCTCACGGGCTGGAGCGCAGCGGCACAGCGGCCCGAGTTAGCAGCACAGGCGCTGGCGCCGGCGCCGGCCCAGGGCCCGCGGCTCGGGTTCGGGGTCCCCCCGCCTCTCTGCCGAACCCCAGCCTCCCGCGGCTCCCATCCCCACCCCCCCCCTCCCTGGCTCTGCCTCCCCTGAGCCGCCGCTGGTGCTGCTGCTGCTGCTGCTGCTGCCTCCGGGCGCAAAGACCCCCTTCTGCCTGCCCGCACCCCCAGTCACCCCAGGGCGTCGCCGCGGAAACCGCAGGCCCACACACCCCTGGCCAGCGACCAGCTCCGGCGGCTCCGGGGCGCCCCCTGCTGGTCCCGGGAGACTTGGCGGGAAGAACCACGTCTCCGGCTTTCTTGGCCGAGACCGATCCCAAAAGATCCCAGCCGGACCCGGAGCAAACAACCCCAGGGGAAGGAGGGCAGGACCGATCCGAACAGAGGAAAGGAGGTGATGCGAGAAAATCCCAAGTCAAACCCGCCGAAAAACTGGGATAGACCAC
This sequence comes from Lepisosteus platostomus, assembly GCF_059453375.1. Taxonomy (NCBI): domain Eukaryota; kingdom Metazoa; phylum Chordata; class Actinopteri; order Semionotiformes; family Lepisosteidae; genus Lepisosteus; species Lepisosteus platostomus. The sequence goes on along the minus strand of NC_142636.1, from coordinate 13,850,525 downwards.
TTCTGCAAATAAATCCGCGACAGAAATCCGCAGGTTTTCCAAAATCCCATTTCCACGTTTCTCTGAGGCTCTGGAGGTGTCCACATGGACAAAGACGAATGATCGTTTATTCCCCAGCAGAAGGTCCACAGGCTGTAGATGTTATTTTTTTTATCCAGTTTGGAAAAATCCGCAATAGAGGATTTGGGAACCCCGGGGGCTGTTGGGAATCCCGGCCCACTCTGGGACAGCAGGCAGAGAGAATGATTTGGGAAGTCCGGGGAGTCTGTCTGCCTGTGTTTTTATCCCGATGTTCCAGGGAACATTGCAGCCCATTTCGGAAAGCTTGAATCCCCCAGGAAGACTAATCCGAGTGGCAGCTGTGTGTCCAGTGAGGGAGTGCGGCTGCCTGCAGCGATCCCGGGAAAACAGAAAACAGGGAGAGAAGACGGGATTGTGAAAGACAGGAATATCACAACAGCTCAGCTGTGTCACTCCTGCACCCCCACCTCTCTGACTCACTCCTGCACCCCCTCCTGTCTGCCTCACTCCTGCACTCCCCTCCTGTCTGCCTCACTCCTCTCTGCCTCACTCCTGCACCCCCACCTCTCTGCCTCACTCCTGCACCCCCCCCTCTCTGCCTCACTCCTGCACCTCCTCCTCTGTGCCTCACTCCTCTCTGCCTCACTCCTGCACCCCCTCCTCTGTGCCTCACTCCTCTCTGACTCACTCCTGCACCCCCCTCCTGTCTCCCTCACTCCTCTCTGACTCACTCCTGCACCCCCTCCTCTGTGCCTCACTCCTCTCTGACTCACTCCTGCACTCCCCTCCTGTCTGCCTCACTCCTCTCTGACTCACTCCTGCACTCCCCTCCTGTCTCCCTCACTCCTCTCTGACTCACTCCTGCACCCCCTCCTCTGTGCCTCACTCCTCTCTGACTCACTCCTGCACCCCCTCCTGTCTGCCTCACTCCTCTCTGACTCACTCCTGCACTCCCCTCCTGTCTGCCTCACTCCTCTCTGCCTCACTCCTGCACCCCCACCTCTCTGCCTCACTCCTGCACCCCCCCCTCTCTGACTCACTCCTGCACCCCCTCCTCTGTGCCTCACTCCTGCACCCCCTCCTCTCTGACTCACTCCTGCACCCCCTCCTCTGTGCCTCACTCCTCTCTGACTCACTCCTGCACCCCCTCCTCTGTGCCTCACTCCTCTCTGACTCACTCCTGCACTCCCCTCCTGTCTGCCTCACTCCTGTCTGCCTCACTCCTGCACCTCCTCCTCTGTGCCTCACTCCTCTCTGCCTCACTCCTGCACCCCCTCCTCTGTGCCTCACTCCTCTCTGACTCACTCCTGCACCCCCCTCCTGTCTCCCTCACTCCTCTCTGACTCACTCCTGCACCCCCTCCTCTGTGCCTCACTCCTCTCTGACTCACTCCTGCACTCCCCTCCTGTCTGCCTCACTCCTCTCTGACTCACTCCTGCACTCCCCTCCTGTCTCCCTCACTCCTCTCTGACTCACTCCTGCACCCCCTCCTCTGTGCCTCACTCCTCTCTGACTCACTCCTGCACCCCCTCCTGTCTGCCTCACTCCTCTCTGACTCACTCCTGCACTCCCCTCCTGTCTGCCTCACTCCTCTCTGCCTCACTCCTGCACCCCCAGCTCTCTGCCTCACTCCTGCACCCCCCCCTCTCTGACTCACTCCTGCACCCCCTCCTCTGTGCCTCACTCCTGCACCCCCTCCTCTCTGACTCACTCCTGCACCCCCTCCTCTGTGCCTCACTCCTCTCTGACTCACTCCTGCACCCCCTCCTCTGTGCCTCACTCCTCTCTGACTCACTCCTGCACTCCCCTCCTGTCTGCCTCACTCCTGTCTGCCTCACTCCTGCACCTCCTCCTCTGTGCCTCACTCCTCTCTGCCTCACTCCTGCACCCCCTCCTCTGTGCCTCACTCCTCTCTGACTCACTCCTGCACCCCCCTCCTGTCTCCCTCACTCCTCTCTGACTCACTCCTGCACCCCCTCCTCTGTGCCTCACTCCTCTCTGACTCACTCCTGCACTCCCCTCCTGTCTGCCTCACTCCTCTCTGACTCACTCCTGCACTCCCCTCCTGTCTCCCTCACTCCTCTCTGACTCACTCCTGCACCCCCTCCTCTGTGCCTCACTCCTCTCTGACTCACTCCTGCACCCCCTCCTGTCTGCCTCACTCCTCTCTGACTCACTCCTGCACTCCCCTCCTGTCTGCCTCACTCCTGTCTGCCTCACTCCTGCACCCCCTCCTCTGTGCCTCACTCCTCTCTGACTCACTCCTGCACCCCCTCCTCTCTGCCTCACTCCTGTCTCTCTCACTCCTGCACCCCCTCCTCTGTGCCTCACTCCTCTCTGCTTCACTCCTGCACTCCCACCTCTCTGCCTCACTCCTGCACCCCCTCCTCTCTGCCTCACTCCTCTCTGACAGAGTCTCTGTCTGAGCTGAGAAATCACTGATTTGCCATCAAATCCTCTTCCCTCTCAGTGAGACAGGGCACTGCCTGTGCCAGGGGCACCCCAGCGCCAGTGCAGATCTGGGGTCACCCTGTGTCCAGTACACCCCAGCTCCAGTGTGCAGATCTGGGGTCACCCTGTGTCCAGTACACCCCAGCTCCAGTGTGCAGATCTGGGGTCACCCTGTGTCCAGTACACCCCAGCTCCAGTGTGCAGATCTGGGGTCACCCTGTGTCCTGTACACCCCAGCTCCAGTGTGCAGATCTGGGGTCACCCTGTGTCCAGTACACCCCAGCTCCAGTGTGCAGATCTGGGGTCACCCTGTGTCCCGTACACCCCAGCGCCAGTGTGCAGATCTGGGGTCACCCTGTGTCCTGTACACCCCAGCGCCAGTGTGCAGATCTGGGGTCACCCTGTGTCCCCTACACCCCAGCGCCAGTGTGCAGATCTGGGGTCACCCTGTGTCCCCTACACCCCAGCGCCAGTGTGCAGATCTGGGGTCACCCTGTGTCCCCTACACCCCAGCGCCAGTGTGCAGATCTGGGGTCACCCTGTGTCCCCTACACCCCAGCGCCAGTGTGCAGGACAGGTGCCACTGACACACACACACACACACACACACACTCTCTCTCTCTCAGACAGGCCCACTGTCTCAGAGGCTCCCCTCCGTTTACTCTTGAGCATCTGCGCAGCCCAGAGGCCCCGGGCCAGGGTTCGAGAAGCACGGTCCCCCTCTGTCCACAGCTCCCAGCGGCGCGCGGGGATGGAGGCCGAGGCGGGAGAGGGAGGGGGAGGGGGAGAGGGAGGGGGGAGAGGGAGGGGGGAGAGGGACCGCTGAGCCAGAGTCGTTCGCGAGCAGCGGGGACAGGGGACGGGGGGACGGGGGGACGCCCCTGCGCAGGGGACAGGAGAGGGGCACGGCGCGGCGGCAGGCACCCACGCCACACCCCACACAGGACACGCCACACGCACCACACGGGACACGCCACACGAGAGCCGCCGGCCGGCCGCAGCTCCGCGCCAGCGGCGGCGGGAACAAAGGCGAGCAGGTGGCGGGGAGAACTCACCCATCCGCAGCAGCGCCGCTCCTTCCTCGGGAGACCGCCGGAGCGCCGCTGCGCCTCCCAGCCAGCTCCTCTCCCTCCCTCTATTGTCCCGGCCCTCTCCTCCGGCCCCTCCGCGGAGGAGCAGTTTGTCCAGAACACGCAGCTGCTCGGCAGCGGACCCTCCCGACGCGCTGCCAGACGCACACGCGCGCGCGCCCCCCTCTGTCGCCGACGCAGGCGAATAAAATCCTCGGGAAGACGGCAGGGCGGCCGAGCGCCGGCCCCTGTGGCTCCGGGTTGCGCTGCCAGGAGAGAGCGACAGGAACGCACAGCCTGAGCCCAGCTGCTCCCGGCAGTGAGACGGGTCTGTGACTCGAGAGCCGCGCGGCGCAGCGCTCGCTACAGCCACACAGCCATCCCTCTGCTCACCTCTCTGCTCACCAATCACACCGCCCCCTCCCCCCGCTCCTCTCAAACACAGAAATCACCCCCACACACACACACACACACACACACACACACATAGAGAGCTGCTGCGCTCAGACAACCTGCCACTTACCCCTTCACACACACACTTACCCCTTCACACACACACTAACCCCTTCACACACACACTTTCACACACACAAACCCCTTCACACACACACAAACCCCTTCACACACACACTTTCACACACACAAACCCCTTTCACACACACTAACCCCTTCACACACACACTAACTCCTTCACACACACACTTTCACACACACTAACCCCTTCACACACACACTTTCACACACACACTAACCCCTTCACACACACACTTTCACACACACACTAACCCCTTCACACACACACTAACTCCTTCACACACACACTTTCACACACACACTAACCCCTTCACACACACACTTTCACACACACACTTTCACACACACAAACCCCTTCACACACACACTAACTCCTTCACACACACACTTTCACACACACAAACCCTTTCACACACACTAACCCCTTCACACACACACTTTCACACACACAAACCCTTTCACACACACACTAAGCCCTTCACACACACACTTTCACACACATTAACCCCTTCACACACACACTAACTCTTTCACACTAACCCCTTCACACACACAAACCCCTTCACACACATTTTCACACACACAAATCTTCACACTACCTTTTCACACACACAAACCCCTTCACTCACACATCCTTTCACACACAAACCATTTCACACAAACCCTTTCACACACAAACCCTTCACACACAAACCCTTCACACACAAACCATTTCACACACAAACCCTTCACACACACATCCTTTCACACACAAACCATTTCACACAAACCCTTCACACACACATCCTTTCACACACAAACCATTTCACACAAACCCTTCACACACACAGCCCTTTCACACACACATTCATACACAAACTAACCCTTTCATGTACTAATCTTTTCACACTCACACTGACAAAATCACTGACACATCCAATGATACACAGATTCATACTGACACACAGATTCATACTGATTCACACTCCAACATAAACTGAAAGGCAAAAATAGATGTTTGTTTATGTATCTGGCTGTCTCTCTGTGTCTATCTCACTGTCTGACTCTATGCATGTAGCTATATCTGTCCAGAGCTCTCTGATGTCTCTTTGCACAACTTCGTTCGTCTATCTACCCTGATGTCAGGCTCAGTCCTCAGTCCTCAGCACCGCTCTTCACTTTATCTACCCTGATATCGGGCTCAGTCCTCAGTCCTCAGCACCGCTCTTGACTAATCTATCTACCCTGATGTCAGGCTCAGTCCTCAGCACCGCTCTTCACTTTATCTACCCTGATATCGGGCTCAGTCCTCAGTCCTCAGCACCGCTCTTGACTCGTCTATCTACCCTGATATCGGGCTCAGTCCTCAGCACCGCTCTTGACTCGTCTATCTACCCTGATATCGGGCTCAGTCCTCAGCACCACTCTTGACTCGTCTATCTACCCTGATGTCAGGCTCAGTCCTCAGCACCGCTCTTGACTTGTCTATCTACCCTGATGTCAGGCTCAGTCCTCAGCACCGCTCTTGACTTGTCTATCTACCCTGATGTCAGGCTCAGTCCTCAGCACCGCTCTTGACTTGTCTATCTACCCTGATGTCAGGCTCAGTCCTCAGCACCGCTCTTGACTTGTCTATCTACCCTGATGTCAGGCTCAGTCCTCAGCACCACTCTTGACTTGTCTATCTACCCTGATGTCAGGCTCAGTCCTCAGCACCGCTCTTGACTTGTCTATCTACCCTGATGTCAGGCTCAGTCCTCAGCACCGCTCTTGACTAATCTATCTACCCTGATGTCAGTCCTCAGTCCTCAGCACCGCTCTTCACTTTATCTACCCTGATATCGGGCTCAGTCCTCAGTCCTCAGCACCGCTCTTGACTCGTCTATCTACCCTGATGTCAGGCTCAGTCCTCAGCACTGCTCTTCAGTGTACGCCCTCTGTGAACGGGCTGGGTTCTGTTTCTATGGTGCTGTACTGCCCCCTGACCCCCCTCTCAGGCACACAAGCTGCCTCTCTCGCTCAGTCCTTACGCACTCTGTGAACCGGAGCTCTTCACAACCCCAAAAATAATCTCACTCTCCCTCCATCAGGGAACAACACGCAGAAACATGGAGGACCAGCGACAGGCTTGAAAAGCACACGCACGCACCTGCGCGCACACACACACACAATCAAACGCGCACGCTCACACACATGCGCGCGTGCACACACACTCACATGCGCGCACACACACACACACACAAACAGAGCATACAGATCTGTCCACGCCAACACACGGACACACACCTCTGGGTCTCACGCGCATCTGTCCTGACAGTTTTAATCAGCGCGGCCGTTATCGATGACCTTCATTAAAAAAAACAGGATTTTGTTGGACCAATTTTATTGATCTTCCCCGCAGTGGACTTACGCCCACCCCCACAGACCCATCCTACTGCCTTTGTCTGTGTGTGGTCTGTGTTCATGACGGGGAGGGGGGGGGAAAGGCACTGAGGAAGAGAGAGAATTGACATTCTCCCCCAGTGCTGAGCTCTGCTTGTGGAATAATGATGAGGCACTCAGTATTCCAGTCGCACACACCAGCACTATCAATGAGCGAGAGAGAGAGGGATGGAGAAGAGCAACTACAGGGAGAGAGGAGGAGGGGGCTGGAGAGAGCGCTGGAGAACAAGCAGAGGGGCAGCGGAGCTGAGGGAGGAGGGCACAGCATCAGCTCACAGGAGCAGACCCAAACCCAGCCCCCCGGCCGCCCCCTCCCCCTCTCTGCCCTCCGGCGAGGACAGCGGTGATAAAGGACCGGTCCCTCTCTCCCCTCCCCCGAGCAGTCTCCGCACCCCCCCTCCAGCCTGGCTAACGTGGCACTAAGCCTGCGTGTCAACAGCACTGGCACTCCAGGAGAGCCCCCTCGCTCGCTCGCTCGCTGAACCTGCCGCCCCCGAGGGTCCCAGGGAGCGGGCCGGACACGCTCCCGCGCCTGAGCGGCTGAGCACGCTCCCTGGGCTCCGCAGGTGGCTCTGTGTCCTCTGCGGTGACTTTGACAGAGTCAGTCAGCTGTCCTCCCCTCCGTTCATCACTACAGAGATTAAGTCCCCCTGCCCTGACTGTGCGACCCCTGGCAGATACAGACATGTTCACCGCTCCAGCCTGCAGACACACTCGCCCTCTCACACACTCGCCCTCTCACACGCTGAGCCCCAGTCTGCAGACACACTCACCCTCTCACACGCTGAGCCCCAGGCTGCAGACACACTCACCCTCTCACACACTCACCCTCTCACACGCTGAGCTCCAGGCTGCAGACACACTCGCCCTCTCACACACTCACCCTCTCACACGCTGAGCCCCAGGCTGCAGACACACTCGCCCTCTCACACACTCACCCTCTCACACGCTGAGCTCCAGGCTGCAGACACACTCGCCCTCTCACACACTCGCCCTCTCACACGCTGAGCTCCAGCCTGCAGACACGTTCACCCTCTCACACACTCACCCTCTCACACACTCACCCTCTCACACGCTGAGCTCCAGCCTGCAGACACACTCGCCCTCTCACACACTCGCCCTCTCACACGCTGAGCTCCAGTCTGCAGACACACTCACCCTCTCACACACTCACCCTCTCACACACTGAGCTCCAGTCTGCAGACACACTCACCCTCTCACACACTCACCCTCTCACACACTCACCCTCTCACACACTGAGCTCCAGTCTGCAGACACACTCGCCCTCTCACACACTCACCCTCTCACACGCTGAGCTCCAGTCTGCAGACACACTCACCCTCTCACATACTCACCCTCTCACACGCTGAGCTCCAGTCTGCAGACACACTCGCCCTCTCACACACTCACCCTCTCACACGCTGAGCCCCAGTCTGCAGACACACTCGCCCTCTCACACACTCACCCTCTCACACGCTGAGCTCCAGGCTGCAGACACACTCACCCTCTCACACACTCACCCTCTCACACGCTGAGCCCCAGTCTGCAGACACACTCGCCCTCTCACACACTCACCCTCTCACACGCTGAGCTCCAGGCTGCAGACACGTTCACCCTCTCACACACTCACCCTCTCACACACTCACCCTCTCACACGCTGAGCTCCAGTCTGCAGACACACTCGCCCTCTCACACACTCACCCTCTCACACGCTGAGCCCCAGTCTGCAGACACACTCACCCTCTCACACACTCACCCTCTCACACGCTGAGCCCCAGTCTGCAGACACACTCGCCCTCTCACACACTCACCCTCTCACACGCTGAGCCCCAGTCTGCAGACACACTCGCCCTCTCACACACTCACCCTCTCACACGCTGAGCTCCAGGCTGCAGACACACTCACCCTCTCACACACTCACCCTCTCACACGCTGAGCCCCAGTCTGCAGACACACTCGCCCTCTCACACGCTGAGCCCCAGTCTGCAGACACACTCACCCTCTCACACACTCACCCTCTCACACGCTGAGCTCCAGCCTGCAGACACACTCGCCCTCTCACACACTCACCCTCTCACACGCTGAGCCCCAGGCTGCAGACACACTCGCCCTCTCACACACTCACCCTCTCACACACTCACCCTCTCACATGCTGAGCCCCAGTCTGTAGACACGTTCACCCTCTCACACGCTGAGCCCCAGTCTGCAGACACGTTCACCCTCTCACACGCTGAGCTCCAGTCTGCAGACACATTCACCCTCTCACACGCTGAGCTCCAGTCTGCAGACACGTTCACCCTCTCACACACTCACCCTCTCACCCACTGAGCCCCAGTCTGCAGAGACGTTCACCCTCTCACACGCTGAGCCCCAGTCTGCAGACACGTTCACCCTCTCACACACTCACCCTCTAAAACAGGTGGACAGGTGCACTGTGCATGTTTACAGTTTTTTAGTCTCTACTCATAAGCACAGGTGCTCACACCTGAAAACACACACCTGTACATCATCACAATACTCACACACCTGCATCACAAACACCTTTACAGTTTTGGTTTTCATAGAATACTGGAAAAATCAGAGCAGGTTTATTTCGCTCAGTTCATGTTTCCAGGAATGGCAACCGAACACCTGCTCTGGCCAAAACATGGAGCTGTTTATTGGTAGACAAACAATACAATTGGAAATGAATCTGTTGATTATGGTCATGTCCAGTAAACTGAGCCAAGGAATCTTCCACTGGAGCATGAGCTCCTCTCCCTCAACCTGTTTACTCCCATCACCCTCTCTCTCTCTCACACATCACCCCACCCCATCTCCTCTCTCCTCATCACTCTCCCTCCCTGTCTCCTCTCTCTCCATCACCCACTCCCTCCCTGTCTCCTCTCTCTCCATCATCCACTCCCTCCCTGTCTCCTCTCTCTCCATCACCCACTCTCTCCCTGTCTCCTCTCTCTCCATCACCCACTCTCTCCCTGTCTCCTCTCTCTCCATCACCCACTCTCTCCCTGTCTCCTCTCTCTCCATCACCTTACCTCTCCTTGTTTCCTCTCTCTCCATGTGCTTCTCCTGTCTCTCTCCCTGTCTCTCTTCCCTGTGCGTCTCCTCTCACAATCCCCATCTCCTCTTCCTGTGCGTCTCCTCTCGCTATCCCCATCTCCTCTTCCTGTGCGTCTCCTCTCTCTCCCTGTGCGTCTCCTCTCACAATCCCCATCTCCTCTTCCTGTGCGTCTCCTCTCTCTCCCTGTGCGTCTCCTCTCGCTATCCCCATCTCCTCTTCCTGTGCGTCTCCTCCCTCTCCCTGTGCGTCTCCCCTCGCTATCCCCATCTCCTCTTCCTGTGCGTCTCCTCTCGCTATCCCCATCTCCTTTTCCTGTGCGTCTCCTCTCTTTCCCTGTTCGCCTCCTCTCGCTATCCCCATCTCCTCTTCCTGTGCGTCTCCTCTCTCTCTCATTGTGTGCGTCTCCTGTCGCTATCCCCCATCTCCTCTTCCTGTGCGTCTCCTCTCGCTATCCCCCATCTCCTCTTCCTGTGCATCTCCTCTCTCTCCCTGTGTGTCTCCTCTCACTATCCCCATCTCCTCTTCCTGTGCGTCTCCTCTCTCTCTGGGTGTCTCCTCCCTCTCCCTCTCGCCGTGTGCGTCTCCTCTCTCTCCCTGTGCGTCTCCTCTCACTATCCCCATCTCCTCTTCCTGTGCGTCTCCTCCCTCTCCCTGTGTGCGTCTCCCTCTCCCTCTCTCTCTCTCTCGCCCTGGGCGTCTCCTCCCTCTACACAGTCTCCTCGATGACGTACTCGATGTTGTGCTGCATGATGGGAAGCAGGCCCGCGCCCTGCCCCTCCGCGGAGGAGCTGTCCGGCAGGGAGGGCTGGAGGAAGACCAGGGGGGCCGGAGCAGGCGGGGCGCAGGGGGCCGCCCCCTCCCCCGCGGGCACGCCGCTGCTCTCCAGGGCGGGGGGGCCGGCCTGGACCAGCAGGATGGTGCGCACGGCGGCCTCTCCCTCCGGGCCGGGAGCGCTCGTGGGCTCCCTGGGCCGGGGCCCGGCGGCTCTCCGGGGGCCGCCCCCCGGCCCCGTGTCCGCGCCGCGGGCGTGCGTCTTGCGGTGCTTGCCCAGGTTGGACAGGGAGCGGAAGGCGCGGGAGCAGACGGGGCAGGAGTAGGGCTTCTCGCCGCTGTGCGTGCGGGCGTGCTCCGCCAGCCGCGCCGCCAGGACGAAGGACTTGCCGCAGAGCGAGCAGGCGAAGGGCCGGGTCCCGCTGTGCAGCCGCTCATGGTCTCGAAGGTGAGGGATCTGTCTGAAGCGCTTCCCACACTGAGAGCACTGAGAGAGAGAGGGGTTAATACACACACTGACTGGACACCACAGTACATTAACACTGCACTGAGAGAGAGAGGGGTTAATACAGACACACTGACTGGACACCACAGTACATTAACACTGCACTGAGAGAGAGAGGGGTTAATACAGACACACTGACTGGACACCACAGTACATTAACACTGCACTGAGAGAGAGAGGGGTTAATACAGACACACTGACTGGACACTCCAGTACATGAACACTGCACTGAGAGAGAGGGGTTCATACAGACACACTGACTGGACACTCCAGTACATTAACACTGCACTGAGAGAGAGAGGGGTTAATACAGACACACTGACTGGACACTCCAGCACATGAACACTGCACTGAGAGAGAGAGGGGTTAATACAGACACACTGACTGGACACCACAGTACATTAACACTGCACTGAGAGAGGGAGGGGTTAATACAGACACACTGACTGGACACTCCAGTACATGAACACTGCACTGAGAGAGAGAGGGGTTAATACAGACACACTGACTGGACACTCCAGCACATGAACACTGCACTGAGAGAGAGAGGGGTTAATACAGACACACTGACTGGACACCACAGTACATTAACACTGCACTGAGAGAGAGGGGTTAATACAGACACACTGACTGGACACTCCAGCACATGAACACTGCACTGAGAGAGAGAGGGGTTAATACAGACACACTGACTGGACACTCCAGTACATGAACACTGCACTGAGAGAGAGAGGGGTTAATACAGACACACTGACTGGACACTCCAGTACATTAACACTGCACTGAGAGAGAGAGAGGGGTTAATACAGACACACTGACTGGACACTCCAGTACATGAACACTGCACTGAGAGAGAGAGGGGTTAATACAGACACACTGACTGGACACTCCAGTACATTAACACTGCACTGAGAGAGAGAGGGGTTCATACAGACACACTGACTGGACACTCCAGCACATGAACACTGCGCTGAGAGAGAGAGGGGTTCATACAGACACACTGACTGGACACTCCAGTACATTAACACTGCACTGAGAGAGAGGGGTTAATACAGACACACTGACTGGACACTCCAGTACATTAACACTGCACTGAGAGAGAGGGGGGTTAATACAGACACACTGACTGGACACTCCAGTACATTAACACTGCACTGAGAGAGAGAGGGGTTCATACAGACACACTGACTGGACACTCCAGTACATTAACACTGCACTGGGAGAGAGAGGGGTTCATACAGACACACTGACTGGACACTCCAGTACATGAACACTGCACTGAGAGAGAGAGGGGTTAATACAGACACACTGACTGGACACTCCAGCACATGAACACTGCACTGAGAGAGAGAGGGGTTAATACAGACACACTGACTGGACACTCCAGCACATGAACACTGCCCTGAGGGGGGTCACCTGGTAGGGCCTCTCTCCGGTGTGGATGCGCAGGTGCACGCTCAGCGAGGAGGCGGTGGTGAAGTCCTTGCCGCAGTGCTCGCAGTGGAAGGGGCGCTGGGGCGCGGGGCCGTGGGTGTGCAGGTGGTGCTCCAGCGCCCCCTGCGTGGCGAAGCGGCGGCGGCAGGGCGGGCGCGGGCAGCGCAGGGAGGGCAGGCCGGCGTGCGACAGCTGGTGCAGCTCCAGCCGCTCCTGGGAGGCGCAGCGGTGGCTGCAGAACGGGCACTTCAGCGCCGCCGCCGCCCGGCCCTTGACCGCCCCGCTGCCCCCCCGCGCCCGCCGGCAGCGCGCCGTGTGGCCGTCCAGCGACGACTGCGTGACGAACAGGGCGTCGCAGTGCGGGCAGGAGAGGGGCGTCCGGTCTAGGGGCGAGAGAGAGGGTCAATACGGGCCCGGCCTGGGCCGCGCGGGCGCCGGGCGCCACCCCTCCCGCTCACCCTGGTGCGCCAGCATGTGCAGCTGCAGGTGCTTCCTCCGCAGGAACGACTGGTCACACAGCTGGCAGGGAAACGGGTACTGGCCGGTGTGCGAGTGCCTGGGACACAGCAAGACACGCTCGTCAGCTGGGGCAGGTGTGTGTCTCCCGTGACACTCCAGGTGTGAGCGTGTCTCCCCTGTGTGCGTCTCCCGTGACACTCCAGGTGTGAGCGTGTCTCCCCTGTGTGTGTGGACAGGTGTGACTGTGTCCCTCCCCTGTGTGTGGACAGGTGTGACTGTGTCCCTCCCCTGTGTGTGGACAGGTGTGACTGTGTCCCTCCCCTGTGTGTGGACAGGTGTGACTGTGTCCCTCCCCTGTGTGTGGACAGGTGTGACTGTGTCCCTCCCCTGTGTGTGGACAGGTGCGAGTGTCCCTCCCCTGTGTGTGGCCAGGTGCGAGTGTCCCTCCCCTGTGTGTGGACAGGTGCGAGTGTCCCTCCCCTGTGTGTGGACAGGTGTGACAGTCCAGGTGCGAGTGTCCCTCCCCTGTGTGTGGACAGGTGTGACTGTGTCCCTCCCCTGTGTGTGGCCAGGTGCGAGTGTCCCTCCCCTGTGTGTGGCCAGGTGCGAGTGTCCCTCCCCTGTGTGTGGACAGGTGCGAGTGTCCCTCCCCTGTGTGTGGACAGGTGTGACAGTCCAGGTGCGAGTGTCCCTCCCCTGTGTGTGGACAGGTGTGACTGTGTCCCTCCCCTGTGTGTGGACAGGTGCGAGTGTCCCTCCCCTGTGTGTGGACAGGTGCGAGTGTCCCTCCCCTGTGTGTGTACAGGTGCGAGTGTCCCTCCCCTGTGTGTGGACAGGTGTGACAGTCCAGGTGCGAGTGTCCCTCCCCTGTGTGTGGACAGGTGTGACTGTGTCCCTCTCCTGTGTGTGGACAGGTGCGAGTGTCCCTCCCCTGTGTGTGGACAGGTGTGACAGTCCAGGTGCGAGTGTCCCTCCCCTGTGTGTGGACAGGTGCGAGTGTCCCTCCCCTGTGTGTGGACAGGTGTGACAGTCCAGGTGCGAGTGTCCCTCCCCTGTGTGTGGACAGGTGCGAGTGTCCCTCCCCCGTGTGTGGACAGGTGCGAGTGTCCCTCCCCTGTGTGTGGCCAGGTGCGAGTGTGTCTCCCCTGTGTGTGGCCAGGTGCGAGTGTCCCTCCCCTGTGTGTGGACAGGTGCGAGTGTCCCTCCCCTGTGTGTGGACAGGTGCGAGTGTCCCTCCCCTGTGTGTGGACAGGTGCGAGTGTCCCTCCCCCGTGTGTGGACAGGTGCGCCAGTGTCACCTGTGTATCAGCAGGCAGGTCTGGGTCTTGAAGGCGGCCGGGCAGTCGGCGCAGGAGTAGGGCAGCAGGGAGTCCTGCGGCGGCCCCGCGGCCCCGCCCTCGCCGCGCCCCTGCGCCGCCCGCCGCGCGTCGGCGATGGCGTGGGCGATGCGGTGCTGCTTGAGCGTGCCGGACTGCGTGAAGCGCTTGCCGCAGCGCTGGCAGCCGTAGGGCTTGTGGCCGCCGTGCGTCAGGCGGTGGCGCGACAGGTTGCTCTGGCAGGAGAAGGCCTTGCCGCAGGCCTCGCAGGGGAACAGGCGCTCGCCCGTGTGGCTGAAGACGTGCGTGCGCAGGTGGCAGCGCCGCCGGAAGGCCCGGCCGCAGTGCGGGCACACGTGCGCCGGCGCGGGCGCGGGGGCGGGCGGCGGGTCCCCCCGGGGCGAGCCCGGGGGCGCCCGCTTCCTCCTCAGGAGCCGCGGCGGGCGGCGGCGCGCCCCCTTCCTCTCGGCGTCGCCCCCCGCCGGCGCCGCGGCCTCCTCCGGGGCGGGGCCGCTCCCTCCCGCCTCCTCCGCCGGCGCTGGGGAAGAACGAGGGTTTAGGGGCGCTGCGGCCGGCGGCTCTCTCCCGCCACCAGGACGGCCCGAGCGGCCCGCGAGTTACCTCTCTGCGCCGCCTCCGGGGAGCCCGGCTGCTCGCTGGGCACCAGGTACAGAACCCCTCCGGACCCGCCCCGGGCCCGGCCCTCGATCACCAGCAGGGGGCCCTGGTCTTCCTCCTGCGCGGCCCGGCCCGGCGGCTCCTCTCCCCCGCGCTGCCCCTGCCCCGCGCCTCCCGCCCGGTGCTCCCTGCGGTGGTACAGGAACTTCGTGGTGCTCATGAACGCCTTGCCGCAGACGGCGCAGGTGTGCAGCGCCCCCTGCAGGCCGTGCTGGTCTCTGCGGTGGGCGGCCAGCGCCGGCTCGGACCCGAAGCCCGACCCGCAGTCCACGCACAGGAAGCTCTGCCCGGGCCGCCCGCCCCCCGCGCTCCGAGACTCCGGCCGGGCCTCCGGCTCCGCGGGCTCCGGGCTCACGGGGGGCTGCTCGCCGCCCGGGGGGGGGGGGCCCCGGTCCTGCTCCGGGTGGGGCTGGGCCGGGCCGGCGCCGAGCGCTCCCTGCCCCTCCGCCTCCCCGGCGCGAGTCAGGTAGGAGTGGTCTCGGCTCACCAGCGCCACCGTGTGGTCGGCCCTCCCCCCGCCCCCCTCTCCCTCCTGCCCCTGCCCCGGGCCGCAGCCCTGCTTGCGGTGGTGCTGCCACATGCTCAGGGACTCCAGCGGCACCTTGCACTCCCCGCACTGGTACCGGATAAGGGGACCAGAACTGTTCGCGCCGCCGGGCTGGGCCCGGCTCCGGGACGCTGGGGTCTGCCTCTCTGCGTCCCGCCTGGGCTGGGCCTGCAGGCTCGGGTGGACCTGATGATCCGGTGGGGGGGCTTGGGCGGGGCTGGGGGCGGGCGGCTCCGGGTTCTGGCCGGGCTGGCCGCAGGCGCTGTGCTGCTGGTGCCAGAGCAGCTCGTCCAGCGTGGCGGCCAGCAGCCCGCAGGGACACTGGTACAGCTGGGCAGAGAGAGCGGGACAGCAGAGGTCAGAGGTCAGAGGTCAGAGGTCATAGAGCCGCTTCTCCCGCCTCCTCCCCCTCCCCCACAGCCTGCAATACCTCAGTCACCGTCCCGGGGGGCGCTGCGCCGCTGGCCGCCGCCTCCTCCTCCCCGCTGTCATCAGGATGTGATGTCAGCTGGTGGGACAGCACCTCCTCCAGGGAGGAGTAGAGCTGATAGCAGCGGAAACACATGTAGAGGGAGGAGCCATCACTCTCCACACTGTCCATCCCCACTGAAACAGAGAGAGGGGTTCATACAGACACTGACTGGACACTCCAGTACATGAACACTGCACTGAGAGAGAGAGGGGTTAATACAGACACACTGACTGGACACTCCAGTACATTAACACTGCACTGAGAGAGAGAGGGGTTAATACAGACACACTGACTGGACACTCCAGTACATTAACACTGCACTGAGAGAGAGGGGTTAATACAGACACACTGACTGGACACACCAGTACATGAACACTGCACTGAGAGAGAGAGGGGTTAATACAGACACACTGACTGGACACTCCAGTACATTAACACTGCACTGAGAGAGAGAGGGGTTAATACAGACACACTGACTGGACACTCCAGTACATGAACACTGCACTGAGAGAGAGAGGGGTTAATACAGACACACTGACTGGACACTCCAGTACATTAACACTGCACTGAGAGAGAGAGGGGTTAATACAGACACACTGACTGGACACTCCAGTACATTAACACTGCACTGAGAGAGAGAGAGGGGTTAATACAGACACACTGACTGGACACTCCAGTACATTAACACTGCACTGAGAGAGAGAGGGGTTAATACAGACACACTGACTGGACACTCCAGTACATTAACACTGCACTGAGAGAGAGAGGGGTTAATACAGACACACTGACTGGACACTCCAGTACATTAACACTGCACTGAGAGAGAGGGGTTCATACAGACACACTGATGGGACACTTCAGTACTTCAAGTTGTGGTGATAGCTCTCTCCTGGCAGACTGGGCCTCGATGACCTGAATCTGACAGTGTGAGGTGAGAAACAGGACAGGTGGAGAGTCCATCAGCTCTGGCTGCAGAGAGACTCTCTCCCTGCTGCTACAGCGCCCCCCCTACTCCACCCCAGCACTCTGGGCTGTAGGACAGAAGCTGCAGCTGAGAGGAGCCAAGTCTTTACCCAAAGAGTGGTAGGTGTCTGGAATAACCTACCCAGCCACAATGTTAAGGTAGATTATAATGCAGCTGGCTTCATAACCATAATAAATCTCACCGTGCACGGTGCGTACTACACTTTCCTGCACTTTTACCACCAGTAATGCAGAAACAGGACAGGTCGGACTGGGACTCTGAGGGTCTCCCCCGTGATAGAGGCGCCCCCTGCTGGACGGTAGCTCCACAAACACAGACTGACGGGACTGAACAACAGGACTCCTGGCACTAATCTTATTGCGAGGTATGGGCGTTGTACTGGTATGTGCGAATGTTACTTAGACTGTTACCAATATAAGAATACTTCATAAAAACTGTAATTAAATAATGACCAGAACTGTGTGCTGAAGACGGTTCGGGCGGTAGGCGATATCCCAGCAGGCGAGGCGGAACCAGTCTATCTCGGCCGCAAGGAGCTCGATGGTGTATCAGGGCCTCCGGTACCCCGCCCGGGACTACGGCTTCAGACATCCGCCACCCCGGCGACGCTGAAAATCCGACCCCGCTTGATGGAGGAAACAGACCCCCTCTTCCCGCGCGTTGTTTTAATGTAAAACCAAAAAAAAACACCCCAAAACACGCTCAACTTACCTCCTCAGAATCGCTCTCCTTTCGAGGTATTCAGGCACGTCTCAGTGACGCCTTCGCTCATTGGCTGCCTGTTCCTGGCAGAAGGGACCAATAGGGACATCGCTCTAGCAGGAGCATAGGGGCTTTGCAGATGACGTCATCCACAGCCGTTGGCACACTGGTTTCCGCCATTAAGAAGCTGAACGGAAAGTCTGCCACGGCGCAGGCGCAGGACTTCCATAGACGCTGCGCACATTACCCAAACGACAGACCCGCACTGCACCATAGAGAGCTGACGGTCTCGAGTCATCTCGTGTGTTTGGACAACAGACTGTTCAGGCACTGTGGGCTCAGAATGGCCCTCTGCAGTAGTATTTCTGTGTCAGTCTGACAGACACTCATTCGCAATGAATATCTTGTAGAAATATCTACAATTAGTCACAATGAAAGCCTACAACCATCCAGAAATTGGTGATACAATGGTGATTTGTGAACCTGCTGAATTGTACTCCTCATTTGATAGCATTTGTAAAGTCACTGCTCCCACCTTGACAGGCCTGGTGTCAAACACTCAAGTAATTTATAGTCCAGGGCTGTGATCCTCTCGATGGAATCAGTGCTGTGGTCACCACAGTCATCACACAGCTTGGGGGTAACAGCAACACAGTGACCTGGTGCACCAGCATTAACGCGCAGAGCTAAGAACAGCAGGCACGGTTCAGGACAACAGACACAGCACTGGACTGGAAGGAGCCGAGACAGTTTCATGACTTTATTAACGAGAGTTTAATTATTTTAGACCAACAGATTGAACAGAACTCTCCCTCCCTCCCTCCCTCGCTCACTCTCCATCTCTGCCCCCCCCGGCACAGCTCCACTACCAGAAGTGACCACAGGAAATTAAAAACCACAGTACAGACACGCGGACAAACAAAAGCACATTTCAAATTCCGGCTTCATTTTGACCAGGAACCCGGAGTTAAAGAGTTATTGTCCCCTGTGAGGAACATACTGCCACACTAACACTGATTAAGACTCCCTGCGCACAGCAGTCTGATCCGCTCCAGGTGTGACAGTGCTGTCAGTCAGACTCCCAGTGCACAGCAGTCTGATCCGCTCCAGGTGAGACAGGGCTGTCAGTCAGACTCCCAGTGCACAGCAGTCTGATCCGCTCCAGGTGTGACAGTGTGTCAGTCAGACTCCCAGTGCACAGCAGTCTGATCCGCTCCAGGTGTGACAGGATACAGGGCTCTTGTATCAGAATCTCAACCAAGGGCTGCATATTTCAAGCTGTTTGCTTATTGGGAGTCAGTCTACGTGACGTGGGGGTCTGAAGAATATCGACCGCAGCCGTGTTTCTGTCAGCACAGCGGGGGTGGGAGTCTTTAAAATAAAACCACGTGACTGCGGGACACTGCCCTCCTCGAACCAGGGTTGTCCAACAGAGTCCGGTGGGGCCCGCAGCACAGAGGACTGTCCCTTCCGGAGTCGGGATGCCACAGGTCTCCCGAGTGAAACGCACCTCTCGGCGAGAATCCCCCTGGAGCTGTCCGGTGGGGGAAGGAGGGAGAGAGAAAGAGAGAAAGAGAGAGAGAGAGAGAGCCGCAACCTCACAGTCTGTACAGGGAGCCGCAGGAAGAAACACCGCAACAACAACGACAACCGAAGTATTTCTAACCACAACAAAAACGAGGAAGGCGAAGTGGGTATTTACAGAGCTCGCCGGGAGGAGGGGGCAGAGAGGCTGTGCTGCGCAGGCCAGGGGGTCTCAGCATCACGGCCTCTTCCTGCCCACAGGAAGCGAGCAGCACAGCTGGGAGACGAGATCCGTCCGCCTCCGGGCGGGAGCAGGGCCCCACGAGGGGGCCGCGGGCCAGGGGCCAGGGGCCACACTCCCGCTCGGGCCTCTCTCTCCCCGACAGCAGGACCTCGCTCCGCGCGCGCACGCAGGAGGCGACGGGCTCCAGACGGAGCGTGGAGGGGTGGGGGGGGCGCCCGAAGACGGGAGGAAGTCAATCCCCTGGAATCGACCAGCCTGTTCTCAACCCCGGGACATTCACGGAGGAAAGGGGGCCCCCCGTCCCCAGGCGGCCTACAGTCACGACTCGGGTTGCCCCTGATTGAAACCAAGCTCCCCTGCCCCTTGTCCCTTCCACACCACACCAGGAGCAAGGGAACTGGGGGGGGAGGGGAGGGGGGTGACCTGACCCAGGCTCCCACTCCAGAGCTGTCTGATCCACTCACGGCACCAGCTGCTAGGCTCCGGCAGACTGCACCCTTACGGAGACGGAAAAGGAAAACTTGGCCCCTGTTTCGTACTCGCACAGAGCGATTCCTGCTCATCTAGCGATCTTGAAATACCCAGCCTTTCCAGTGAGGCCCCTAGCAGCTGGCGAGACACGGATCAGCTGGCGTGCATGCGCAGGGTGACCAGGCGACACCCAGCGGATCAGACTGCTGTGCCCTGGGAGTGCGAATGGCAGCACTGCAAAACCTGGAGCGGATCAGACTGCTGTGCAAAGGGAGTGTGTTCTGTACCTCTGACATCCCAAACATTTCTTTCATCTGCTCCACTCTTGCTACATGTGAAGACGCCCATCTACTGTTAAAAAGCTGCTTCTTTTAAATAATATTTTAGCCTTGGCCCACTGTCTGAGACGGGTCTCACTCCACTCCCAGGTTCTGGAGCTGACGCAGCAGAATCTGGAACGTATCTCAGATTTAAAAGGTCCCTCCTGAAATATTAAGACTTTGTCTCAAGACGAGAGCGCGCTTGAGGAAATTTAGCAGCAGGCTGCTCTTCCACCAAACAGCCACAAGAGGCCACTCAAGCTACAGAACGCAGGCAGAGAGGAATCGGAAAATAAAAATTTCAATGCAACAGAATTTAGAGAAATGCAGAAATTCTTCCCTGTTAAAATGTGAAGAATTAAAAACAAGCAAAAAAAGAAAAACTCCGATATTTAGATGAACTTTTTAATTTAATAAAAATATAAAACCACAGCCCTTCGTAGTTTACAACCAGATTAAATTCACTTGTTCAGCCTCGACTTGAAAGGTTCATTTTTAAAAGGACGATGGAAATAAGAGAGCTAAAAAGGAACCGAACAGAAAAAATCTGAAATGCGTTTGAACTGTGATGCCCGAGTCGATTAGACCAAATACCAATGCACAGAGCCGTCAGACTCCCAGTGCACAGCAGTCTGATCCGCTCCAGGTGTGAAAGGGCTGTCAGTCAGACTCCCAGTGCACAGCAGTCTGATCTGTCCCAGGGCTCATCGGCTCCAAGCTCTGGTACAAACTGTACTGATGAAGACAGGAAAGCAAAGTCTCGTCTTAGTTTCACATCCCCACAGTCCGTCTACGCTGTTGAGCGGCTCAACAGAGACACTGACCGGAGTCCCCCCCCCCAGCACAAGAGCTTGCAGGCCGTAACACCCGGGAGTGGACCAGACTGCTGCGCACTGGGAGATCGACACCAGCTGTGGGTGCCTCCTGGGTTTCCAAACCAGCAAAAACAAAAATGCCTTTTCTCCCCGGTTATAAAAAAAAAATAAAATAAAATAAAAAAAAATCAACCCCTAATCTAAATATTAAAATAAATAGCTGTGTTTATAAAAAGAAATTAAAAAAATAATAAAATAAATTGTAGAAGATAAAGACAACCCGCCTATTTCTCAGTCTGGCAGCATCCTATATCGCCATCATCGCTATTACTATCAGCACATTATTACCGTTGATGTTGTTACTCTGATTATTGTCAGAAGCACCCCGACACTGACAGAGCACTCTGGGCCTCGGCAGGCTAGGCCGGACTGACTCCACGGCCGTTTCTACCGACACTGCAAAACCAGGAGTGGATCAGCTTTGCTGTGCAACGGGAGCCCGATGAGAATCTCAGCTGCCAGCGTACATTACTGACCCATGTAGCACGCCGTCCGGTCAGTCCAGTCAAACCCTGGGCGGCTCGGACTGCTCTGTCAGCGTCAGTGCAGATAAAGCTGGATCCTAGGCCTCTATTCTAACAATAAAAACTAATGTCAAATGTTAACATTAAGAGCACTAGAGATGTATTTCTGGATTCTGAGCTTGTGGATGGCGATTGCGGTCAGCAGGGACCGAGTGTGCCTCTAAGAGTTTTTCATGGTGCCTCCTACTGCCAGAGCCAGGGAGGGGGAGGGGGGGTCGTGACGGACAGATGAGACACAGTGACGGACAGATGGGTGGACGGGGGTTCAGGTGCTGTTGTTGAGAGGTCCTGGTGCCGAGCTGGTCTGACCCGCACTGCTGTCTGACACCACACTGCCCTCTGCTGGAGAGACACAGAGACCGCACTTAGACACGGACAGCCCTTACAGAGGTAGGTGACCTACCTGCCTGCCTGTCACACCTGTACACAGGCTCCCTACTGACTACCTGTCACACCTGTACACAGGCTCCCTACTGACTACCTGTCACACCTGTACACAGGCTCCCTACCTGACTACCTGTCACACCTGTACACAGGCTCCCTACTGACAACCTGTCACACCTGTACACAGGCTCCCTACTGACAACCTGTCACACCTGTACACAGGCTCCCTACCTCACTACCTGTCACACCTGTACACAGGCTCCCTACCTGACTACCTGTCACACCTGTACACAGGCTCCCTACTGACAACCTGTCACACCTGTACACAGGCTCCCTACTGACAACCTGTCACACCTGTACACAGGCTCCCTACCTCACTACCTGTCACACCTGTACACAGGCTCCCTACCTGACTACCTGTCACACCTGTACACAGGCTCCCTACCTGACTACCTGTCACACCTGTACACAGGCTCCCTACTGACAACCTGTCACACCTGTACACAGGCTCCCTACCTGACTACCTGTCACACCTGTACACAGGCTCCCTACCTCACTACCTGTCACACCTGTACACAGGCTCCCTACTGACTACCTGTCACACCTGTACACAGGCTCCCTACTGACAACCTGTCACACCTGTACACAGGCTCCCTACCTCACTACCTGTCACACCTGTACACAGGCTCCCTACCTGACTACCTGTCACACCTGTACACAGGCTCCCTACCTGACTACCTGTCACACCTGTATACAGGCTCCCTACCTCACTACCTGTCACACCTGTACACAGGCTCCCTACTGACTACCTGTCACACCTGTACACAGGCTCCCTACCTGACTACCTGTCACATCTGTACACAGGCTCCCTACCTGACTACCTGTCACACCTGTACACAGGCTCCCTACCTGACTACCTGTCACACCTGTACACAGGCTCCCTACCTGACTACCTGCCTGTCACACCTGTATACAGGCTCCCTACCTGTCTGCCTGCCTACCTGCCTGTCACACCTGTATACAGGCTCCCTACCTGACTACCTGTCTGTCACACCTGTACACAGGCTCCCTACCTGTCTGCCTGCCTACCTGCCTGCCTGTCACACCTGTATACAGGCTCCCTACCCGACTACCTGCCTGTCACACCTGTACACAGGCTCCCTACCTGACTACCTGCCTGCCTGCCTGCCTGTCTACCTCCCTAACTGGCACCGATAGAAAGATACTGACATTTGGAAACGTACCGTGTGAAGTGGGCGTGTTTTGTGTGCGAGCATGTGGAGGAATGAGTGTGGAGTTCAACTGCGGTTGGATTGACAACTCTGAGAGAAAAAGAGAGAAATAGGTTAAAACTCCAGTGAGACTGGACAGACAGGGCCAGAGAGAGAAACAGGTGTACACTCCAGTGAGACTGGACAGACAACAGGGCCAGAGAGAGAGACAGGTGTACACTCCAGTGAGACTGGACAGACGACAGGGCCAGAGAGAGAGAGAGACAGGTGTACACTCCAGTGAGACTGGACAGACAACAGGGCCGGAGAGAGAGACGGGTGTACACTCCAGTGAGACTGGACAGACAACAGGGCCAGAGAGAGAGACGGGTGTACACTCCAGTGAGACTGGACAGACAACAGGGCCAGAGAGAGAGAGAGACAGGTGTACACTCCAGTGAGACTGGACAGACAACAGGGCCAGAGAGAGAGAGAAAGACAGGTGTACACTCCAGTGAGACTGGACAGACAACAGGGCCAGAGAGAGAGACAGGTGTACACTCCAGTGAGACTGGACAGACAACAGGGCCAGAGAGAGAGACAGGTGAGGACAGACAGGACAGATAAGCTTTAATCAGACTGACCGACGGGGCTGAAGTTGAACAGATGGGGCAGCTCGCGACCATTGGGCAGTCGTGTTGAAGATTCACGCAGCTCATCGAAGAACGCATGAGCACACGCCTCCAGCGGGGACAGCCGTGTCACTGGCGTGTACTCCAGCAGCCGAGAGCACAGAGCAATAGCTTCAGGGGGGGTACGGGGCTTAAAAACCTGAGAGAGAGAGGGGTTAATACAGACACACTGACTGGACACTCCAGTACATTAACACTGCACTGAGAGAGAGGGGTTCATACAGACACACTGACTGGACACTCCAGTACATTAACACTGCACTGAGAGAGAGGGGTTAATACAGACACACTGACTGGACACTCCAGTACATTAACACTGCACTGAGAGAGAGAGGGGTTAATACAGACACACTGACTGGACACTCCAGTACATTAACACTGCACTGAGAGAGAGGGGTTAATACAGACACACTGACTGGACACTCCAGTACATTAACACTGCACTGAGAGAGAGGGGTTAATACAGACACACTGACTGGACACTCCAGTACATTAACACTGCACTGAGAGAGAGAGGGGTTAATACAGACACACTGACTGGACACTCCAGTACATTAACACTGCACTGAGAGAGAGGGGTTAATACAGACACACTGACTGGACACTCCAGTACATTAACACTGCACTGAGAGAGAGAGGGGTTAATACAGACACACTGACTGGACACTCCAGTACATGAACACTGCACTGAGAGAGAGAGGGGTTAATACAGACACACTGACTAGACACTCCAGTACATTAACACTGCACTGAGAGAGAGAGGGGTTAATACAGACACACTGACTGGACACTCCAGTACATTAACACTGCACTGAGAGAGAGAGGGGTTCATACAGACACACTGACTGGACACTCCAGTACATGAACACTGCACTGAGAGAGAGAGGGGTTAATACAGACACACTGACTGGACACTCCAGTACATTAACACTGCACTGAGAGAGAGAGGGGTTAATACAGACACACTGACTGGACACTCCAGTACATTAACACTGCACTGAGAGAGAGAGGGGTTAATACAGACACACTGACTGGACACTCCAGTACATTAACACTGCACTGAGAGAGAGAGGGGTTAATACAGACACACTGACTGGACACTCCAGTACATTAACACTGCACTGAGAGAGAGAGGGGTTAATACAGACACACTGACTGGACACTCCAGTACATTAACACTGCACTGAGAGAGAGAGGAGTTCATACAGACACACTGACTGGACACTCCAGTACATGAACACTGCACTGAGAGAGAGAGGGGTTAATACAGACACACTGACTGGACACTCCAGTACATTAACACTGCACTGAGAGAGAGAGGGGTTAATACAGACACACTGACTGGACACTCCAGTACATTAACACTGCACTGAGAGAGAGGGGTTAATACAGACACACTGACTGGACACTCCAGTACATTAACACTGCACTGAGAGAGAGGGGTTAATACAGACACACTGACTGGACACTCCAGTACATTAACACTGCACTGAGAGAGAGAGGGGTTAATACAGACACACTGACTGGACACTCCAGTACATTAACACTGCACTGAGAGAGAGAGGGGTTAATACAGACACACTGACTGGACACTTCAGTACATTAACACTGCACTGAGAGAGAGAGGGGTTCATACAGACACACTGACTGGACACTCCAGTACATTAACACTGCACTGAGAGAGAGAGGGGTTAATACAGACACACTGACTGGACACTCCAGTACATTAACACTGCACTGAGAGAGAGAGGGGTTAATACAGACACACTGACTGGACACTCCAGTACATTAACACTGCACTGAGAGAGAGAAGGGTTAATACAGACACACTGACTGGACACTCCAGTACATTAACACTGCACTGAGAGAGAGAGGGGTTAATACAGACACACTGACTGGACACTCCAGTACATTAACACTGCACTGAGAGAGAGAGGGGTTCATACAGACACACTGACTGGACACTCCAGTACATTAACACTGCACTGAGAGAGAGAGGGGTTCATACAGACACACTGACTGGACACCACAGTACATTAACAGGAGAAGGGGTCAGTACCTTTGTCCAGGGGTGAGCTTTGATCTGTGGGAATTTGAACTCTGTATAGTTGGGGTTCATCTCCCTGATCTGTTCCCGTGTGGGGGTCCCCAGAACCTGAGAGCGAAGGGGAAAAAAGACGTCGTCAGACCCCGCCAGAGGGGCGGAGCCCCCGACCGGACCCGGGCGCCCTCTGCCCTGACCTTGATGATCTCCACCAGCTGGTCCACGCCGCTGTCCCCGGGGAAGATGGGCTGCCCCAGCAGCAGCTCCGCCAGCACGCAGCCGGCCGACCAGATGTCGATGTTGGAGGTGTAGTCGGTGGCGCCGAAGATGAGCTCCGGGGCGCGGTAATACCGCGAGCAGATGTAGGAGACGTTGGGCTCGCCACGGACAAGCTGCTTCGCACTGAGACCCAGAGAGCGAGACGGGAGAGGGTCAGCGCCCGGGGGAGAGAGACAGGAGAGGGTCAGCGCCCGGGGGAGAGAGACAGGGACCCAGAGAGTGAGACAGGAGAGGGTCAGCGCCCGGGGGAGTGAGACAGGGGCCGGGAGAGTGAGACAGGAGAGGGTCAGCGCCCGGGGGAGAGAGACAGGAGAGGGTCAGCGCCCGGGGGAGAGAGACAGGGACCCAGAGAGTGAGACAGGAGAGGGTCAGCGCCCGGGGGAGTGAGACAGGGGCCGGGAGAGTGAGACAGGAGAGGGTCAGCGCCCGGGGGAGAGAGACAGGAGAGGGTCAGCGCCCGGGGGAGAGAGACAGGGACCCAGAGAGTGAGACAGGAGAGGGTCAGCGCCCGGGGGAGAGAGACAGGGGCCGAGAGAGTGAGACAGGAGAGGGTCAGCGCCCGGGGGAGAGAGACAGGGACCCAGAGAGTGAGACAGGAGAGGGTCAGCGCCCGGGGGAGTGAGACAGGGACCCAGAGAGTGAGACAGGAGAGGGTCAGCGCCCGGGGGAGTGAGACAGGGGCCTAGAGAGTGAGACAGGAGAGGGTCAGCGCCCGGGGGAGAGAGACAGGGACCCAGAGAGTGAGACAGGAGAGGGTCAGCGCCCGGGGGAGTGAGACAGGGGCAGAGAGAGTGAGACAGGAGAGGGTCAGCGCCCGGGGGAGTGAGACAGGAGAGGGTCAGCGCCCGGGGGAGTGAGACAGGGGCCGAGAGAGTGAGACAGGAGAGGGTCAGACACTGGGAGAGTGAAACAGGAGAGGGTCAGCGCCCGGGGGAGTGAGACAGGGACCGAGAGAGTGAGACAGGAGAGGGTCAGCGCCCGGGGGAGTGAGACAGGGACCGAGAGAGTGAGACAGGAGAGGGTCAGCGCCCGGGGGAGTGAGACGGGCCGAGAGAGTGAGACAGGAGAGGGTCAGCGCCCGGGGGAGTGAGACAGGAGAGATATCAGAGTGCAGAGGGGCAGGATCTACTAAGAATCAGAAAGGTAATGAGAAAATAAAACCACCATGACGGTCAGCTACAGTCCAGGTCCTGGAACTGGAGAAAGATGGCGGAACGCGAGCTGACGACAGAGACCCCCACTCTCCTACCTGCCAAAGTCGCAGAGCTTGAGGACAGCTGTGTCGGGGTCGACCAGCAGGTTCTGGGGCTTGATGTCCCTGTGACACACGCCCTGGGAATGGATATAGGCCAGGCTGCGGAACAGCTGGTACATGTACACCTGCAACACGGCCAAGGGCAGAGGTCACGCACAGCGAAGACGGACGTCTCGGCTGCTATACCACAGCACACAAACGCCGCCGACCGACTCTGCCCACTGAGAGACGGACACACACCGAGGAAGAACAGCAAACCAGTGAAGAGGAGAGAGAGAGGAGCTCACCTTGACGTACAGGATGGGGATGGTCTGCTTGGCCTTGTGAAAGTGCCGTGCCACCCTGTACACTGTCTCAGGAACAAAGTCCAGAACCAGGTTCAGGTACACCTCATCCTTCTGAGAGACAAAGAGAGGGGTCAATACACACACTGACTAGACACTCCAGTACATTAACACTGCACTGAGAGAGAGAGGGGTTAATACAGACACACTGACTGGACACTCCAGTACATTAACACTGCACTGAGAGAGAGAGGGGTTAATACAGACACACTGACTGGACACTCCAGTACATTAACACTGCACTGAGAGAGAGGGGTTAATACAGACACACTGACTGGACACTCCAGTACATTAACACTGCACTGAGAGAGAGGGGTTAATACAGACACACTGACAGCGGTGGTGTGTGATGAGGACGGTACCTTCTCTCCGCTGGAGTAGAAGAAGTAGCGCAGACGCACAATGTTGCAGTGATCCAGCTTCCTCATGATCTGTAGCTCCCGATTCTGAGAGCGAGAGGGACAGCGTTACCATGGCAACACACTACTGTGGTACCAGCTCTGTACTCATACTGGTGTGAGACGTACAATACAGTCCCATAGTGGAGCTCCACTGGTGTGTGACGTACAATACAGTCCCATAGTGGAGTTCCACTGGTGTGTGACGTACAATACAGTCCTATACTGGAGTTCCACTGGTGTGTGACGTACAATACAGTCCCATAGTGGAGTTCCACT
The DNA here is from genome assembly GCF_059453375.1 of Lepisosteus platostomus. Taxonomy (NCBI): domain Eukaryota; kingdom Metazoa; phylum Chordata; class Actinopteri; order Semionotiformes; family Lepisosteidae; genus Lepisosteus; species Lepisosteus platostomus. The sequence goes on along the minus strand of NC_142636.1, from coordinate 13,822,254 downwards.
GGTGTGTGACGTACAATACAGTCCCATAGTGGAGTTCCACTGGTGTGTGATGTACAATACAGTCCCATACTGGAGTTCCACTGGTGTGTGACGTACAATACAGTCCTATACTGGAGTTCCACTGGTGTGTGACGTACAATACAGTCCTATACTGGAGTTCCACTGGTGTGTGACGTACAATACAGTCCCATACTGGAGTTCCACTGGTGTGTGACGTACAATACAGTCCTATACTGGAGTTCCACTGGTGTGTGACGTACAATACAGTCCTATACTGGAGTTCCACTGGTGTGTGACGTACAATACAGTCCCATACTGGAGCTCCACTGGTGTGAGACGTACAATACAGTCCCATACTGGAGTTCCACTGGTGTGTGACATACAATACAGTCCCATAGTGGAGCTCCACTGGTGTGAGACGTACAATACAGTCCTATACTGGAGTTACCCTGGTCTATGATGTGTAATACAGTACTACACTGGAGTTACACTATCCTGTGACGTATAATACAGTACTACACTGGAGTTACACTATCCTGTGACGTATTATACAGTACTACACTGGAGTTACGCTATACTGTGACGTATAATACAGTACTACACTGGAGTTACACTATACTGTGATGTATAATACAGTCCTATACTGGAGTAGTTAAACAGGTCTGGAGTCTTGAGTACCTTGAACCTCTTGTCCTGTAGCACTTTCTTGATGGCCACCATCTCAGCGCTGTCCAGCAGCCGGGCCTGGTACACCACACCGAACGACCCATTGCCAATCACCTTGATGTCCGTGTACGACACTTCCTGAGGGCGGTCCGGCCCCTGGCCGGGTGTGGCCACTACCGTTGTCACCTTGCTGCTGTCCCCTGGGAAACAAACACCCCCGGACATCAGTTCCTACATCGGACTATTCTTCTTGCAGTGGTGTAACTTTCCAGATGACTCCTGGTAAAAAATACCCTCAAAACATATCCCCACCTCAGTCTATAATTATTTTATGTACCTTCTTCCCTGACAAACATATGCTGAAACAGCAGATCCTACGGTTCTCTGTAATACTGTGACCTTCCCTCTGTGCCCTGAGAAACAGCTCCTCAAGCACACACAGCTCTGCACCTTCGCAGCCAATGTGCTGATATACATCACATTCACAGAACTCAGTGTTTTATGCATTTTACTCTGGATACGGCTGTCAGACACATAGAGAAATTCTTATAATAATACGACTGGAATCATAAAGCCCAGGGATGATGGACAGTGGGTATATATCGAGGTTCAGAGACATCTTGTACTGTACTAACAGATCCGAATAACTCAAAAGTTCTGATTCACCATCATCAGCTCAGGTGTGGAAAAAAATTACAACACTCACTCCGCCTCATCACCCTGAGGTAACGGACACACCTTCTAAAAACCTCCCTTCGTCATCAGGTCAGTACATTAAAAATGTCAAGACTACACTTTAGACTCAGTCCAGCTCCTCTGTATCTTCACACTAACACTCCTTCATCATCATCAGAGCTGTAGAGGAACTGTAGAGACACTCAGTCCAGCTCATCTGTATCTTCACACT